>NC_056691.1:4498833-4805666 GCF_018350215.1 Panthera leo
CAAGGATTCGGCGCCAGGCTCTGCGTGTGCCGTTCGCGCGCTCCGGTTCTGCTCGGGGCTCCTGTAGCAGGTACTTCCAGAACGACCCCCCTCCGCTCCCCACCGTGCCCACGCGGCTCCAAGGCCTTGCGCCCTCCTGCAGCGAAGGGTGGGGGTGTTGGGACCTGGAGTCAGGCCCGAGCTGCCCACGTTGGAAGCCGGGGGCAGTGGACAGCTCGGCTGGGCACCAAGGGCGCGGAGCCGGGCTGGCCGGGTGGAACCGGGTGGAACCGAAGCCGAGGCCCTCGTGGCCCCGGCCTCCAGGCGGCGTCCTTCCTCGGGCTGTGCCGCACCTCGGCCTTTTGCTTGCGGCCATCTGTGCGGTGGTGCCCAACGCAGGCCTGGCGCTGCCCGCTGCCCGTGCCACACAGGACTTTCTCCTAAAGCGCAAGAAGGTAACCTCTTCCCGCGTGGAACCCGCCCCTGCCCGAGTCCCGCGTGCGCTCCTCCCCAGCTGCCTGGGCCTCAGCCGCCCCAGGCCGCGGCTGCTTGCCACGTGGAGCGCGCGGCCAGGCCCCGCGCAGGGCACCTCCCCGCCCCGGGCAGCCCCGTGTGGCTGGCTTCATCCCGCTTCCTGGCTGCGCCAGATGGGACCCAGCAGGCCCCGCAGACACCCCGACGCCTCCATCACCCAGAAACGCGGCAGGGCGCAGACGCGGAGGGGCCCGCCCTTCCCCGACGCCGCGGGTGGGGGGTGCGGCGGGTAGCAGGACCCCCAAGTGCAGGGGGGCGGTCCACCGCCAGGTCGGCTGGGAGCAGGGAGAGGCCGGACCTGGGTGAGCTGCTCCCTGTCACTGAGCAGGGACGGCCTGTGGGCTTGGGAAGCTGGGGTCAGCTCGCTCACACAACCCCTGCTTGACATTCCCGACCTCTCTGCCTGCCTCTCCTTTGGCCCACTCTTGGGATTGTACCTCCCGAGAAAGCCTCTCAGCACATGCACTTTGAACTAGGAATCCCACATAGCCGGTGTTTCTTCTTTCTTCTAGAAACCGTAGAAGGTATTCCCCCAAATAGGTTCCTGATGGGATGTGCCTCACCGAAATGAGCGAAGGGGCAAGGAGTGAGTGTTTGAGCCTCGCCCAGAAACTGGTGCCCATGGTTCTTGTCTTTGGCAGACCACCTCCGACCTGGAGAGGGCCTCCTACACATTCCAGCAACATCGTTTAGTTTCTAAATGAGACTAAAGTTTCTTGGGAAAGCATGTGGGAAGCCACTTTTTTTTTGGGGGGGGGGGGGTTGAGATGCATTTGTTAACTTTACTGGAGAGGAGTCAGATACATGGATATCTGTTGGTGATAAAGGGGAACATTCTGAAGAGTAGATTAGAAAGGAGGACTTTCTTGTTACTGAAAAGTATCTGCTTCGACCACTGACTATTTGAAGAGCATTCTTTTCCCGGACAAATGTAATCATTTACTTAGCAGGGGAACAAGAAAGCCTTTGTATTTAAATAGGAAAGTGACCAAGGACACCCATTATTTTTGACATCAAAACTGAGCGACGAGGCAGGAAATATCCAGATTATCATGATGACAGGGAAGATGTGATCCAATACGTTCGTTTGCTTGAAGGAGGCAGGACAACATGAGAATTCAGCAGCGTGGCTGGACAAGATTTAGGATTTGTAATTTATTTATAAACAGTGGCTTTCCTGCATCCGGCAGGCAGGAGGAACCGAGTGATGCCACATGACCCAAACTCCGTGTTCCTCTGCTTCCCCACGTGTGAACTGGGTGCTGATCCCGCTGCCCTCAGAGGTTCCAGGGAGTCACTATAGTTCGACTCCCTCAGTACCTAATCCCAGGCTCATCCCTCCAGCCTCCCTGTTTTTTTTTTGGATTTGCGAGTGTCCATACTTTCACAGACTTCCTTGGAGGTAGGGTGGCTATTTGACATGAGTCTGGCCAGAGAGATGGACAAACTCATAGATGTCTCCTGGGTTCCTTTCTTCCTGCCTTAAAAATGGGTGTAATCCTGCAACTGTGGCACCCGTCTGGCAAGGAGAGAAGAGGTCAATGTCAGCAACGGCTTACCGCGTCTCTGAGCTTCTCGAGTGTGCAGAAGACAAATCCGGGTTCGCCTAAGCTACAGCTGGGTGAGTATTTTGTGACCTACAGATTTTCATTTGTGTCTGAATAACATGGAAAGCATAACGTAACGTGTCTGGTGCCTAAAGGAGGCTTAATAAATCAGGGCTTGTTTTACATTTTAAAATATTATATTTAAATATATTTGAAATACGATTCGGAAAAGTGTCTGATTCCTAATAAAAAAACTGTTAAATAATTCATGCTATATCTAACAAAAACAAGTACAAGCTGACCTACGTAAAGAAAACTATTAAACGCTGAATAATGACATAAAAGGAGACACATAAGTAAAGAGATTGAGCACATTTCTGGACTAAAAGAGCCAATATTATAGAGATGACAGTTATCCCCAAACTAACCAATAAAGATTATCCCACTTAGTCAACATTCCAGTGGGTATTTTGAGGGAGTTGAAAAGTTGATTCTCGTTTTCCGTTGGAAGGATAAATATCCCAAAGTAACTGAATTGGCCTTGAAAAAAAATAATAAATCTGGTGAATTTATTCAATTCATCCAACCAGATGTTAGAACTACACTAATTAAAACAATGTAGCATCACTGAAAGACAAATCGATCAATGAAATGGCGTTGAAATTCTAGAAATAGATTCGCATATAAATATAAAACCATATATGATAAATGATAAATGTGATCATTTACATCAAAGAGCATATCAGTCAGGGTTGAGCCCAGGAAATAGGTCGCTTTAGGTATTTTGGACAGAAGGTGATTTAAAATAGGGAATTAGATATTTTCTTTTTTTTTTAATTTTTTAAATGTTTATTTATTTTTGAGACAGAGAGAGAGAGAGAGACAGAGCACGAGGAGGGGAGGGGCAGAGAGAGAGGGAGACACAGAATCTGAAGCAGGCTCCAGGCTCTGAGCTGTCAGCACAGAGCCTGACGCGGGGCTCGAACCCACAAACTGTGAAATCATGACCTGACCCTGAGATCATGACCTGAGCCAAAATCGGACACTTAACCAATTGAGCCACCCAGGGGCCCCAAGGGAATCAGATATTTATTTTCACCGCCATTGGGAGTACAGGAGCACATCCTAGGCTGGATCTCCTGAAATGACTCAGCCTAAATAGAACGGATTCAATGAGGGGCCTCTGGATCTAACCTAGACATTGTTGCTGAAGCTATGCCAGAAACAAGAAACCAAGCCAGAAATAAGAAACAACAGCCTCTCACATTCAGGGAATTGGACCATGGGGTCCAAGGCTGTGGTCTGGGCATAGAAGTCCCATTAAGAAGCTGTCCCTACTACCATTGCTTCGTGACCTCCAGGAAGCTGGCGGATGGACACTGGAGCACCATGCCAGGAAGCTTCACGTTTTGCCAGTGGCAAGGTTCAAGAGACTTGGGAAGACAGTTCACTCCTTCCTTCCAGAATCTCTCGCGAGTACGTGTAAACGATGCTAGAACATTTGCTTCCAGAACCTCAGTTTCAGGGGAGTCTGGAAGTGTTTCCTCTAGCTTTCAGTGTCCCCAAGTAGAAGCCAGATAACGTGAAGGTTGAGAGAATTGATCCAAAGCGTCTGCTCGTAAGGGAAAAGAGCATCACGTCGGGGTCATTGGTCAGGTCCCCACCGCGCCCCAAACATAAAAGCATTCCCAAGTGATCACTGCGTTCCAAACATAAAAATATTTCCTTGCGATTGAAGATTGAGGTGTTGATGGATGCCTGGGTGGCTCAGTTGGTTAAGCGTCTGTCTGACTCTGGATTTAGGCTCAGGTCATGATCTCACGGTTCATGGGATCGAGCCCCTAGTTGGGCTCTGTGCTGACAGCGTGGAGCCTGCTTGGGATTCTCTCTCTCTCCCTCTCTCTCTGCCCCTCCCCTGCTTGTGCTCATATTCTCTCCCTCTCTCTCTCTCAAAATAAATAAATGAATTTTTAAAAAGATTTAAGTGTTGAAATTACACATAAAATGACTAAAAGACCTATGGGAGAACAGATCTATCATCTTGGGGCCACGTGTAACATGAAATCCAGACGCTATAGAAGAGAAGATAAATATATTTAACTGAGTAAAAATCACGCTGCTCTGGTTTGCTAACAAATACCCTACACCAAGTTAAAAGACAAAAAGGGGGAAATCGCTATCATTTTTATTCTGGACAAAGGGTTAATATTTTTAATCTGTTAGAGTTCTTAACAAATCCACAGAAAAAGATCAACAGCCAGTAGTGAAATAGGCAAAGGACAGGAATGACTCGTTTTTTAAAACCTCAAGTGCAGATCCCTTTGAAGCATATGGAAACATGAGTAGCTTCGTTAATAATAAATACATGAAATTACAATGAGAATTTTTTACTTCGCCAACTGGCAACGCGCCGGAGACTGATAACATCTACAGTTGGCAGGAGCGGTATGGAAATGGAGTGCAAATGGCTGCAAACTCTGAAAGTGAGTCTGGCCGTACGTGTCAGATGTTGACAGTCCCCGCCTTTTAACCTGCAACACGCTTCCTAGAATTTGTCTCACGGAACAACACTACCCTTCTCAGAATCTGCCCCACGGAAATACTCACGAAAGTGAGCAAAGACGCATTTGGCAGGCTCGTTGACAGAGTGTTACCTGCAGGAGGGAAGCCTGGCCACAGCTCTCAGTGCCCATCCAGGGGCCATTCCTCAGATAAATGCTGATGCATCCACTCAATGGATTACTAGGCAGCAGTTAAAAAGAAGCAGGTCTAGGGGCCCCTGGGGAACACAGTCGCTTAAGCGGCTGGCTCTTAGTTTCGGCTCAGGTCGTGATCTCACAGGGTCATGGGTTCGAGCCCCACGTCGGGCTCCTCTGTGCTGACGGTGCAGAGGCTGCTTGGGATTCTCTGTCTCCCTCCCCCTCCGCCCCTCCCCCACTCACGCTGTCTCTGTCTCTCCCAAAATAAATAAATAGACTTAACAATAATAATAATAATAAAAAGAAGCAGCTCTATTTCTATGGACATTGAAAGATGGCAATAATATAGCAAGTCGGAAATAGATCTAAGTAGGGAACACGATCCCCTTGTTTCTAAAGACAAAAATGTGGACTGTATATGCAGCAGGTCTGGAGACGTGCAACCCCAGTTGCTTGGGTGGGGGGGGCGGTCACCTCTGGGCTACATGAGTAGAGCTTCCTGTGGGCAGAACTTTCATATTTTACCACCTGTACGTCTTCCAGGTTTAACACCACGAAAAGACTTGAAGATCCATAAAGAACGAAACCCCCAATTCAGCCATGGAACCTAGAAGCATGCGTCTAGGTGACTGACACCCCGTTAAAGTCAAAAGGTGCCTCGAGCTCACTTGATAGATGTGGAAATTAGGACTTGCACTTCTCTTGCTCCCAAGGCCACTTGGAAGGAATTGCATTATTCCTGAGGCCACGATTTCCGAATTCTAAAGCCAGAAGCAAAGACTGCCCTGGCATTTTAAGGTTGCATGGCACCTTCTACTCCTGACTTATGGGGATTAACTTCCCTGCCAAGGTGGCTGGGTATGTGGGACCAGCATCTCCCAGGCAACCTTGGGGTGGGCTGTGTGCAGAATATCTCTTCGGATTAGCACCTGCAGTTACTGCCTCCAGCTCTTACTATCTGCTTCTTGCCTGCCCAATCTGCATATTATTATTTGTTTGTTTTTGGGTTTTTTTTTTTTTTTGCTTAAACTTGGTCACCTTATCTTATCTTGGCTTGCTGCTTGCCTGTGCGAGCTGTGGTAATTGGCCTATTGCGGTAATTTCCGGAATACAATCGTAGATGTTACATTGCTTCAAAATTTCCTACGAAATTTTGTACTTGAACCTACATTTTCAACCCAGCCTCTTTTGTAAATCTATCCTTTGGTTCTTTGTAACAGATGATTCAGTACCCAAGAGGCTTCAGTTAAAAAAAAAAAAAAATCATTTCTTTCAAACTTGTCAGAATGGCCGAATCCTGGCTGTGAACAGAGGCAAGAGTCTGTGATCGAGAGTGTGCGTCCACAGCCTGCTGTGCGACCTTGGGCAAATCACTTGACGTCTCTGGGCCTCAGTTGCTCGATAGGTAAGTTCGATGTGAGCGCCTATTACCTTGACTAAGACAATATTGTGGTAATTTTTGCCCAATTATCCGATCAGTAAAGCATTTGACAAGCCTGACCTGATTAACAGGTTACGGAGAGCCTTCTAGCTGTCGGGGGATGAGTGGGTGGTAGAGGGGCCCAGGGAGAAGATGGCAGCCTCTGCAACCCGTCCCATGCCATCCTCACTGGGCCCCAGCCAGCTTCCCCTCCGCGTGACCCTGTCCCAACCTGCCCGTTCCGCACACAGGACCATGCTGCTTCACGAAGCTTCTCTGCCTTGGCGGCTTCTCAGCACACTCAGGGGAGAAGCCACATGCTAACCGTGGTCCATGGGGGTCCACGAAGCCCACCCACTTCTGTCTCTTCATCTCACACCTCTCTTCTTGTTCCCAAGGTGCCACAAACAGCTAATCTTCCTTCAGTTTTGTTTTGTTTTTTACTATGTTACTCTGTCTCCCACCCCAGGGCCTTTGCCCATGCTGTTTCCGCTACCCAATGTTCGGTCCGGCCTTCTTTCTCCTTCATGAGATCCAGCTTCAGTATCATCCCCAATAAGAGACGGGGGTGTGCGGCCCACATCCTTTCCCATTTGTACTTCTTGGGGTGACGGCACCCCACATTCCCTCTGTGGAAACATCCCTCCCACACTCCACGGAGCTCACGCGGGGAAGCCACGCCAGGTCCAACAAAGAGAAAGCTGTGAAAGTCTTTCTTTTAGTTTTCCCTGGGGAAGAGCCCTTCAGGCCTCCTAGCAATGGGGTGGGAATAGTGGCATCGTGGCCGCACAGGCGGAGCGCTGAGGAATGAACGTGACCTTGTGCCCAGGCTTTCACTAGCTCCTCACACACCCACACGTCCCTGTAACTGATCCCGAGCCTCCCGGCACCTGCGCATGGAAACTGAGCCCCTTTCGACGGATCTGGCATCTGCAGGCCCCTGTGGGGCGGCCCTGCCTCGGCTCCGCAAGGCCAGCCCCTCTCAACGTTCAGTTTGCCCTCAGCCTCCAGTGGGTGGTTCCTCTCCCGCCCCCTTTGTCCTTCTTGCCATCTCCCTGGAGGTGGAGAGAGGAGAAGAGACGACTTAAGGAGAATGACTGCCCGTCACCACATCCAGCCACAGGTTGGTCCCCCAGAAGCGCTCGGTCTTCTCCTCTCGGGAGGTGACCACAACCTTTCCCCGCTGCCCTCAGACCTCCTCCCTCATCCCCTCCCTGCTCAGACCCAGGAGGTGACCTCGTGTGCTCCAGTCTCCAGAGGAAAGACCAATAACCACCCTCCATTTCCGGCCACTTTCTGCAAGCCAGGAACACCAACTCTGCTTAATCTACGCGGGAAGGATTTTACTGAAAGGGTGTTGAGTAGCTCACAGGTTCTACAGCAAGACTGCAGGGCAACAGTTCGTCTTAGACGAGCCAAAACCAATGCCTGGTCAATGGACAGAACTGGTGCCGACTCTGGGCACAGACACTGCTGTTTCCATCACTCACCCTTCCGGTCCTGGATCTCGGACACTTCTGCTGAAATCACGGACGATGCATCATTACCACGCCCACCAGAATGCTGTCTCTAAGTACCTGCTTCTTTTTATGACCTGTGTACAACCCAGAACAGAGGATGGGGTTGGGGGGGGGGTAGGGAAACTACTGCATTAAATTTTTAAAAAATCTTTATTGTGTATTTTTGAAAGAAAGAGACAGAGCATACGTAGGGGAGGGTTAGAGAGAGAGGGAGACACCAGATCTGGAGCAGGCTCCAGGCTCTGAGCTGTCAGTGCCTATCCTGACACAGGGCTCAAAGTCACGGACCATGAGATCATGGCCTGAGCCGAAGTCAGATGTTTAGCCGATTGAGCCACCCGGGCGCCCCAAGTATCCAACGGTTTTGGCTTCGGGAATGGGAGTCCTCGTTCTCCGTCACAAGACGGTGGATGCCTTAAGCCTGGGAATGAGGTTCTGATGCCAAGCGGCCGAAAACGAATCGGCAGGGTCCACCCTCCACCCCACTGTCCGCTCAACACACGCTTACGCTTCTTCAAAAATGTTCCTGTCTGACATAGTGCAAATCTCCCTCATAAAACAAAGCCCGTTCGAGAGCTGTCCAGAATCTTCTCTTTTCTGAGAACCAGGATCTCTGTATCATGACCATTTGTCCCTTGTTGCTGAAACGATCACCTCTCCATATTTTCTAATCTAAGGACCCGATAGCAGTCATATCTCAATAAAATGGAAAGACAGAAGTTCTTCTTAATGATGTAGAAGAAAAAAGGGAGAGATTATTTCAGATAATTTTCCTTCTACTTGAAGCGGTGAGGACTGAAATACAGGGAGCTTTTGTGGCTGTTGTTTTCTCACCGTCCTGTAGCTCTACCAAGCAAATCTAGCAAGTAGCCCCTTAAATTCTTGTTCCCTCTGTCTCCTAACATCCCTCAGTTAACCCTTTCTGCTGTGGGCTGAGTATGGATGAGGAGCCACAAAGAGGTGGTTTTGACTGGCAGAGTCTAGTTCATGTGCCTGAGCCTTCGGCGGCCCTGCCTTTATAGACTTGCAGTCTAAGTTGTCATCGGGGAAGAGAAGTCAGGAGCATCAGGGCATCCCCAGGGAATCCCTCGGGTGCGTGCACACTCTCCGCCTTACCCCCGTGCCAGTGTGCCACTGTCCCTCCTTCCCCTTGATAATCAGCTCGGCCCCTGCCTCTGACGGCCTAGCCCTTCCTGTATTCCCTGCTCCCTGAAGGTCACAAGAAGCTTCCGATGGCCAGATGGACTTCTCGACGTCCAGTTTAAAGGCATAGTTGCCCTGCCAGCTGGTGGGAGCACCTTCCTCGTGGGGATTAAGTCCTCTAAAGGATCAGAACCCAGAGCTGTGACGATTGAATGAAAGACAATGACACAGCTGACCGATAGGCTAATACAAGCCTCAGGCCCTTGAAAATGCCGCTGCAGGAACCCCTGACATCTCGGGGACCTCCTTGCCTGCGGCAGCTGCTCACTCAGCAGGAAGATGTGCCTCGCCGCCCGTCGAATTCTCTCTCAATTTGCATCTAAAACCCCGGTTGTGACAAACCAGTAGATGCAGATAGAGTTCAGCCTCCACGTTACACGCGGGGCCCCTCAAGAGGGGTGGGAATGACACCTGAATGCCAGTTCCCCTCCGCCCCTTCAAGACAGGGCCCAATCTCTCTGTGCTCAGGGGGCCGGACGACCGCCCTGCTTGGCACCAGAGTGGTTTTAGTCACTGGCAGACTGGAACCTCGGCGGTGTCGGTCGGTAGGTCTGCCCCGGTGGGGGGAGTGCTAGGCCTTTGCTGTGTCTTCGTGCCTGTCATCCCAGTCTCCGCCAGTGGTCGGTCAGACCCCTCTGCGAGTTTTCAGTGAGTATTTATTCCACAGCTGACGGTCTGGGCCACCTTTCACTCACGGGTGCCAGGGGCCATCAGGACTCCTCTCCTTGATTCCAGCCAGGGTTTTACTTCCTCCAATGACGTGGTGTCCAGAGAATTCCACCCCACGTTTCTTTCAACTTCCTGAAGCTCTGGGACCAGCGTTTACATCATTCAGGGGACTTGGTTGCCAGCAACAGAGACCAATTCTGGGTAATGTACACAGCATGGTTATTTATTTTAATATTACCAGCCGATTCACAGAATCCGCGGGAGGGTTGGCAAACCGGATCGGAGGCCACAGAGTCAGAGGCCGTCGCCCGAATCAGACTGCAAGAATGGTCTCCTGAAGGCGCCGCTGTCTACACTGTTGGACACGGCTGGCTCTTTCTGCGCCCTGCAGACTGGACGCAGCCACCTTCGCAGGTGCTGTCCTTCAGGGGACGAACCTTCACGGCTTCCTAGCACCGTCTTCTGATTAAAAGTTGAGGACGAGGAGCCATAAAGAGGTGGTTTTGACTGGCAGAGTCTAGTTCACGTGCCTGAGCCCCAGCTACAGGAGGCTAGAAAATAAATACATGAGTTTTCAACGTCTGTGACAGGAGGCCGACTCTGTTGTCCAAGAGAGGAAGAGGTTTCGCTGCCGTGTGACCATGAAGAATGACAAATACTCACCCTGTCCCCCATATGTACTCAGTTACTAATTCTACCTATAGAAGGTCCAGAATCAATTTCCTACTTAATTCTACCTCCTAAACCTCTCTCTTTGTAACAGCGTTTCTGACATACAATTCACCTGCCATAAAATCTACCCATTTAAAGTGCACGATTCAGGGCTCCCGGGTGGCTTAGGCGGCTAAGCAACCAGATCTCGGTTTCAGCTCAGGTCGTGATCTCTCGGTTTGTGAGTTCCAGCCTCGCGTGGGGCTCTGCGCTGACAGTGCAGAGCCTACTTGGGATTTTCTCTCCTTCTCTCTCTGCCCCGCCCCAGCTCGTGCTGTCTCTGTCTCTCTCTCAAAAAAAATAAATAAATAAATAACGTGTACACTTCAGTGTTTTTTGGTATATTACATGATGAACGTTTGTAAATTGGGGTAAAACACATAACATAAAACTTGCCATTTTCACCATGTTAAGTATACCATTCAGTAACATTAATTACACTCATAATGCCGTCCAACCATCATCCCCATTTCCGAACAGAATCTCTGTCATCATAAGTGATAACGCTCTTTTTCCCCTTCCCTTAGCTCCTGATCACCTCTCCTCTACTTTCTGTGTCTATGAATTTCCCTATCCCAGAGATTTCCTGTAAGGAGAATCATACAATATTTGTCTTTTTGTGTCTGGCTGGTTTTTGTGTCTCATTTAGTGTAGGCCACCCCTGGTAGAGTGTGCCTCAGAACTTCATTCATTTATGTCTGAATAATACTCCACTGCGTGGAGAGATCCCATTTTGTTCATCCGTTCATCTGTGGATGGACACTTGAGGTGCCCCACCTTTTGGCTATTGTGAACACTGCATACACATATTTGTTGGGGTCCCAGCTCTCAGTTCCTTGGGGTGTACGCCTAAGAGTGCAAATGCGCGTTCATATGGTGATTCAATATTTAGCTATTAAAGATAGCTAAAATATGAGAAACGCAGCAAATTGTTTTCCATTAAGGCTGCACCATTTCACGTTTCCACCAGCAATGTGCAAAGGTTCCAATATCTCCACATCCTTGCCGACATCCATGTCATTTTCCATGTTTTTTTGTGATAGCCTTCCTATTAGGTGTGAAGTGATACCTCATCGTGGTTTTGATTAGCATTTCCCTAATGATTAGTGATATTGAGCACCTCTTCACGTATGTATCTATGTGTATATCTTCTTTGAAGAAATATTTTATTCAAGTCCTCTGGCCATTTTTTAAATTGAGTCGTTTGTCTTTTTGTTGTTGAGTTGTAAGAATTCTTTATATTTTGTGGATACTGGGCCATTGTCAGATATACGGTTTTCAAATTATTTTCTCCATTATGTGGGTTGCTTTCTCATTATCTTAATGTCCTTTGATGCACAGAAATTTTAAAATGTGATGAAGGGCAAGTTGTCTGTTTTTTCATGGTTGTTACTTTTGCTTTTGGTGTTATATCTAGGAATTCATTGCCAAATCCAAGATCTTAAAGATTTACCCCTCTGCTTTTTCTAAGAGTTTTATGATCTTAGCTCTTACATTTAGAACACTGATCCATTTTTAGTTAAGTTTTGTTTAATTTTGTATATGGTGTGAAGTAGACGGTCTAACTTCATTCTTTTGTACCATCTGTTGAAAAACTATTCTTTCCCCATTAAATGCACTTGGCTCCCTTGCAAAACCCAATTGGCCAGCGATGTATGAGCTCATTTCTGAATTGTCAATTCTGTCCTCCTTGTCTTATGTCTATTCTCATGAGTATCACATTGTTTTGATTACTATAGCTTTTGTATTAAATTTTAAAACCAGGCAATGTGAATTCTCTAACTTCGGTCTTCTGTTTTCAAGACTGCTTTGGCTATTTGAGGTCCCTTGTAATTGCATATAAATTTGAAGATTGGATTTTTTAGTTCTGCGAAAAAAAGAGCCATTGGAATTTTGATAACAAGCATTGAATCTGTAGATCTGTTTAGTTAGTATCTTTATACTATTAAGTCTTTGTATCCATGAGCATGAGATGCCTTTCCATTTACATACGTCTTAATTTCTTTCAGCAATGTTTTGTAATTTTCAGTGTTCAAATGTTTCACATCCTAGGTTATATTTATTTTCAGGTATTTATTTTTGGAGATGCTATTGTTCCTTAATTGCTTTTCAATGTCCTTTTCTGATTATTTATTGTGGGTGTGTAAAAATACAACTGATTTTTGTATGTTGATCTTACTCCCTGGAGCTTTGTTGAATTCGTTTATTACTTCCAGTAGCCTTTTTTTTTTTTTTTTTTTGGTGGATTCTCTGAGCTTTTCTCTATGTAGAATAATATCTGCAAACAGAGGTAATTCACCTCCTCTTTTCCAATTTGGACGCGTTTTGTTTCTTTGTTTTATTTAATGGCTCTGGATAGGACAGTGCTGAGTAACAGTGGTGAAAGTGGGCACCCTTGCTTCATTTCTGATCTTAGGGGGTGGTTTTAAGTCTTTCTTTTATGATATTAGCTGTGGGTTTTTCATAAATGCCCTTTATCATGTTGAGGAAATTCCTTCTATTCCTAGCTTTCTGAGAGTTATTTTTTAATCATGAACGTATGTTGGATATTGTCAAATGACTATTCTGCATCAAATGAGATGGTCATATGGATTTTTTCTTTCATTGCATCAATGTGATATATTACATTCATTGATTTTCTTATGTTATATCACCCTTGCATTCCTGGTATAATCCCACTGGTCACAGGATATAATCCTTTCAATGTGCTGCCGGACTCAGTTTGCTAATGTTTTGTTGAGGCTTTTGCATTTCTATTCATAAAGGATATTGGTCTGAAATTTTCTTTCCTGGTGACGTCTTTATCTAGCCTTGGAATCAGGATAATGCTAGTCTCATAGAATGAGTTAAGAAGTGTTCCTTCATCTTTATTTGAAAAGTTTGAGAATTGGATTAATGCTTCTTTAAATATTAGTGGAATTCACCAGTGACACCATCTTGTCCGGGACTTTTCTTTGTTGGAAGGTGTTTGATTACTGTTTCAATCTCCACTTATTGTAGGCCTGTTGAGATTTTCTACTTCCTTTTAAGTCAGTTTAGGTAATTTGTGTTTCTGGGTATTGGTCCATTTTATCTGTATTATCTGATTTGTTGTTATACAATTGCTCATAGAATTCTTTTATGATCCTTCTTATTTTTCTATGGTCAGTAGTAATGTCCCCATTTTCATTTCCAATTTTAGTTATTTGCATATTCTCTCTTTTTTCCTTTGTCAGTCTAGCTAAAGTTTGTCAATTCTGTTGGTCTTTTCAAAGAACCAACTTTTGGCTTTTGGGTTCATTGATTTTTTCTATATATTTTTTGTATTTTCTATTTTATTTATCTTTGCTATTAATGTTATTTCCTTCCTCTTATTATTTTTAAGTTTAATTCACTGTTTCCACCCCATCCCCATGTCCCAAGGATGCAAATTAGGATATTGTTCTGAGATCTTTCTTTCTCTTTTTTTTAAAGATTCATTTTTAAGTAATCTCCACACTGAACATGGGGTTCAAACTCATAACCCCAAGATTAATAGCTCTATGCTCTCCCAACGGAGTGAGCCAGACGCCCCAGATCTTTCTTATTTTTTTAATTTTTTAACAGCTATAAATTTCTCTCTGAGCCCTGTGTTTGATGCATAGCCCATAAGTTTGGGCATATTGTGTTTTCATTTCACTTGCCTCTAATTATCTAATTTCCTTTGTGATTCCTTTGACCCATTGGTGGTATCAGAATGTTTTGTTTAATTTCCACATATTTGTGAATTCTCCAGTTTTCCTTCTCATTGATTTCTAGCTTCATTTCACCGTTGTTGAAGATGCTTTATATGATTTCAAGATTTTAAAGTGTATTGATACTTGTTAGTGTCAGATAGTCTATCCTAGAGAATATTCCATGTGTCCTTGAGAAGAACACGTATCCTTTTGTTGTTAGGTTGAGTGTTCTCCGTACCAGCTAGGTTACAGAGGTTGGGTCTAGCTCGCTTATAGTGTTGTTCAAGCCTCTGTATCCTTATTCGTCTTTTGTCTAATATTCTATCCGTTACCGAAAGTAGAGTATGGAAGTCTCCAAATACTATTGTGGCACTGTTTATCGCCTCAACTCTGTCAATACCAAAGAGCTCTTGAATCCGTCCTTACCACCAAACTTGTTCCTGTTCCGCCCTAAAGGCATCCGACTGGCCTCATCCTTACTCTGATTTAATGTGTTCTCCACACAGCAGCCAAGGTGGTCTTTTTGAAATCACTCATCCCAACACTTCCCACCCTGACACCATTTTCCCTAGCTCTCCATTGGGCTCAGAAGAAATTCAAAATCTTTAGCGTCGTTTCAAAGCCCACCGTGACTTGGCCTTGCTTCCTATCTCTAGTTTTGTCTTCTTCCTTCCTTCCTTCCTTACGCTGCCTTCTTACTTCCAGTTCCAGACGTGATGAGTGTTTCGTGTTTCCACTTGCACCACTCCTGCTCTAGCCTTCTGACTTTGCTGTAATTTTTTGGTGCTGCCGAGGACTGCCCCTCATTCTGCACCTCCACCTCTCGTAGAGAATTCCTGTTGATCACTTGAGTGTCAGTTAAGCTAGTAAATCCTCCAGGAAGCGTGTGCTGACTTCCTTATGCAAAATCAGGCGCCCCTTCCCCCTTTTTTTCAGAATTCCACCCATGTGCTTTGACATGTATCACAGTACTTAGTACCGCATATCGGGATTACTTCTCGGTGTGTTGGTCTACACCACTAGAGCCTCTAGCATTGTGCCTGGCACAGAATAGCTGTGTTGGGCGAGTCAAGCCACATATGATCGTGAATATCTGCGTGTTCTTATTGGCTATGGCAAGAATAGAAGACCTCGGCCACTGTTTATCTGGGCCACTTACAGTGAGTAATCCTGAGAGATGAGGTAGCATCTCCTCCCAGATAAAGAGCAGGTCTCTTTCCACTTACTGGAATAACGATGACTCTCCTAAGCTCTGTGTGTTCCTGTTTTGTAACACAACTCATGGCACATACAGGCATCCATTCTGGACCCTTTGTGTTGGCCTTGTGGAATTGGGGGTGGGGGTATAGGAAACCCATGTACACCTGCCGCTTTTGCCATCGATAATGAAGTCTGTTATCTCTGATCCAGGAATCTCATGTCTTCTGTTAGCATGCACACAAAATGCCAACAGGCTAACTTATTAGCTAAAATAGAATCCTAGACTCTTCGCTGACCTTGACAACACGAAGAGATAGTTATTAGCTTTCAGACCAAGACCTGGAATTGAGACCTGTATTAGTTTGCTAGGGCTGTCTTAACAAAGCATTACACACTGGGGGCTTATACAACAGAAACTTATTTTCCCACAGTTCTGGAGGCTAGATAAATGAGATGAAGGCGTTGGAAGGTTTGAAATCTTCTGAGGCTTTGAGGGAAAATATGTTCCAGGCCTCCCTCCTTGGCTTGCAGACGGCCATCTTCTTCCTGTGTCTTCACATCACCCTCCCTCTGTACACATCTATGTCCAGATTTCTTCTTCTTATAAGGACCTCAGTCATACTGGAATAGGGCCCACCTTA
Organism: Panthera leo; assembly: GCF_018350215.1. Classification (NCBI taxonomy): domain Eukaryota; kingdom Metazoa; phylum Chordata; class Mammalia; order Carnivora; family Felidae; genus Panthera; species Panthera leo. Next base: position 4,514,652 of record NC_056691.1, read on the forward strand.
ATGACCTCATTATAACTTCAGTACCTCTGTTAAGACCCTATCTCCAAATACGGTCACATTCCGACACTGACATATGAATTTGGGGAGAAACACAATTCTGCCCATAAAAGCATCATAAACAAAAGCAGAATACAGACATTCATCAGGTTTTACAGCATAACCTCCCCCCTCCTTTTTTGTTGTATGTAATGAATCATCAACAAAAAATAATTATAAAATGAAACTTCAAGATGTCAAAGCTATTTTGGAAAGATACAAACTTGATTTTTCCCTAGGTATTTCAAAACTTGTTCTTAAATTCTTGAAACTTGGCACTTTCTTCAAGTGGGTACACTAATAAGTCATTTTGACCATCTGAAACTGTATTTTGCAGCTAAGATATTTCTGACGTTACACTAAAGCAATTATTTATTACACATATTAATTTAAAATTGTCCATGAAATTAAAGCATAGGAATAAAGAACACTTTGTGTTGGTAGATATTTATCTAGCCAAGAGAAACAATAGAATTAAAACATTACAAGTAATCACAACGTGACGACAGTCTACATTGACCTGGGATTTTTGCTTTTAGCTTGTAATATCTCATGTCTTGTTTTATTATTTATTATTAATTATGATTTGTTATTGTGTGGAATTCAACATCAGCCTTTGATGTTAAATAGAGATTTCAAGTGAATGAGCTTTGAGGAATACAAGTGAAGAATACAACAGCTAAAATAACTCAGAATTTTTGTTCCCCAAGTACAAACAAAACAGTTGGAATAGAGAAAATATTTCTTTTCCATGGAAGTCATCTTTTAGGAAGGCTTTTAATCCCAAAAATATTTGGTTTGTTTGTTTGTTTACCAAAAAATGGGGTTTTGTCTCTGAAGACATCCTATAGAAGAAACATAGTCTTCTTCTTTTTAATTTTTTTAACATTTATTTATTTTTGAGAGAGAGACAGTGTGAGCGGGGAAGGGACAGGGAGAGAGAGGGAGACACAGAATCCAAAGCAGGCTCCAGGCTCTGAGCCATCAGCACAGAGCCCGACGCGGGGTTTGAACTCACAAACTGTGAGGTCGTGACCTGAGCCGAAGTCGGATGCTTAACCGACTGAGCCACCCAGGTGCCCCTAAAATGCTTTTCTGAGATAACACGGACTACTTTACACATAATGAACTTCACTTGTTTAAATGGTATCGTCTGAAACATTTTGACGGTGGACGCATCCGTGAAACCATCCCTGCCTTCAAATTAAGAAACGTGTATACCAGCCCCAGAAGTTCTCTGTGACCCTACCTGCCCTCGCCCCATATCCAGTGAGAAATACCAGGCTACTCTCTGTTGCTGCACATTCATTCATATTTTCTAAAATTTATGTAAAGAAAACCACACAACTTTCTTTCTGGCTTCTTTCATCAGTATCATTATTTTGAGATCGAGCCATGTTGTTGTGCGTATCAATAGCTCATTCCTTGTACTGCTGGGTAGTGTTACTCTGCCTTGTGTGTTAAAACCATTCACCTGCTGACGGACGTGTGGGCTGTTGCCTGGTTTGGGTTATTACTGATGTTCTTTTGTAGGCTTCTGTGTGGACAGGAAGATGTTAGTAAGGGTGATGGGGAAGGTAGAGAGATTGGGATCGTATATGTTCCTTTGTTCACTAAACATTTTAGAAAGAGGATGTCTGAGCCAGGGGCACCCCTGAGTGGAGTTTGAGGCATGCACTTAGATGAAGATAGTTTGAGAAGTAATCCTGGAACAGGAGTGAGGGCCCGGGGTGAGGTATACAGGAAAGAAGGTAAAGTCAATTTAAGGTGCTTTGCTGGGGTGGCCACTTTAAGCAAGGAACCTTGATTCTTTTCTTTTTTTTTAATGTTTGTTTATTTTTGTTTTTTTTGTGTGTGTGTGTTTTTTATTTTTTCAATGTTTTATTTATTTTTGAGGCAGAAAGTGACAGAGCATGAGCAGGGAAGGGGCAGAGAGAGAGAGGAAGACACAGAATCTGAAGCAGGTCCCAGGGTCTGAGCTGTCAGCACAGAGCCCGACGCGGGACTCGAACTCACAAACCGTGAGATCATGACCTGCGCCAGAGTTGGACGCTTAACCGGCTGAGCCCCCCAAGCGCCTCTGTTTGTCTATTTTTGAAAGAGAGAGAGAGAGAGAGAGCTGGGGAGGGGCAGGAAGAACAGGAGACAGAGGATCCCAAATGGGCTCTGTGTTGACTGCAGACAGCCCAACGTGGGGCTCAAACTCGCGAATCATGAGATCATGACCTGAGCCGAAGTCAGACGCTTAACCGGCTGAGCACCCCCTGCCAGGTGCCCTAGGAAGCTTGGTTCTTAACGGACATTTCATGAAGCCAGAATTATCCACCTGAAGGACAGGAGGCGGGAATGTCTAGCCACCAGATCCTACTCCTTATCGTTCAAGGGTTTTCCCTGGAGGAATTACTCCATGCTTCTGTGCTGTGCATGTGCAAGAACCTAGCAAACACCACTCAAATCTAGTTATGAAATAGAGAAGTAAAAAAAAAAAAAAGAGCATCTGGCTGATTATGCATGGCATATGGTGTGAGTACATTGGGCACCCTCTGAAAAGCATCATAAATCCAAAAGTACTATTTTACTTATATCCTGGAAACTGCAAAAATACCTCACCCATCCTAAGCATATGGGCAATATAGAAAGATTTAGAATGGAAATGAAATGTTAACACTGCATAAGAGCAATGAGTAAACTGATTTCATCATCTTCCCGCCTGGGAACTTCCGCATGCTGTGCCCTCCAAGCCTGTAATCGGTGCTATGTGTGTGGTTTCTCGTGTATCTTGGGTACAGACTTACTCCTGGTCACCGATTTGTGGAAGATTTACTCAGCGATGCTTATGGGGAAGAATTTGTTAAGCTACGTCATCTTTAGAGCGATAAAGGAATTCAGTTACCGTGTCAGTACCACACCTTTACAATTTTCCAACTGATACACAGAAAAACAAAATCATACCCTCAGGAAAATGAAGTGTAGTTTGACCTTATAAGCTTTGTAAACTAAACATGAAAGACAGGTAAAAAGCCAAGATACCATAAAACAGAACGCGAAAGTAATAAAACAGGAAGAAAATGTGTCGATTAAAAATCACGGGATAATCGTGTCAGTTTCCTAAGGTTCCCACAACAAATCACCACGGACATGGTGGCTCACACAACAGAAATTCATCCTCCCACAATTTAGGAGGCCAGAAGTCTGAAATCAAGAGCTCCTGGTGGCTGTGCTCCCTCGAGAGGCTCTAAGGGAGGACCCGTCCTGCCTCTTGAGCTCCTGGTGGCTGTCACTGGTCCTCCACGTCCCTTCAGTGTCTACCCCCATCTCCTCCATCCTCACTTTGCCTTCTCTTCTGTGCCTCAGTCTCCCCTCTTCTGTCTTAAACCACCCTCTGCCTTTCTCCTGTGTCCCTTCTGATTGGGTTTCGGGTCCACACAGATGATCCCGGATGATCTTCTCATCTCAACGTGCTTAATTACATCTGCAAAGACTCTTTTTCCAAATAAAGTGACATTCATAGGTTCTGGGGATTAATATATAAGCATATCTTTGTGGAGTCACCATTCAACCCGGTACAGTCATTGTTTGAAAAAAACCATAAAATAGGCATATCCTGGACAAGTCTGATCAGGGGAAAAAAAAAAAAAAAAAAGAAGGCACAACCAAAGAACAATAGGGTAAGAAAAGTGTGTAATTATAGGTTATAGATACGGAGGATATTTAAAATTACAGGTGGGGGCTCAGTCGGTTAAGTGTCTGACTCTTGACTTCGGCTCAGGTCATGATCTCATGGTTCGTGAGTTCGAGCCCCACATTGGGCTCTGCACTGGCAGTGTGGAGCCTGCTTGGGCTTCTCTCTCTCTTCCTCTCTCTACCCCTCCCCTGCTCTCTGTCTCTCTCTCTTTCCCTCTCTCTTATAAATAAATAAATAAACTTAAAAAATTCTCTTTAGAATAAAATAAAATTACAGGATAACAAAATGCACGGCCGTGTACCGATACGTTTAAAAAGTTAAAGAATACTGACAATTTTCTAAAATGCTCAAGTTTGCCAAATTTGGCTCAAAAAGTCTTAGTATAACTAAGTAGACCATGCATTAAAAGAACATTTGATATGGTAGTCAAATAGCTTCTAGAGTAGATAGTCGAATGGTTTTATAGATGAGTTCTACCAAACCTTCAAAGAACAGAAAAATTTTATCCTCTATTTCCAATACAAAAAGAAAAAAAAAATTGTGTTCATTTTCTTGAGCTGCCATCACAAAATAACACAGGCTCGTTGGCTTAACAACCAGAAGTTTATTTTCTCATCATTCTAGAAGTGAGAAGTCCAAGATCAAGGCTCCAAAAAAAAATTCAGTTCCTGGTGAGACCTGGCTGGCAGATAACCTCTTTCTTCCTTGTCTTCACTTGGCTTTTTCTCTGTGGGTACATGCAGAAACTGAGAGAGAAAGTTCTAGTGTCTCTTCCTCTTCTTATAAGGACACCAGTCCTATCCCACTGGAAACCACCCCCTTATACCTCATGTAAGCCCAATTACCTCCTTAAAGGCCCTGTCTCCAGATATAGTCACATGGGGGGGGCCTTCAACATATAAATTTGGGGGGGGGACACAGTTCACTTTTTTTATGTTTATTTATTTTCGGGGGGAGGGGCAGAGAAAGAGGGAGACACAGAATCCAAAGCAGGTTCCAACCTCTGTGCTGACAGCTCAGTTTCAAACCCGTGACCCTCAAGATCATGACCTGAGCCGAACTCGTACGCTCAACCGACTGAGCCACCCGGGCGCCCCCCAAACAGTTCACTTTTTAACAAAGATAAAAAAGTAAATAACCGAGTTTATGACAGCAGCATAAATCTGATATCAAAACAGGAAAAGAACATCAGAAATAAAATTCTGTAAGTCAGTGCTGCTTGCCTGTCAGCGTAGATGGAAGTCCTTAGAATATAAAAAAAAGGAATTAACAGAAGGAGCGGGGAACGTTTCAAAAATAGAAAAATGCCAGTCAATGTTTTCAATACAGACGCTATTCAAAGCCAAAATCTTATTATCTTCAATTTGACACTAATGATAAAAGAATAGGTGTGCTTTGGAAAAATTAGTCGTAGCAGGAAGCAGCTTAAGCCTGGAAAGGATGGTAAGGGCTGGCAGCAACACCAGCCGTGCTCTGCTGAAAGTCAGACACAAAACTGGCCTGTCCCTACTCCTCCTCAACATTATGCTGGAGATTTGAGCCAACGCAATAACCAACCAGAGCAGGTATGAGCATCGGCGAGGAAGACCTAACAATATGACTTTCCCAGTGTCGTGAGTTCCGCCTAAGAAAAAGTGCACTGACAGATAAACTATTAGTTTCAATAAGTTACTTCAAGCAGATTGTCAGACACAAGATAAATACACACAATCAATAGCATTATTGCCTAGGTGGCAATAATCCACGACAGAGCCGTAGAAGAAAAACATGATCAACAGTAGCAAAATTTTAATATCCGCAAGAATCAACCTAACACAGTAAGGGAAAGATCTACGCAGAGAAAGCTGTAAAATATTACCGAGTGAGCTAGAAGACAATTTAATAAGTGAGAAAGTTCATCCCCAAAGTTCATTTCTGAGTGCAATGAATAACAATCACGATCTCAACCAATGTTTTCTTGGAAATTGACTATCTGATTCTAAAATTCATATGGAACCATAAATGTGCATGAACACCCAAGATACTGTTAAACAAAGAGATGGGGATTCTATACAGGTGTAAAAATATTACAAATTTGCTGCACCAGACACTGTTGGCGGTCTATCTGATGTCCGTTCTCTCTCCTTATTTATTAAGACCATCCTAAATTTATTTGGAGTGGTAGTATTTTCCATTTCCCAATCTCCTCTGCTCTTGAAGTGGCCCTGTGACATAGTTTTGGTCAATCGGATTTAAGTAAAGTTTGCCACGTGAGGCTTTGGGGAGAAGTATAGTTTTCCTGACAAAGAGGGACACATTCAGATTAGATACTGACAGAGTTTGTCCCTTTGCCTTGTCCCCTCCACCTTTATTCTGTCTACGATATGGGGTTCCTCAGCCAGCTGGCAGCCATGAGGGCCAAAACCTCAGGTGGCAAGTGGCCGCTTCAGCAGCAAGAATGACTCTGGGTCACGGATGCCATCTTGGATTTGCCGTGCGTGACCTGGACCGTCCAGCTCTGGCATTTTCATTACATGAGAATAATGGACTCCAGTTAAGCCGCTGTTATCAGAATTTTGTAACACGCAGTCAAACGCAGTGCTAACTGATACAAAACACAAGGAGCTATTAATATTGACAGAGGGATAGACAAATCCATCTGCCGAGGAAAATACGAAATCCTAAGTCAGACCCATAGAAGTTTGGGATTTTGCATAATATAACTACAAACTGCATGTCAAATTGAGGGAAAAAAGCAACGGACTTAAGAATAAATTGTAACTGGCTACCCATGAGAAAAAATTGAGATATTTACCAGATACGAGTGCAAAAGAAAAGAGGCTGTGAGTGGTAGGGAGACTTGACATCCTGGCTCGCTCAGGACAGTCCTAGCTTGGTCTTGTTGGTGACATGGGAATATCAGCAGCTCTCCATGTCAGCTGTCCATGTCAGGCCATACAGGTGACCTGTATGGCCACCCTCAGGTGTGAAAAGAGATTGAGCCGCTACTGAGCACTGCCTGGTCCAGGGCTCGTATGCGCCTGGTGCCGGGCGCATAAACCCCGATATGGCTTTTGATTAGTTACAGACACAAGCTGCTTACTGGCAGGGGGAGGGGCCTGAATATCCCCACTCTCTCTGTAGGGCGGGGGGCTAGAATCATTAATATCACATCTGGTTCTAGACGTAGGGCCCCGCAAGACTGAGGGAGCACAGAGGACATTTTGAGAAAATACAGAATCAAAATGAATTTCCAAACCAAAATTCTAAAGCACATTAGGAAATCAAATAATGGACCCAACAAAAATTTTGAAAATAATTTAATCCTTGTGAAATTACTTTTTTTTAGTAGACCCTTTAAATAATTTTAAAAAGTATGTCAGAATCCTTAAAGATATAAATGAAAGAGTAGTATCTATTGAAAAGGAACAAGACATTGTAAAACACAAAGCCAGGAATGAAACAGTAAGTGTTGAGTCTTTAAATTAATGAGAAATCTGGGAAACAAGATATATAGTCTTCTTAAAAAGTAGTAGACTTTATTTTTTTATATGAAAAAAATTTTTTAATGTTTATTTATTTTCGAGAGAGAGACAGAGTGTGAGCAGGGGAGGAGCAGAGAGAGAGGGAGGCACAGAATCCGAAGCAGGCTCCGGGCTCTGAGCTGTCAGCACAGAGCCCAACAAGGGGCTTGAACCCACGAACTGTGAGATCATGACCTGAGCCGAAATCAGACGCTCAACCAACTAAGCCACCCAGGCACCCCTAGACTTTATTTTTTAGAGAATATTGAGGTTTACAGAAAAAAGGAGCAGAAAGTACCCAAAGATCTCACACACCTATTACCTTCTGTCCACCCTGTTATTAAAGTCTTGCATTAGTGTGGTACATTTGTTACAACTGAACTAACACATACATATTAGTTGAAGTCTCTAGTTTATATTAGGTTTCACTCTTCGTGTTGTACATTTTATGGGTTTTGACAAATGTATAATGTCATCTATGTACCATTACAATACCTTACGGAACAGTTTCACTGCCCTAAAAATCAGATCTGTAATTTTGAAATACAGGAAGAACTTGAATAGGCAACATCTTACACTGAACACATAGGAAAGTGGTAAATTAGAGATAACAGTAGAGAATTCATTCTGTATACCCAACAGAGAGACGAGTATTTTCAGTACACAAAAAGGAAGTTAAGGAACATCGATGTGACATTGAATGGCCCAGTTTACACCTCTAGGAAGGAGCTCCACACGAAGGGAGTCAAAGCAATGGGGAAGAAGAATTAATATTTGAAAACTTAAAGTCTAAGAATTTCCCAGAAACTGAGGAAAGACCTGGGTGCTTAGCCCAGAAGGTGCACTGAGCACTGAGTGGAATAAACGAAACAAACACCACCTAGATACAGAGTGAAATCTAAAGCTTCGGGGATGCAAAGATGAATGTCTAAAACTATTGGGAAAAAAACCAAAGACTACTTACAAGGGAATAGTGCTTAGGCTAAAAACAGTTGACAAGCTAGATGTCAGAAAATAATGAAATAATGTCTTCAGACGGGTGAAAGACGTGTCAAGGCAAAATGAAGAGGCATCTCTCAGAGACGTTGCAGGCTTGGGTCTGGACCACCACCGCGAAAGGCCTCTTGAGGCTTCTTCTTTGGCAAATGCACTCTTTAGAAGTGTGCCGTGTGACTCCCAAATATTGGGGACTGTCCAGATTTCCTTTTGCTGTCATTTACTGGTTTAATTCCAATGTGGTCTGAGAAGGGCCCCGGAGGTGTGCTATCCGGTGGATGTCCATGTGTGTCCTACTGTTGGGTAGAGTCTGTGTAAGGGTGAGTTAGATCTGGTCGATTAATAGCGCTGCTCTAATCGTCTATGTCCTTAATGATTTTCTGCTCAGTCTGTCAAGTGTTGAAGAAGGAGTGTTGTCATCTGTAACTCACAGTAGAACATTCCTTCTTTCTTTCTGTCAGTTCTGCCTCCCGTGTTCTGATGGTCCGTTGTCAGGTCCGTGCCCGTTTAGGATTGCCATGTTGTTTTGGAGAATTGACCCCTTTATAACTATGTCATGCCCCTCTCTCACCCTGATAATTCTGTGTGGTTTATCTGAAATTCCCTTCCATGAGCGTTAGTGAGGTATCACTTTCCCCGTTCTTGACTTCTCATTTCTCTATGTAAACAGCTCAAGAGGGGGCATCTGGGGGGCTTAGTCGGTTAAGCATCCGACTCTTGGTTTTGGCTCAGGTCATGATCTCACGGTTCGTGGGACTGAGCCCCACATCGGGCTCTGTGGTGTCAGCATGGAGCCTGCTTGGGATTCTCTCTCTCCCTCTCTCTCTGTTCCTTCCCTGCTCTCTTTCTCTCAATAAATCAATAGACGTTAAATGGCACAGAGTTGTTTTTTCTATCATCTCTAACACTTTCTGTCTTCTAACTAGTGTACTTACCCCATCCTCATTTAAGGTGGTAGGGACATAGTTGAATTAATATCTACCACTTTGTTGCATTACATTTGCTGGTTCTGTTGTTCATGCCCCCACTTTCTTCTCTATTTTTATTTTTAATTCTTATTTATTTATGTATTTATTTATTTATTTTTGAGAGAGAGAGCACGCAAGTGAGCAAGGGGCACAGAGAGAAAGCAAGAGAGAGAGTGTGGAGCCCAAAGCGGGGCTCGAGCTCACCCGTCGTGGGGCTCAAGCTCAGGAACTGTCAGATCATGACCTGCACTGAAGTTGATGCTTAACCGACTGAGCCACCCAGGCACCCCTCTTCTCTGGTTTTAATTGAGCTTTTTACATAGTCCCATTTTCTCTCCTCTCATAGCACATCAGTTATAGCTTGTAATTAATTAATTAATTTATTTATTAATTTATTAATTTTTAGAGGTGGCCCCACAGTTAACAATATACATTTAAAACTAAGGTAAGTCTACCTTCAGTAATGCTGTTCCCCCTTCACGGGTACACAGGGACCTCCCAACGGAGGATTTCCAATTGCTTCCTCCCTTCCCCTGTGACACTGAGGCTGTTCCCTTCACTTAGCCAGGTGCCGTGACAACCCAGGACTTTACACAGTTTTCTCTTAGATCCATTAGGAATCATAAATATAAACAAAGTTATGTTACTGTCATTTATTCTTTTCTGATGCACTTCCACTCTTTATTTACATTCAGCCTTCCAAATATAAGAATTATATCATTTTCTTCTGCCTGAAGAACTTCCTATAGTATTTTTTGCAGGGCCAGTTGAGTAGTGATGAGCTTTCTCTTGCTCCTGCAAAGTCTTTAACTCTGGTTCAATTTGAAGGCTCGTTTCACTGGGTATAAAATTCTGGGCTGGTGGGCACTTTCTTGTGGCATCTGGAATATTTCACTGCTCCCAATTCTGGGTTCTGATGAGAAGGGTTTTATCTTCTGTGAAATAATTCTTATCCTTGCTTCTCTGCAGGTGAGATGTATCTTTCTTCTGGATTTTTTCACGATTTCCCTGTCTTTGGTTTTCTAGGTTTGAATAGGACACGCCCAGGTGTGGTTTTATTCATATTTATTGTACTTGGTGTTGTTTGAACGTTATGCATCTGTGGTTTGGTGTCTGTCATCAATTTTGGAAGGAGTGTTGACAATTACTACTCTTGGCAATTACTACTTTATACATTTCTTCTGCACTGTGCTTTCTTCCTTCTTTTGGGATTCCAAATACACATTTATTATACCTTCCAATATTATCCTGAAGTCCTTTGGTTTTATTATTGTTTTAATTCTTTCTTCCCTTTGCTTTTCAGTTTGTGGAGTTTCGATTAACCTGTCTTCACTGAGCATGACTCTGTCCTCGCCGCACTAAGTAAGCCCTTCGGAGACATTCTTCATTTCTGCTGGGGTAATTTTTTTTTTATTGATAACACTTCATTTTGATACTTTCTTAGTTTCATCTCTCTGCTTGCATTACCCACCTGCCCTTACATGGTGTCTGTTTTTCCATCAGAGCCCTTGGCATATGAATCAAACTCTTTTTAATCCTGTGTGATCATTTCAATCTCTAGGTCATATCTGAGTCTGGCCCTGACACTTGCTTGGTTTCCTCACACTGTGTTTTTATTTCCTCTTGGCTTGCCTTCTGATATTCCGTGAGAAGCCTCACACGCTGTGTTGTGCAATAGGAATGAAGGTAGGTGGGCTCTAGCACGAGGAGTTGTGTTAATCCGGGCAAAAGCTGAATAGCGTTTAGTGTTTGCTGTGACTGTTGGTGCCAGAGGCTTCAGATTCCTCTAGTGTCCTTGTTTTTATCTCCCCTGCTCACTTTGGGCTTCACTAAGTACTCTTTCTCAGAGAGAATCCACATCGCACAGCACTTTCCATTGGAGCCCACTGGTATACTGGAGTCCTGCTGGTGTGCTGGTGGTGTATCTGTGTGTGCGTGTGCGTGTGTATGTATACGTGTGTGGTGGGGTGTGTGTGTGTGTGTGTATATATATATATATATGTGTGTATATATATATATATATATATATATATATATGTATATATGTGGATATGTGTGTGGTATGTGTGTATATGTTTAGGGGTGTGGGGGTGTATGTCTGTGGTACGTGTATGTATAGGTGTGTGTGTGAGTGTGTGTGCACAAGTTGTGGCACGTGACTAGCGTGTGTGTGAGTATTCTACAGTTGCCTGCTTGAACCTCAGTCTAAGTTGGCCTGTGTCTCTGTGCGGTGACCCTCACCAGGGTCTCCCCGACGGACGAGCTGTCTTGTCTCCCGGTCCCGCTTCCTTGCCTGGCCGCCACACCCCTCGCCTGTCCCCTGAAGTGCTACCCTCGCTGTGGAGGGGCAGGAGGGCTGCAGGGGCTGCAGGGAAGGAGAGAAAGGCCAGGCCGAGGCTCCGTGAAGTCTTGCCCCGGAACAGGCTGGGGCGTCTTTCCCCGTGAGGGCTCCTCCCTCCCTGCCCTCAGCACAGGGACATCCTGCTCCCGTGAGAAAGACGAGGACCTGCTGGGCTTCCTGCAGGGGAGCCCTTGAAAGTGGGCCCCGAGGCCGCAGCCCCCCACACTTCTCGCTCAGCCCACGTGCCCCCTGGGGACTCATCACACCTTCCATCTGGGTTTTCTCACCATTGTTGGGCTCCTGTGGCTCCCGCGTCAGGAGCAGGATCTGGGCTGTGACACTTCACACCTGCCTCTTCCCAGATTGGGGGGGGGCCACCCTGGCACCTCAAATCTCTGACAGGCCCAAGCTTTTCCTCGTCGTGAGGATGAACGTGTGGGTCTCCAAGCCTTCCCATAAATAATGTCCACACACTATTATTTTTATCATCTTACCACTCTTTCATGATGAAAACTGGAAAACACTTCTTAAATTAGAAAAGCCTAATGACCCTTCAGACGCCCCCCTCCTCAAGGTACATCCTGCTTTCTGGAACCGTCTCCCCCGGGCCGGTCCTGCCGCAGCCCGTCCCACAGCCCACAGTGTGCCAGGGTGCACAGAGGCTGCTTACGGCAGTGTCCAGGGAGCAGACTCATGCCCGATGGACATCACGTGAGAAAGACCCCAGCTTCATCCATTATCAGTATTCCTGCCAGGGCGCCTGGGCGTCTCTGTCGGTTGAGCGTCCGACTTCAGCCTAGGTCATGACCTCACGGTTCACGAGTTCCAGCCCCACATCGAGCTCTGTGCTGACCAGGGGGAGTCTGCTTGGGATTCTCTTTCTCTTCCTCTCTCTCTGCCCCTCCCCCCTTTCTCTCTCTCTCTCTCTCTCTCTCTCAAAATAAATAAATAAACTTAAAAAACATCATTACTTTTTAGGTATTATGCAATTTTGATTTGAATACCTCTTGGAGACGGAATTTGTGTTCTTGTATGATAGAAAATTAAACATTTTCAATGCTTGAGTTTTTCTGGTTGCTAATTTTCTTGTATTTCTCCTCAATGCATATTGGTTTGAAACTGTTATCTGAATTATTTCTACTTCACAGAATTTTTTTTAAAGTTTTATTTAGGGCTTTATATATAATCAGTAAATATTTCATAAGCAATTCAAGATAAACTGTATTCTCCCCGCCCCCCCCCCCACCGCACCCCCTGGCATGGTATTTAGATCAATTAGATTTGCCTTTTTCAGAGTGCCATTCAGATTTTCGATATCATTTTTCTTTCATAGTGTGGTCTGCGTGTCAGAATCACCTGGAGAACATATTAACTTCAGATTCCTGAGCCGTGCTCCTGACCTACAGGGCTAGAGTCTTCCGAACAGCATTCTTCGAAGCATCCCCTATCATTCTGGTGCACGCTGCATGCCCAAAATCATTTGCTACATTCTTCATTTTTTTCTCTACTTGAAAACACTTTTCTCAGTTGTTGACAGGTGGGTCGTCTCCCCCTGCTTTCCTCCTTTTTGGCTTTGTGAACTTTGATACTAGAGTACTTGGGAGGTAAAAAATTGATGAGGGCTCATGTGTACGTAGCCTGTGTTGTTACAAAGTGAGCCTTGCCTCAGGTTAAATCTTCTCTGTTGTTACCATTGGTACCTTGCTTTCTTCTAATTGTGTTTGCCAGATATCTTTGCCTGTCTTTTGTAACTTCTTGTGTTCTGCCTTGTTTTCTCTTTGTCGTGTAACTTCTTGTGTTATGCCTTGTTTTCTCGTGTAACTTCTTGTGTTATGCCTTGTTTTCTCTTTGTCGTTTAAAAAAAAAACTTTTTAATGTTTAATTATTTTTGAGAGAGAGAGAGAGAGCGAGCATAGCAGGGGAGGGGCAGAGAGAGGGACACACAGAATCGGAAGCAGGCTCCAGGCTCTGACCTGTCAGCACAGAGCCCGACGCGGGGCTCGAACGCATGAACCGTGAGACCATGACCTGAGCCGAAGTCGGATGCTCAACCGACTGAGCCCCCCAGGTGCCCCTCTTTGTCATTTGTTTTTATACGCAGCTTTCAGAAGGGTTTTGATTCAATCTGAAAATCATTTTTCCTTGTAATAAAGCAGTTTGTCCGTGACTGGATATTACAGATATATTTGCCTTTAACTCTTCACCTCATTACTCTTTGTGTCTTCTACATCTTTTTTTTTTTTTTTTTTTCTCTCCTTATCTCTTGCTACATGGCTTCTCTTTTTGAGTGTGTCAGTAGTTTCCTTTTGATAATTTGGAAGATTTACAGTCAATTTCGTTTCTTCTAGGATTAGCCTTACAACTTTTAATAACTTACCGAAACCATTGTTTTTTTTACACTTACGACTTGAACAATATCTATCGATTCCCCGCAAGGAAACGAACAGTTCCCTTACCTCCTAATCTTTATGTTATTATATTCTTCACGTGGTTGCTGTTATCTTGGAATGTACGTGCTCCATTCGAGGTCTCTCCCCTGAGCTCTGGACCTGGCCAGCCGACTGCCTCCTTGATATTAACTACCAGGGGTCTGGATAAGCATCTTGAGCTTGATGCGCCAGAACCAAATTGGGATCCCTGTCGCCCGGACACCCTCCTTCCATGTTCTTCCACACTTTGGGAAAGAGCTCACTCTCTACCTCTTTGTCAAAGCCAAACACTGTGGTGTCATCCCTGGTTCCTCCTTTGTCCGCGTCCAGAAAATTGAATCCTACGTTCCTTCTCCAAAATATACTTGGGTCCCTTTCTCTCTCTCCTCTCGCCAAACACCCCCATTCATGGCACCTGCACCTCCCAACCTTTCTAACCACCCCTCCCCTGCCGGCATACGCTTACCCTCCAAAGCCCATCTATTCCCAGCACAGAGAGGGGCCAGAGCCATCCTGCGTGAGACCCTTTGCTGATCTGATCATTCTCAGAATGAGACTCCTCCCTACTGCCTACAAGGCAGGCCTCTGCCGAGGCGGCCAGACCCAGACCCCAGCCCGGGCCACCCCCTTTTATCTGCGTGCTTCTGCACGATTCCTGACAGCGCACCTCTCTCAAGAGCATCTGTCTTTGCACGAGGACCATACGGTCATCTTCACCCCTGACTATCTTTCCCACAAACTCACACCCCCATCACCCCCTTCATCCCGGTCTTGCCACATTTGCCTTTGTTCTTTCGCTCAGGCTTGAGAGTCCTTCCCCACCTGGCACTTTCACACCTGTTCTAGAACGTTCTTCCCCCACATCCACACAAGGTTGCTCCTATCCCCCTTCAGATCTAGGTCGAATGTTACCTCCTCAGAGACGTCTTCCTTGATGCTGGAATCCAAAGGAAGCTCTGCTCCCCACTGCTCCTGGTACGTCTGTCCCTTCATCGTTGTCTTTCCCACAGTGACACCAAGTCACCGTAGCCTCAGTTATGTGCCGTCTGCTGCCCCCACGGAGCAGAGTCTGCGGAAGGACCTGGCCTTTTCTTCACGACTGCCTATCCCAGACCACACACTGTGCCTGCTTCCCAGAGTGTACTCAAAAAAATACTTGGTGAATGAATGAATATATTTAATGGACTTTTTTTTTTCTAATTTATCTGATCTGGGTGCCATGTAACAGCTCCCAGCAGAAGTGGAGAAAATTGTTTACTCTACACTTTCTCCATCTGTCCCGTCTCGATGACTTCTTCTCACTTATATTCCTGTTTGCGTTTCCCATAGTTTCTAACATTTGCCTTCCACTGGATGCCCACAGTCTCCCTGCCCTGGGACGCTTAGTCCCACCTTTAAATGATCACACGTCGTTCCCACTGCCCCTGGACCCCCGGGTTCCTACCCTCACTGACCTCTGGTTGCCAGCACCCCCTGACCTGTTCCACCCACATCCCCCCCACCCCCTGCCTTTCACGTGCCAGCTCACCTGCTTTCATGACATTTTTTATGGGTGACTGTCCCTCTATACGACAAAACCATCAGTACCTTGAGAACAGATGCCGTGCTCAGTCTTTCCCGTGTCCACCTCAGTGTCTAGGAAATGGTCCAGGACATCGTACATCTGCAGAAAGCCAGCCCCTGCCCAAAGCCCCCCAACCCTCCCGCCCTGGAATGGCTGGCACCCGCCCCCGAGCAGAGGAATGCTCGCTGAATC
The DNA here is from genome assembly GCF_018350215.1 of Panthera leo. NCBI lineage: Eukaryota > Metazoa > Chordata > Mammalia > Carnivora > Felidae > Panthera > Panthera leo. The sequence goes on from NC_056691.1 coordinate 4,530,366, forward strand.
CCAGCCGGACCCCGGCTGAGAGACGACTGGGAGTGTGCAAGCCATGTGCTCCTGGCGTGGGTGACCAACACCTGTGCGCTCAGCGGAGCTCTGCCTCCTTCTCACTGTGGGGTCAGGGCTGTGGGGTCAGAGCTGTGGGGTCACGCTGCCTAATTCCAGTTGTGCTGGTAGGAAAATCAAGTGAGATGCTTGAGGGCAAACGACCAAGATGGGAGCAACTGATGGCCGTAACCACATGCCGGTGACCCAGGATGTCCAGGGGGTCACTGTCATGACTTCACGTGTGCACGGGAGCAAATCCGGTGGTGCCTGGGCCAGGTCGGCCATCAAGCGAGCGGCGAGGGGCAGCTCTTTGAGGGTCTCCTCCGGATGCCCTTGTGCCCTTGCAGGAACGGGGAACCCTTTTACAGTTACCTTTGGGGGGGGAACCCCCGAGGATAAGCCTGTGCCGTGTTTGAAAGTAACTCTTTTGTGCACCAAACGATTGATCAGATTATTTTTGTTGACAGACAAACATTTTTTCGTTATGGTGGCACCAGTAATCTCTGTGTCCCCTCTTGGGACAACGAAAAAGATCACACACGATGTGGCATCACGCGTAAAGGGCGTCCGTTTTCCCGAATTACGGTCACCTTTTATATCAGAACCCCCTGGGTGTAATTGCTAAATGAGAGAAGGAAGTTTTCTCCTTTTAAATCCAGCCTTTCTTAACGAACGCCACACACCTTCCTGTTTGGCAAATATGTGATTACCCTTTTGTTTCGTTTTGTTCCTTAAAGGTATCTTTTCGCCCCTGAATTCAAAGGGAACTCATTCTCCCTCTACAAGCACACAGTAAAAGGAGCGTTCTATTGCTGAGCCCATCTGCTTTATTATTTGGGGTTTTCTTCTTTCAGCCTTTTCTATGGCGCAGTTTTTGTACACGTATTCTACTGCCGTGTGGCACGTTACCCGTCACACGTGCAGAAGGGATGTGGCCTCACGGCTCTGTGGGTCTGAAGTCCACGGGGCGGACTGGGGCTCTGCTCAGGGGCTCCCAGGCTGGCGTCCAGCTGTCCTCAGGCAGGGGCTCTTCTCTGGAGGCCCTGGGCAAGAATCCACTTCCAAACACATTCAGGCCCTTGGCCAAATTCAGTTGGTCGCGTGTGGAGGGCCGAGGGCCCCATTTCTTTGCCATTGTCAGCAACGGCCTCTCTTCGGTCCTTACCTTACCCTGTCTTCTTTCCTCCTCGCTGGACCTTCAAATGTCTCTGACGTCTTCTCCGCACCGAGCTGAAAGACGCTCCTTTCAAAGGGTCCCCGGGGATGCCCTTTCCCTATCAGGGTGCCCGTGTCTATGGCATCACAGAGCCACCGAGTGGCACCTCGCCCTCCTGTCCTGAGCAGTCCAGGTGGAATCTTGGGGGACGTGCTTAGAATTCTGCCGACCACATGTCTGGGTATTTTAAAGCACTTTGCCTTTTAAACTTGAATTTGGCATCGTATGCAATTTAGAAACAGAATCGAGACTGGTACCGTTGGGTAAGCTTTTCACTTAACCCTACACGGGAATTCTCTCCCATCCAGTGTTCTGGAATGTGATGTTTTAGGACTGCAGAGCATTAGAGGTACACAATCTATTTTGAGCATGTCTACGTTACTGGGCGTTCGCCTTGTCTCAAACTTTTCTGTCTCGTATGTCACGCAGCAGTGAACAGAATTCTGTACACGTGTCCCATAAATTCTTGGGTGTGAATGGCTCGGGGGTGGGGGTAAGTGTCTCGTGGCTGCCGAGACTTACTGCCACACTGGCCCCGGAAGAGCCCCACCCACCTGCACTCTGACCCCGGGTGTGTAAATGTACTCACTGCCATGTGGCCTTGCTAACATCAGGACGACCCCCTTTGTCTAGACAGGATCACAGCAATTTGAGACTGTGACCCTCTGACCCAGCTAACCTTTTCACACCCATGGCTCGGGACTCTGGCGGTCCCCAGCATTTCCTGTCCCCTTCGCATTTTCAGTCAGGGGACGCCAAACACAGCAAGGGTCTTGTCACCCATCAACGGTGGCCCATCAAGGGTGGACTCATGATGAGTTGCAGGGTCACCGGAGTCCTTCCCACTGACGGGCCTCGGCAGTCCCCAGCCGTGACCCGATGCGGTGTCTTCACCATCTACTCAATAATTATTTCCAGGGTCCTGAAGAATGTGGCTGCTTAAGTCCCTTGGCTTCACTCCTCGTCAAACTGTGGTCCTCAGCCCTTGTTGGAATGATCTTTTTACCCTTTTTGCTGTTTCCACAGTACCCGGTGAAATGGTTGTGCTTTCCTATGCATCCTCTGAAGCCCTGAGTCCACCTTTAGGGGAGGAGAGAGTGATGTCAGAGCCGGGACAAGAGCGGGCATGAACTTAGCCACCCAGCTTGGCCGTCTGGTCCTGCGTGTCCAGGCGCGGGCTGCCCTCACCACCGGGAGAGTGCGGTCAGGTCAGCGCAGACCCTCCCGTGACGGCCAAGTCCATGCCTGCCCAATGGCCGCCTGGCACCCCTCCCGTCGGGGACCCTGTCTCAGAAGATAATAAGATGCATCGGTACTGACGTGGCTTCCATAGGGGACCTGACTCTGCAAGGGCGGTCTCCAATGACGATCGCCTCATGGAGGGGTGGCGTGGCCAGTGAGATGCAGCCACGTGCTGAGAATGTGACCCTCATTAGGACGACAGAGCGTACCTGGGCGACGCTGCCGAGCAGGGTGGCTCCAGGAAGATTTCCCAGTTGATGTCACTTCCTGCCTGTCACAGTGGTGATCTCTCTGGAGCCTCTGGAGAGGTAGCCTTGCTCTCCCCTAGCCCAGGCCCCCTGAGTGAACCTCGAATTGTAGACTTTTCTAGATCACAGGCTTTCTATGGGAACCACTAAAATCAGAGAGAGCGAACTGCTTGGTGTGTGCGTAGTCAGCCTGTGAAGGAGACCTCTCGTCTGACAGAAGACTTTAGTCCTGGCAGCGAGAAGACCCACGTTTCCCCTACATGCTGTTGACTGAAGCCACCCAGGACCCAACACCATACACGACGTGGCTTTATGAGCCTCTTCTGAGATTCCTGCTCATGTGGTTCCAAGTCGTTTAAGTCAAACCAACACCTACCGGGGCGCCCGGGTGGCTCAGTTGGTTAAGCCTCCGACTTCGGCTCAGGTCATGATCTCGCAGTTCGTGGGTTCGAGCCCCACGTCAGGTTTGTGCTGACAGCTCGGAGCCTGGAGCCGGCTTCGGATTCTGTGTCTGCCTCTCTCTCTCTCTGCCCCTCCCCTGCTTGCTCTCTGTCTCTCTCTCAAAAATAAACATTAAACACAAAATTAAAAAAAAAAATACCTACCAAATTTGGTCTTTCTAATGGAAACGTTTTGTACTTTTTCAGTTTGGGACCCACGGCCCGACTTCATGGAGTCAGCACAAAGGACCCCCACGTATTCCCCTCTGAGGGGCGTGGCCGTTAGGTCCGGGGCTTACCAGAGTGTGAATTGATCGCACAACACAACACAATACACAAGGACACAAGGAGTTAACAATATCAACGGCATTATCGATTGCTGTTCAGATATGTTATGCCCCTCTTGACAACTGCAGGCCTGTTTCATGCAAATAAAATACAGAAGATCACAGGGTGGACGGGAGCAGACTTACTGCTGGGGGTATGTCTCCACATGCAGATTTGAGGGGATGCTCAGGGACGCTCAGGCCCCTTTGAGGACTCCTGCGGATTGGGGGGGGGGGGGCAGGTAAACAGGCGTCTCTTCACAGGTGGCCCCACGCAAAGGCATACGGTGCTGAGATCGCTCCTGGACACCAGAAATGAATCCTCGAGGGGAACGGTTCCTGTTTTTACGGTGAGTTACATTCCTGCATTGCAAGAAGGCAGATTTTCCTTGATGCGTGATTTCGTAAACCTAGTATGCAATCTAGAATCAAGCAAAGACGGGTAGTTGTTCTTTTTGCAAACACATGGCAATGGGGCTCTGTACCACACCACGTCCTGGACGTCTGTGTGTGTGCTTTCGTGGTGGGCGCCATTGCTCAAAACCCACTTTGGATCTTTACACGGACACCTGCTTCAGAGCCAGTTTATTGGTCAGAGAAGCAGACTGGTGCTCTTGAACACGGCCTGAGGACAGTCCAAAGCCCCAGAGTCGGCCTCTCAGCTTCTGTCTTTCTCCACATCTCTTCCTTCTTCCTCAAGAAGGCTCGATTGTGGGGGTTAAGTCACAGGTTAAGAGTTAAGGGGGTTAAGAGTTAAGAGTTAAGTCACAGGTTAAGGGGGTTAAGAGTCAGGAAAAAGCCCTCGATTCCCAGAGGCGGGTTGTGTGGCTACCCAACCCCCTCCCGCCCCGGCATCAGAGATCAGAGCAGCCGAGCGGAGGCGAGGGCAGAGGGGTGATGGCCTGGTTCAAGGCCACGGCCAAGTGAGAGCTGGGAGGAATCGCAGAAGCTATCGCTGCCCTCTCTGCGGCTAAGAAGTGGCTTCTCAGAGGCACCGTGCATTCCCTCCCCAAACCTCGCGAAACCAGCCACGGGGGCCACTCTGATCATCTGGCGGGACCCCGAGGCACCGAGAAGTCAGGAACAGCCGCCTTCATGCTTCAGGAAGTGGAGGTCATGGCCTTCTTCCATTTCAGACAGCTTTGCTCGTGCCGTTTCCTCAAGCAAGCATTTCCCGGCCACCTCCCCGGCCCTCCTGCCATCAGGACTGGTGAAGTTGACCCTGACTCTCGGAACCACGCGGTCCCCGGTCACCACTGCTGTGTTGTGATCGTTCGCTTGGCCTCTGCTCTCTCCCGGATGGTCGGATGGTGGTTAACGGCAGCACAGCTTGACCGCAAAGAATTTAGACCCAAAGCCACACTGCCTGGGTCTGGACACCTGCTCCACTGCCTGGTAATGGTGGGACAGGGAACACATTGCTTACCTTCTCTGTGCTTCTGGTTCTTACTCTGCAAAATGGGACTAATAATGGTACTGACTCACACCGTCATTGTGGGATTCAATGAGCAGACATTTGGAAGGGACTTAAATCAGGTCGTGGTGCAGAGAAAGTATCAGATGGGTGTGAAGCAGATTGTGGGTGTGTGTGTGTGTGTGTGTGTGTGTGACACAGTGAGGCAACACAACAGGGACCGAGTCTGTACATTTGGTGCTTTGTCCCCAGGGTCGAGAGATTCAAATACAACACTTGCTATAGTCTGTGCTCAATAAATAGTGTTGAATGTTGACTATTACTGTACTCGGGTAGGTTTCATAGCAAAAGCTATGTGTTTACCTGCTATATTTACCGTGCTTCTCTGAAATGTCAAAATTTCCCTAACCATAGTGCTTAAAATGACAAAATTTCCCTAACTCCGAAGCTTAAAGCTACAGCGGATGATTGGTATTCAAAGTGCATGTGGAATGTTATTCAGCAAAAAAGGGGAAGGAGCCACCAAGACGTGAAAAGACACGGAGAATCCTGAAGTACATATTGCTGAGTGAAGGAAGGCGGTCTCAGAAGGCTCCCCACGGTATGATTTCGACTCTATGACATTCCGGAAGAGCCGAAACTATGGGGATAGTACAAAGCTCAGGCGATGCTGGGGATTAGGGAGGAGGGAGGAATGAACAGGCAGAGCACAGAGGATTTTTAGGGCAGCGAATCTGCTCTGTGTGATACCATAATGGTGGACACGTGGTATTTACACATTTGGCAAAGCCCGTAGAACTGAAAAACACAGCGTTAGCCCTAATAAACTGTAGCCTTTAGTTACTAATAACGTATCAACATCAGTTCATCAATAATAATAAACGTACCACACTAACGCAAGATGTTAGCGGCAGGATCTGTGGCCGCGAGACAGAGGGTACATGGGGAGCTCTCTGAACTCTCCGTAAAGATTTCCCCTAAACCCAGAACTGCTCTACAAAATCTGCAAGGTAGAATTTTAAGAAGCGTACGAGGACCCCACCCGCATCTCCCAACAGAGAAAAAAATGACAGGCGTTCACACTCGTGAAGTTCCAATGGTGTGCTCAGCACTTTCTCCTGATCTCATTTAACCCCCACAATGATTGCAGTAGGCAGGATGCTCATCAAGTAGAAACCGAAAGACAGACACATCGTGAGTGTATCTTCTGATTTTTTTTTTTTCCCAATCAGGAGGGGACTGTTTTCTTCATTTGACCACTTCTTCTCCACTATGAAACACAATATTCATCTAATTTGGCTGACTTACCCATTAGTTGGCTTTAAGTTCCTTTCGTACACTCCTAGGACGCTTTTGCTTTTTAAACACATTTAAAAAGAACGATTTATTTTTTTAAGTTCATTTATGTTGAGATAGAGACAGCTTGGGCGGAGCGGAGAGAGAGGGAGAGAGAATCCCAAGCAGGCTCCGCACTGTCAGCTCGGAGCCCAACGTGGGGCTCGATCCCACAAACCATGAGATCGTGACCTGAGCCTAAATCGAGGGTCGGACGCTTAACCAGCTGGGCTACCCAGCTGCCCCTAAAGAGAACAGTTTAAAGGAAAGAGATCAAAGTAATTTCTTTACAAAACATTCCAAGAGCACCATGGAAGACTGAGGGAGTGGCCACAGGGACTATATTCCAAGTGAGTAGAATATTCTAGATGCTGAGAAAGCAACTCGAGGCTGTTTTATCCTAGAAAAAATAAAATAAAATATTGCTAAATGTATCCTTCTTCCTCTTCTATCTCCTCACACCTGTTCCGTTTCTCTCTTTTTAGGGTAAAATCCAATTTAATTACAGTGTCCCCAGTCATGCATGAAATATGGATTGAGCACCTCTGTGCACCAAGCAGGACGCTAAACACGGGGTGCAGAGCAGGGGTGAGCAGCTCGCGGGTCTCCCCCTCCAGCCTCTGCACCTCGGGTTACACACAGTCTATTTGCCTGCCTCCCCAGCCTCCCTCGAGGGCAGGCTACCTCTGAGTCTGAATAAATGCCCGATAAAACACATCGCCATTAGGTAGTAGAAATCTGTGACACATTAGAAGTGACCTTCCAACCTGCTCTTGCCTATATATATATATATATATATATATATATATATATTAGCGTTTGTTTATTTTTGAGAGAAAGAGACAGAGTACGAGCAAGGGAGGGGCAAACAGAGAGGGAGACACAGAATCCAAAGCAGGTTCCAGGCTCCGAGCTGTCAGCACAGAGCCGGACGCGGGGTTTGAACCCACGAACCGTGAGATCATGACCTGAGCGGAAGTCGGACACTCAACCGACTGAGCCACCCAGGTGGCTGGGCCACCAACCTGCTCTCGCTTTTAGGAGACCTGTCCCTTGGAGTAGGACTGGTGGCCAAGAGCTCTCCCTTGTGGGTGTTTCTGGGGGGGGGGTACATTTTCCTTTCGTGGATGATCGGTGGTGGGTGCTCAGTGACAACCAATCACTGCTGCCTTTTGGTCCCTTTAAATTTCCAAACTTTTCGTCACGTTGAGTGCTCGCTTGTTCTCAGAACCCAGAGTTGTCTGGGGGTTGCGATTCTGGACGTCCACGTCTTCCCTGATCTGACTTTGCGAAATCTTATCTCCGTCTCCCCTGCCGGGGTCGATGAGGCTCCGCAGGGAGGGGACAGCTCGCTTCCTGCCCACGTGTACCGCCCTCCCCAGCTTCTCCACAGCACTTTTTCTTTTGAAATGCCATCTATTGTTAGTTGTTGTGTAAGGCTTCCTGTCGGCGGGGCTGTTGTTTAAATAAGGCATTCCTGAAAATTACCTTATCCCAACTGGGTTGTTTCACTTTCCGGATGGAGGAACTCGGACATTTGAAGAGATCATCCGAGGGGTGAGGTCACTGGCCTGCTTGCAAAAACCGTGTCAGTTTTCGAGTTTGCCTGAAACGTTCTGCCCAGGGCGGGTCATCGCTCTGTGATGGAGCGTGTCAGTCTCTGTGCTTATCAAAAGGCGTTGTGGTTGACAGAAAGGCTTGAACATGCACCGACAGGGCAGCCAAGATCCTTCAAATGGATGCAAAGGGCGTACGATGTCCACCCAGGGCAGGCAGACCACGGCCTGCCCGCAAGTCCCCCCGAGGACAGCGAGCTAGGTGACACCAGCTGGTTGAGAGGACCCCATCAGGAGCTTCCAGAAGCTTCCTGTGGCCTCCCCTTGGACCCTCCCTACCTTTCCGGAGACCGGCTATGAGCTTGCCTGGTCTCTGGGTGCGAGAGACTATAAAACCTGTCCACTCCCGAGTTCTTTCCAGCTGCACCACCCGCCCACCCACGGGGGGTGGGGTGGGGAGGGGGCGGCAGGGGGCGGCAGGCGCTTCTGAAATCCGTCCTGACCGGTGCTAAATATTCATGCAGAGTCAATTTGGCCGAACTGATGTTTCTTTCTTTCCCTTGAAAACATTTTTTGCATCTGAGACAGAAAACAAAACAGAGGCCCATCCCTCCTCTAACAGTAACCACTTGAACCCGAATGTATCGATTAAGCCAGTAGTTGGAACACTTTCTGGTTGCAGATCCCTTTATGATCCTGTAAAGCGCTGAGGACCCCAAAGAGCTTTGATCATTTGTTTACAGGTGCGCACTGCACTAGATATTAAACCTGAGTTGCTGGGGGTTTTTTAAATTACTTTTTTAATGTTTATCTTGAGAGAGAGAGAGACAGAATCGAAACAGGCTCCAGGCTCTGAGCTGTCAGCACAGAGCCCGACGCGGGGCCCGAACCCACGCACCACGAGATCATGACCTGAGCAGAAGTCGGGCGCTTAAGCGACTGAGCCACCCGGGCGCCCCTTGGCTGTTTTTTTAAAGTTTGCTTTAGTATAAAAGTGCATCGATCCTGTCTGCTCCTTTCCTTGCGAGCACTGATGCACCCTGCGCGTTATGCCAAATAACGTCTTCAAATCACAGCGGTGCCCCCCACAGGCAGAGGTCTTAGTTTTCTGTTTCCAGTTGTGATCTGTGGTTCCAGCGCCCTGGAACCAAAGCCTGCGTGTTCAAACGTCTTCCTGACCGCCATCACTCATGAACAGAGAGGGAAATCTCACCTGCCCCTCAAAGGGACACGAAAGGATTCGCGACAACAGCACCGTCGAGCGGTGGCAGTCACCGTGGTAACACAAACCCCGAAACCTGACTGTCTAGCCGTTTACTGAGAAAGCTTGTCGACTCCCTGTGTAATTGGTCATATCGCCATCCAATTGTGTGGGCACCGACTGAATTACCCTTCCCCCCATGGGACTGCCTGTGCGTTCTTGGCTGTAAATCACTTGACCATAAATGTAAACATTATGTCCTGACATTCCCTTCTCTTCCATTGATCCTTATATCCACACGTACACCGGTCCCGCAAAGTCTTTCTCTCCACCGTTGCTTTCGTTTGTATGCTTGACCTCTTATGAGTCACTGCACCGACATACCTTAGGACTCATGCAATGATAGCTCGGGGATTACAGTTCAACACCCTGAATGAGCAGGGCTTCTTTGTGGCTGGAGAAGCCCATTCAGAGTTCAAGTCATTTACAAATTTGTTCTAACTCCTGCTTTCTTTTTTTTTCAATTTTTTTTTTAACATTTATTTATGTTTTGAGAGACAGAGACGGAGCATGAACTGGGAAGGGGACGGAGAGAGAGGGGGAGTCACAGATTCCAAAGCAGGCTCCCGGCTCCGAGCTGTCAGCACAGAACCCGACGCGGGGCTCGAACCCATGACCCGTGAGATCAAGACCTGAGCCCAAGTCGGCCGCCTCACCGACTGAGCCAGGCGCCCCTAACTCTTGCTTTCTTTATGCAGGCTTCTTGTGTCCCCTTTTCTGTGCGTGCACGGCCTCAAGTTCAGCCGGAGATGGCGGGGATGCTAGGGAGCCGTCCGTTCTCTCCTGAGTGAGCACGCAGCCGTGGGCATGTGCGCAGCCTTTCAGGCCCGCAGAAGCATGTGGGAGCTTACCAAGGTCCACTGTGGCTGCCTCATGCCTTGTATTTCCCCGGTTAAATTTCTGCTTAGTCGGCCAGTCACCTGCCCACCCCACCTCCCACCCCCACCGGAGTCACAGCCTCAGGCTAACTGGAGTGCTGGTTTTCTCATTCCTTTGCCCCTGGGAGTGTCCCAGGGAGTGTTCCACTCTCTGCTCTCTCTGCCGTCACCCTCTGGTAGCAAAAGTTTTCATGCCCCGATAGAGGCGCTGCAATGACAGAGCTGAGGGCTGGGGACAGGACCAGTCCCAGGCAAAAGTGCCACATTCTCTCTGCTTACACTCAAGGTTCGGTGGTTTTACTGAATACACCTCCCTCAATTTGTTGTATGCCCTTGGTTGATTTATAGAGTCTCGAAATAGTGATTTTTGACCATTTTTTTCTAGTTTTCTTCTCCTTCTCCCCCTCCTCCTCCTCCTCCTCCCTCTTCTTCTTCTTCGACAACGCAGGGTAAGATTCGCCAAGCTCTTCTCACTGCCCCATATCGAAGTCCTGCCCCCAGTAATGTTTTAACAAGCCCTTCATATTTTTCTGAGGTCCACTAAAGTTTGCAAACCTGTGCCAGAGATGAACTGCCCTGTTGCTGTCTACAACCAAGGTTTCAACTTGTGCAGTAGATTAGCCACTCTCCCGAGAGCCCGCTTCCATTGGAAGGCCATCCCACTGGTTTTCCATCTGCCATGCTCTTCCCCTAGCTGTTGACGTGGCTCACTTGTTCACCTCCTTCAAAGCCTGCTCAAATCGCCTCCCTCTCTTACCACTTTATAGGAAAGTGTAAGGTTTCTTATTTATTATGCTTATAATTTTTGTGTGCTTCTCTGTACTAGACGTGTTGCTCCAGAAGGCAGACCTCTTTGTCAGTTGGTTCCCTGACTATCCCCGGTGCCTGAAATAGTCTCCGGAATACAATAAATCATTGCTGAATGAATGCATACAGTACCAAGAAGGGTGCCATGGGAAGTCACATTGGGCTATTTTCTGAAAGTTAGCGCAAAAGAAAAGGTTCAATTATTTCCCCAAGAATGGGATATTGTTTGAGTTTGGGCTTCTTGACTGGGTCTTGGCAAAGTTAGGAAGGAGAAAGAGAGGGGGCCGCAGATTACTTTCAAGCGCACCGTACCTCTGCAGGCAAGAATCTGTTTGGATTTATTGTGCTCTTGGAGGCTGGTAACGCCAGACTTTCTTCTTTTGTGATGCAGTCAGCATCTGGTCATAGGAAGAGAATACCTGGGGACTGTATCATCCCATCCTGAGGCCCTTCCTGTTGCCACTTCCGAGGAAGGCACTGGTGATTCTGAAGAGAAAGGCACAGCCCCTTCTTGAGAGGTTTTCTTTGCTCTACTGGCTTCTGCCATGTGAATGTCACCACCATGATATCTGAGCTGGGGAGAGCCGCGTGACTGGATTGTGTCCCCATGACCAGCACACGTCTCCGTGGCACTCAGTATTTTTTCTCTATCCACCTTTTTCTGTTCCGTCTGGAAAGCTTGGATATTAAATCCTGTGTCATTTTATAGGCCACTCCTTAATTTTTTTTCCATGAATAGCAAATGGTCTGTTTATTTTTTTCACTCGTGCAACTCTGAAACCACCAACAAAATCAGCAGCCGACCAATATAAAAAGTGAAAGAACAAAAGACAGACCAAAGTTGTTTTTTTTTTAACTTCTTGTTTTGAAATAATAGACGCACAGCAAGTTGTAAAAAATAGTATAGACAAGTCCTCTACACATGTCTACCAGTTTCTCCCCAATGGTCACAGCATACATAATGCCACTACGTGGTCAGACCCAGGAAACTGACATTGACACCACATAATAATAAGATACTCAAGAGTAAATTTAACCAAGGAGGTGACATGTCCCCACTCTGAAAACCACAAAACGACGAAAGAAGGAAGAAGACACAAATAAGTGGAAAGGCATCCTGTATTCATGGACTGGAAGAGTTGGTATTGCTTCACCGTTGATACTGACATCTATAGATTCAATGCAATCCTGATCTGTATTCCAATGGCACTCTTTACTGAGGTAGAAAAAACAATCCTAGGGGAGCCTGGGTGGTTTGGTCGGTTAAGCGTCCGACTTCGGCTCAGGTCACGATCTTGCGGTCCATGAGTTCGAGCCCCGCGTCAGGCTCTGTGCTGACAGCTCAGAGCCTGGAGCCTGTTTCAGATTCTGTGTCTCCCTCTCTCTCTGCTCCTCCCCTGTTTATGCTCTGTCTCAAAAATAAATTTTAAAAAATGTTAAAAAAAATTAAAAAAAAATGGATTAAAGACTTCAATGTCAGGCCTGAAACAAAAAATTCCTAGAAGAAAATACAGGGAAAAATAGCCTCTCTAACATGGGTCTTGGCAATGATTTTAAAGCACAAGCATCAAAATAAAAAATAAGCAAGTGGGGCTACATCACTACAAAGCTTCTGGGCAGTAATAGAAACCATCGACAAAGTGAAAAGATATTCTACAGAATGGGAAAATACATTTACAAACCATATATCTGATAAGGGGTCAACATGCAAAATATATAAAGAACTCATCCAGGGGCGCCTGGGTGGCTCAGTCAGGTAAGCATCTGACTTCAGCTCAGGTCATGATCTCATGGTTTGTGAGTTCGAGCCCCGCGTCGGGCTCCGTGCTATCACGTCAGCCTGCTTCAGATCCTCAAGGACCCGAATAGATAGTTTTCCAAATAAGATATACACATGGCCAGCGTGTGTGTGAAATGATGCTCCGTATCGCCAGTCGTTAGGAAGATGCAAGTCGAAACCGCAAAATCACACCTGTTAGCATGGCCATCATCACAAAGACACAAGACAACAGGTGCCAGCAAGGGTGTGGAGACAAGGGAGTCCTTGTGCACTGTTGGTGGAATGTAAATGAGTGCAGCCGCTGTCAGAAACAGGTATGGAGGATCCTCAAAAAATTAAAAATAGAACTACCATATGATCCAGCAACTCCTCTTCTGGGAATATATCCAAAGGAGACAAAAACACTAACTCAAAAAAGATATCTACACCCCCGTGTTCATAGCAACGTTGTTCACAATGGCCAAGACATGGAGGAAACCTAAGTGTCCGGTGGACGAACGGATAAAGAAAACAGAGTAGATATGCACGTTCTAGAATATCATTCAGCCGTAAGAAGAGGAAGTACCGTCATTTGCAACAACACGGATGGACCTTGAAGCCGTTATGCGAAATGAAGTAAGTCAGACAAAGACAGATGCCGTATGATCCTGCTTACATTCGGAAGCTAAACACAAAAACCAAAAAACCAAACTCATAGAAGAAGAGGTCAGAATTGTGAGGCAGGGATGGGGTGGAGGAGACATTGGAGGCAGGTTCAAAGGGAACAATCTGTGGTCACAAGAGAAATAGGAACCAGGGGTGGGATGTGCCATGTGACGCGTCCAGCCAGCACGGCCGAGGGATGTAGAGGACAGTAGATCCTAAGTGTTGTCATCACAAGGGGGAAGGATTTTTCTTTCTTTTATATTTCTTTTTTTAAGTTTATTTTATTTATTTTTGAGAGAGAGAGAGAGAGAGAGAGCAGGGGAGGGACAGAGAGAGAGAGAGAGAGAGAGAGAGAGAGAGAGAGAATCCCAAGCAGGCTCCACACCAGCAGCACTGAGCACAAGGCAGACTTGAACTCATGAAACGTGATATCATGACTTCACCTGAAACCAAGAGTCGGACGCTGAACCGACTGAATCACCCAGGCACTTCTAAAAATTTTTTTATTGTATCTATGAGATGATGGATGTTAATGAAAAGTATTGTGGTGGTCATTTCACAATATCTGTGAGTCAAACCTTCCTGACCTCGTAGTGATGTATGTCAATTGTATCAGTAAAACTGGGGGGAAAACAGGTCAGTTTTTACATGCACTTATCTAAAGAAAAGCTTTAAGTGATAAAAGAGTCAAATTCTACAAAATATTGGCTTTCGGTTTTATGTTTTCATTTTTGCGATATCCATGATCTAATTAAGTGATAAGTGGGTCAGTCGGTTAAGCGTCTGACTCTTGGTTTTGGCCCAGGTCATGATCTCATGGTTCGTGAGTTCGAACCCTGCGTCAGGCTCTGCACAGACAATGCGACGTCCTCTTGGGATTCTCTCTCTTTCCCTCCCCCACTTGTGCTCTCTCTCTCTCTCTCAAAATGAATAAATTTTAAAAAAAAATTTTAAAAATTCAAAGGACATTGGGGTGACCCTTTTTCTTTTGTAAGGTCACATTTACAGGTTCTGGGAATTAGGACCTGGTATCTTTGGAGACCGCTGTTCAGTCCGCCCTGTGAGGTAGGTTCAGGAATCAAATGAGGACTTTGCTGCTTATGCAGCTGTGGGTTTTGTCCTTGGAACAGGCTCTCGCTTTAGTTGCACCAGAAACATTTTCCACATCCTAAAGAGAAGCGAGAACTTGGTAGCTTTGTGAAACGTACAGGTGTCATTTCTGGAACACACACCGCTTCTTTCTCCTTCGCGGACAGAGTTAACTGTGTCTTCATTTACAAACCAGGCACTGAATCCGGCTTGAGTCACCGGTATTGTTCTTCCATTGTAAACTGGCCGTTTTGCTAGCGAAAGTCCAAAAAAATCTCCGGGCGCGTGGGCTGATCCCAAGCTGGCATTTTTAGACGCTTGATAAGAGTCACAGAAGAAAGCACGGAGACACTGTGCTCCATTACCCGCTCCGCCCGCACCTCTCCCCCACAATCCGCGATGAATCACGCTGGATTAACAACACGTCCGAGACAAAGACACTGAATTACATATTAGCATTGCCTGCAAAGACGTTGCATCGAATGTCCTCGGCGAAGTTCCTCGGGAGAAGTCTCAGCTTGTGAACCAATCTGCATGTAACAAAATGAGAGCAAGGGTCAGAGAGAAACAAAGAATGTTTTTGTGACTTACTGCAGTCAGCACAGAGTTTATGTGGCAGATGTTCATCCTGCCACGCAATGTGGATGACTTCATACGTGGGGGGGGAAGGCCGCTCACCACTGGCTTCCTGCCCTCCAGGACGACATCATCGCCACTCCTTGACGGCAGTTTTTATGAGCAGTGTGGAACGCTGTGAACAGAGCCCCGACCGGTTGTGTTTTTAAGCAGTCCTGTTGCTCTAAGCCAATCCCCAGTGGATTCTGTTTGTTGTTCCGAATCCACATTCTGATGCGTGAGAGAAGAAAATGAAGTCTGTGTTTACATTTTAATTCACGTTTTAAGTACCTTTCCCTTTATGCTGTGTCTCCTGTAATTGGTGTTGTTACTTTTGTACTAATTCAAATAGAGCAAATCTACAAGTGTGTGAAGTGCTAAAGTAAAAAAAAAAAAAAAATTTTTTTTTTTTAAATAAAATGTAACCAGCTGGTAAGAACTTATTTCAGGATTCTGGTCCAAGTTCATGTCCCTCCCTCGTGGCCAGCTTAAAGCAACAAAAATAATGAGCAATAAAGAAGAAAATACCAACAAAGGGTGGCTGCCAGATATAACAAATTTGGGGCCGGACTGAGACATGACACCCAAAGGCGTATGCGACCCCCCACAGCTCTTTTCCGTGAAAGGTTTTCCATAAAAGGGGTAACACAGCCCCAAGGGGTCCAACCCGAGGTCCTGGCCCGAGGCATCCACGCTGGGCACTGCAGGTGAGTCAGTGTGGGCAGGCAAGCACCAAGAGGATGTGGAGTCGTGAGAGAATCCTCCCAAAGGCCACCTGAGTTGGGGCACCTGGGTGGCTCAGTCAATTAAGCGTCCGACTCTTGACTTCAGCTCAGTTGTGATCTCGTGGTTCGTGGGATCGAGCCCCGTGTCAGCTCCGCGAGCCCCGTGACAGTGACAGTGACACCTTGAGCCCGTTGGAAGGAAAGGGGAGGACGTGTGGTTGGCAGGGGGGACGCACTCTGTCCGTCTTGGATCCTCCCCGAAGCAATGTCCAGGATGTGCCACAGACTCCTTGGGGGAAATAGCACTGACACTCTAAATAACTCAAGCAGCTTCCTTCACTCGGCTGCACATTCTGGTTCCCCCGAAAGCACCCCCAACCCCGCGTGGACTCGTCAGCTTTTGCCGGTACTGCTCATCAGGTCCTGTGGCTCGGTGGGCACAGCCACCTTCCTCCCGTTCAGGTCCGGCAATGCCAGGCTGTTGGTGCTTAGCCTGAGCCAGAGTTCTCGGCCTGGGAGCCAGTGGGGAAGGTGGGTGTGAGCCCTGGGGGAGGCACGCGGGGTTCGTGGGGGACGGGACCATTTTCGACAAGAGGTGCAGGCCAGCCCTTAACGGGCAGGGGAGAGCCCCTCGCATAGGCTCAGAGCTGGGGGACAGTCGGGAGGGTCGCTATTTGGGAAGCGTGCCCCCCCATGTCCCCGTCCTGCACATCAGGGCCTTGACTGCATGTGGCCTGTGCTCTCTTCGCCGCAAAGCCCGGCCCTGACGCCTGGCCTTCTCGGTCCTTCCACTACAGGCGATGAGAACCTCTTCACACGTGACGAAGGAAGTCTCTGACTTCTCGCTTAGCTTTTGGTTGCAAACTGGTTTATCTCAGCCTTCCGTTCTCTTTCCCAGAGGCCAGTCGACCCAATTCCATGTTCCCCATAGTTACTATTTCCCCCACTTTTCTCAAACCCCTGCTACACCCCCGATGCCAGCTTTGCCCACAGCTCCTCCCCGTGCCCCCCTGTCTGTGCCCGCCTGCCCTGGTGACGCGGGCTTCGTTGCTGGCCAGCCAGGGCGTGATCCAGCGGGAGACTCCCTCCTAGGTCCCATCTTGGGGCCCTATCCTGATACCCACTGTCACAAATTGGGGTCCCTCATGAGCAGCCTCTGAGAAGGAGAATGGCACGTGGGGGGGGTTAGGGGAGCTCTTGAGATCAGCCCCCGGGGGACGGAGTTCAGGAAGCAGGGCTCGGCAGCGGGGGGGAGACAGGGTGACAGTGGTCCCAGCAAAGGCGTGAGCTGCTCTAGCTCTCTCCAGCACAGCATGGCCCTTCGGAGCTGCCTGAGCGGGAGGGATCAGGCTGGGCTTTACTCCCCTGCATCGATCAGTCGGTGAAGGTGGCCTGCCCTCCAGAAGAGCTCGGACCTGGGGCCCGGGGGTATCTTCAACCAAGCTGGTCCCCGAAGAGTGCGGGCAGCCGAGAACCGTTGTCCCATGGCTCTCCCCACAGTGGGGATGCGGGGATCCCGCCAGCTGACGAGCCCACAGCAAAAACGGAGGCAGAATCCGTGGCAAAGTCTGCTTCACTGGGATGGGAAAACAGAAGTGACAACAGGGAACCCTACACCCCGTGAAGAGGTGCTTCCAGAATGAAGACATTTCCCATTAAGAGAATCGGCTGCCAAGAAGCCTGCCCTCTGTAGAGCGCATTTCAGGTGAAGGACAAGCCGGATGGGAGGTCAAAGCGTTAAATCTAAAATAACACTGACTTCCTGAAGCACTTCGTGAAAAACTTAAGAGCCCAGTGATGCCAGAGGTAGGAGCGGGCGGGGTAAGTGCTCCGAGGTCCCAGCGCTGGCCCGGAGAAGAGTCCAATTGAGACAGAGTATCCATTTGTGTTGGACTCAGGTAAGGCAGCCAAGCATTGTGTCATTTTGTAAGAGCCGTTCATTCTATCCAAAGAATAGAAAATGATGTGTAACTTTGCAACCAACAGAGAGAAAACTAGAATACAAAATGTTCTCAGTCAATACACATCGGGTAAGAAAGGAAGGAAAAATCACAGAACAGGTGGGACAACAGAAAAAGGTCCTGCAAACACACGGGTACAGAAGGCATGGAATCAAGAATGAGAAAAGGGCCAGCTAGGGCTGAACAAAATCAGGTGGGTACAGCCCACCCCAGACAAGGTGTACTTTAAGGAAGAAGAGCTCTATTCGAGGCAGCAGAAGTCACTGCAGAATGACAGAAGACTGAATTCACCTGCGTGAGTTACAACGTAGCCTCAGAATAGGTAAAGCGAAACGTAATCGAATTACAAAAATCCACAATCACAGTGGGAGATTTTATTACACAATTCGCCAAATCGTGACCACCGGAAAATTCAGAAGGGGAAGATCTGATCGTGACCTTGACCTGACAGGCCTGTATGCCACATTTCCTGGAATCTGAGAACCCGCCGACTGTCACACACACCGTTAGTTGACGGGCCGCTAAAAAGAAAATAATGTCAACTGTGGCACAATGATTCCTCATTACTTAGAATTGTGATTCCACACTTCCTGAGAACGCTCTTTCATATTTAATCACGTCGTCCTTATGCATACGTGAAACAGAAAACATAAGAGAAATAACACCTTTGAGGCTTCTTTTGTTTGGACTCTACTTAAGACCAGGAGCCATCAATATTCACGTTTCTTCACACATTAGGATCCTCAGTGACGTCAGGAGGGTTGGGGTTATGGTGCTCCGGAGAGAGAGCTCCATTACTGTCCACCCCGTGATGCCATCTCTAAGACCCTGGTGCTACCTCCTATCTGGAGGTGACTATGGACGCGCATTTCGTCCTCACACGGCCCTTACGTGATCTGCCTGTTGGAAGTTACACGTGTGTTCATGTATACACACAGGCCATGACAGCACTATCACGGAGGGTCGCGTGCCCCTCTCTGGTTACAAAATGCCTCTTAATTTTCAAGACATTAAACTGTGCAAAGCATACACCTTAAGATCATTAGAATACAGCAAAACGCCGTATCCAGCCATGCCAGAATATACAATATTTGTAAGCACACGCGGAACAGTCACAAAAATTGCCCACATGCTGACCTTAAAATGAGTCTCCCCACATTTTCAAGAACTGTGTAATTATAGAGCGTGTTCTCCGATCGCAGTCCCATTTGCTAGAAATCTGTAACAAAGGGAAGGCTAAAAAACTTCCTGTATATTTGAAATGAGAATTATACTTCTAAATAATCAATAGGTCCGATGAGAAATTATAATGGCAGTTCAAAGCATTTTTTTTAATTTTTTTTTAATGTTTATTCATTTTTGAGAGACAGAGAGAGACAGAGCATGAGTGGGGAAGGGGCAGAGAGAGAGAGAGAGATGCAGAATCCGAAGCAGGTTCCAGGCTCAGAGCTGTCAGCTCAGAGCCCGACGTGGGGCTCGAACTCACGAACTGTGAGATCATGACCTGAGCCGAAGTCGGGCACTCAACCGAAGTCGGGCACGCCACCCAGGCGCCCCTAAAATACTCTCTTTCTGGGGTGAGCATTTTGGGGACAGACACAGCAGTGTCTGGCTACACAGAGGTGACTGCTTGCTTTGGGATGCACTGCTCACAATAATGGCCATCACCCTGGAGGCTCCAGTTAACAAACATAGCTGTAAAAACATTCACGTAAACTTGCCTTTCCCGTCTTTGGAAATCTCGTTGTGAGCAATGCAGTTGAGTCCTTCCAACTAAGCAATCGGGGGATGGCTGGCCCTGGGGAAGGCTCAGCTTCAGAGGAGGAGGGAGGAAGGATGTACATTCGCCCCCCTTAAACTCTGCCCAATTTCAAAACTGCGCCTCTAGAAACACCTGCCGTCATGTCGGTCGTGACCATCATCACGGTAGCTGAGGGGTATCGGAGGTTCAGTCAGAGGCGGTGGACCGAGCTCTCCTGCCGCAGGAGATGGTCAGCGCTGCACGAGTCAGGGTCCGTGGGGACGGGTATGGTTTGCTCGTGGAGTCCGTGGGAACAGCGAAGGGGTGACCAGCCAACAGCTGGAGCCGCGTGGGACGAGGGGACCCCGTCGGGCACCTGTAGCCGCACCTCGCGAACCCAGCCTGTGCAAACGTCACTTATTCAAGTAGCCACGGTGGCCCAAAGCAGTGTCGATCCTGCTGGAACTGGAGGGTGTTCTCCTGCGAAGCCGACGGGCTCCCTCACGCGTAGGTTATGTTTTTAAAAGAACAGAATTGCCAAATCTCCCCGACGTGGCGGCTTTCGACTTTTCACAGTGCCACGATGGTGATCTGAACCCTTCTGTGAGTTATTTGCGATGCTTCCCGCAGCTTAATAGGAACCAAACATTTACAAATAATAAGGCCGCAGAGGCTCACTGAAATGGCCTGTTTCTTTTCACGAGCCTGGGACCTCGCCAGCCTGATGCTGCTTTTATCTGCGTTTACTGCTGTGAGTTATCGTGTCTGCTGCTACCGAGTTTTGTGTGCTCAGCTATGATTAATAAAAGGGGAGAATTTATTTGTTTTGCCTTAATGAAAGCAATCGGGTGGTAGATGTCATCTTTTAGCTCGTGAAGTCTGTGGGTAGAAATACTGCCTCAGGGCTCCTGGGTGATAAGAAGGAGTTGCCCGCCAAGCCACCGCCCTCCTCTCCGCCATTGGCTGTCACAGTTCCCGAACCCGGAGACGAACTCGGTCAGACCCGGAAGCAGAGAGACGGGAAGGGTCCCACACCTGCTCCCACACGGTTGAGGCACGTGTTCTAGAAAAACCTATTACTCGAATTTTTCTTATGTTTGTGCAGAGAACAGTTTGGGGATTTTTGTTTCCACTGTAGCTTCCGTAACTCCGATTATAGAACCTGAGAAGGATAGCACAGGAAATTAACCATCAGATGATCCAACTTTATGGCCAGGGGTGCAAAGATCTTAAATATGTATTATTTATTAAAAATATAGCAAACCACCATCAAGTAAGTGTATTTGGGGGCTCCTGGGTGGCCCGGTTGGCTAAGCATCAGGCTCTTGATTTCAGCTCAGGTCAGGATCTCATGGTTCGTGAGATACAGCCCTGAGTTGGGATTCTCTCTCCCTCTCTCTCTGCCCCTCCCCTGCTCATGTTCTCTCTCTCTCATTATATCAAAAAAAATAAATACACATTTAAGAAAAAAGGAAGATCCTTTTTTTTTTTTTTTTTTAAAGCAAGTGTATTTTGGGATGGTTCAGTCTTGGTAATTTCTACAAATGAATTTATTGTATTAATTTAACACAACATTTTTAAAAAATATGATCATATCTATGGAAACCAAGAGAATTTTGCAAAATTCAACATCCTGATTTTTTTAAGTATTTTGTTTTGTTTTTTATTTTATTTATTTATTTTTAATTTTTTTGATGTTTATTTATTTTTGAGAGAGAGAGAAAGAGAGACAGAGCATGAGCAGGGGAGGAGCAGAGAGAAAGGGAGACACAGAATCCAAAGTGGGTTCCAAGCTCTGAACTGTCAGCACAAGAGCCTGACATGGGGCTTGAACTCACAAACTGTGAGATCGTGACCTGAGCCAAAGTTGGATGCTTAACCAACTGAGCTGCCCAGGTGCCCATTTTGCTTTTTATTTTAGAGAGAGAGAGAGTGTGTGAGCAGGGGAGAGAGGCACAGGGAGAGAGAGAGAGAGAGAGAGAGAGAGAGAGAGGGAGAGAATCCCAAGCAGGCTCCCCTCCAACAGCACAGAGCCCAATGTGGGACTTGAACTCATGAGCTGTGAGATCATGACCTGAGCCGAAATCAAGAGTCAGAGGCTCAACCGACTGAGCCACCCAGGTGCCCCTGATTTTTTTTTTAAGGAACACTTCAGGACACTAAGAATGAGTGGAGATTGTCCTTCAAAAAGGGTATTTATCAAAATCAAAGACAAATAGTGTAAGTAACAGTAGAATAACTAAACGTACTTAGCTGTTCTAAAAACTTTCTGAGAGCCTTGCGGCCGTAAGTATTTTTTGGTGTATCTTCACATCGATGCTTCTCAGACTTAGCTGGTAACAACCATCCAACAGGAGCCATTGTCTCACCTCAAAATGCGGATGTGCCCAGTGGGACGGGGCATGTGGCTCTCGAACCAGGGTTTCAGGAGACATTTACCGTTTGGAGAAGTACTACCCAACCCCTTGTGCCCTTTCAGCCCATTCGTCTTCAGAGTGTCCCCTTTGGGCTCCTCTCCCACGGTGAAAAGCCTTATGAGGCCAGTCCTCAACTCTTGCCTGGGTTAAATCACCCTGCTACCTCGACCTCAAAGGTTCCGGTTTCTAATCATAGCCATCCTCCTCACACTGAACTTCCACGAGTTCTACAAACATTAGCCAAGCACGTTCTGGGAACAGGCTGGAAATCCCTCCGGAGGGTTGTGGGCCTGTGAGCTTATACATGAAAGCCATGGTCTGCCTCAAGATTGCTGGGAAACTCAGATGTCCCGGGGTCACAGGCTCTGGGACTCTGTCAGGCCTCCCCCCACCCTGCTTCACGCTTAGGTAAATTGTGCATTCCAGAAACGTTACATCTGCTATGGGATAGGTTTGGTTTCCCTCCTTCTACAACTCAACCTCGACAGATTCCCCGTTTGCGAAGAGTTTTCACCACCGATGACTGTTGAATGTTGCTAAATGCTTTCTCTGCAGCTACTGAGATTGATTATATTGTTTTTTGCTTTTTTCCTATTAATGTGGTAAAACACACGGGTTGATTTAAACAAACAAACAAAAAAAAAAAACACATTAAACCACCCTTAAGTTTCTGAGATAACCCTACATAGTCAAAATGTGTCATCCTGTTTATAAACGTCCGGGTCTGGTGTGCTGATATTCTTGTGAAGGATTTTTATGTCTGTGCTCATGAGGGATGTTGATGTCGGTAATTTTCTTGCAATGCCTTTGTTTAGTTTTGTATCAAGGTTATTTGACCTCATAAAATGAAGTCATTCCCTCTTCCCAGAGTGTTTCCTCTGCTCTATTTTCTGGAGGAAATCATTTTTGGATTGTAGTCGTGACATTTCTCCTCAGGTTGGAGAATTTCTTTAGTGCTTCGTGTAATGCAGTTCTGCTGAAGGTAAATCACCTCTAAGATGTCGTTTGTATTTTTGAAGGACGTATCAGTCAAGGTTTAGCCGGTCCTTAGCAGAGCCAGTCCTTCCAGAAGCTTCTCTGCCTACTGGTCCTCATCCACAAGAGACTCGTGGCTACATCAGGAGAAGGCGAGCAAAAGGATCCAGCCCTACAGAGAAGGATGCCTAAGGCAGCGATGCTATCTCCCCACATCCCACACCCCCCAAAATTAATTCACTCCCATGCTTCTTCCGTGATTTGTTTCTTTATATTCATCCCTCCTAGGCCGACCCCTGGAGGTGCTCCCCTCGCGTGGACTTCCCGGTGATGATCCCTATTTCAAACATTCTCCTCCTCTGGCTCAGTCTCCCTGTAAGCGAGGGAACTGTCCTGGCTACCCTAACATTTTAACATATATACAGTAGAAGTTTACCCACTTGGTCAGGGCTTCAAACCTGGAAACAGTACTAAATCTTCGCCCAACTATGTTTGCCAGTTTGGCCCATGGAATTAGTGGAACTGGAGGAGGCAAAAATATGGCGCCCATAATGTAACGTCCACTGAGCATCCTAGGAAAAAAAGGGCCCGAAAATTTTGGAAAGCACAAATTCTCTGGGAGGCCCAAGATACTCACAGGTAAAATACACCACCGTCTGAGTCCTGAGTGTGTCATTCAATGAGGGGTGGGGGGCATCCCCTTTGGGGACACAGGGCAATAAAACGCCCAGGCCTTTCCTTCAACATACAGCTTCAGCGCCCTTACACAAGAATTCTTATCAGCCTTCTTGCGTGAAGCTCAAACCCTTCCTTCAAGGAAAAGAAGTGTAGCTCTTTCGATTTGACAAGAAGATCCATAGCTTTCTTTTTTCTTCTATCCTGCAGAGCAACAGTCAGCTGCTTCTACTCGGCTGCCCACTTTGTCTCCTTCCTCTTTTATTTAAAAAAAATTTTTTTTTAATGTTTATTTTCGAGAGAGAGAGACAGAATGTGAGCGGGGGAGGGGCAGAGAGAGAGGGAGACACAGAATCCTAAGCAGGCCCCAGGCTCTGAGCTGTCAGCACAGAGCCCGATGTGGGGCTCAAACTCGCGAACGGTGAGATCAGGACCTGAGCTGAAGTCAGATGCTTAACCGACTGAGCCGCCCAGGTGCCCCACCTTCCTCTTTTATTGCCTTGCAACCCTCAGTTTGGTCCGATTGGTCTTTCCCAACACCACCTGCATTATCGAGCTTAGCACATGAAGTAAGTGCTGGGGCCTCCTTCCTTCCAGTAGTTGGCCCACTAGCCTTCTCTGCTGTCCACCGAGGCCGTGTCTGGCCCTGATACTGGGTGGGCCAAGCCGGGGGTCCTCTCCACTGAAACTTGTGCTCATTTGCCAATCAACCAAAAGGTACAAATCTCAAACTGTACACATAGGGTGAAGCATACAGCGATGTCTCACGTCCAGAGTCAGTAAGAGCGGAGTTATTCCATTCAGCCACAAAGGTCCTGAAAATGTGGCCCCCGAAACAGTAAATTCTATTTAATAATGTAAGCATTTGGGGGGTGCCTGGGTGGCTCAGCTGGTTGAGCGTCTGACTTCGGCTCAGGTCATGATCTCACGGTTCGTGAGTTCGAGCCCCCACCGTGGGGCTCTGTGCTGACGGCTCGGAGCCTGGAGCCTGCTTCCGATTCTGTGTCTCCCTCTCTCTGCCCCTCCCCCGCTCACGCTCCATATATCTCTCTCAAAACTAAATAAACATTAAAGAAAATTTTCATGTATTTTGGTTGAAAAAACATCCAACTATAATACACATAAACCTGCCTTTTCCGGTAGCCTGTGGGCCTGAATCACCTTTTCTTGGTGATTCAGATGGTATGGTAGTCTGAAACCGTCACACCTCCTGGTGTTTATACCATTATGTAGCTTCCCCCTGGGGAATCTGGTGCCCTTGTGATTCACCTTAACCAAGAGAGGGTAGTGATGCTTTGCCAAGCCTAAGGCTTAAAAAATCCCGGCAGCTTCACGTGGGGCTCTGAGGGAAGTCGGTAGTCGTATACCCCAAGACCACTGTGCTGCGAGAAGCCCACCCTACAGCCACAGGGGAGGCCGCCAGAGGAGGGCTGAGGTGGACAGACAGCCGTGGCAGAACTCTCAGCCAAAAGCCGGCACCCACAGGCCATCTTGGAAGCGGGTCTTCTGGCCCCCGCTCAAGCTGTCCCCCCACCGTGTAATGCAGAGGAGGGAAAAGCTGTCCCCAGCCAGCCCTGCCCAGATTGCAGGAGCAAGAACCACGCAGTGGCTGTTGATCATTAAGTCACCGGATACGGCAGTGGACAGCAGTGGACAACGGACACGTGGCTTATCGGGGGCGTGGCTATTGAGCTGGGACTGTGCCCGCCCCGGAGCAGGTGCTCGGAAGCCCAGGTGATACTGTGAGAAAGTCCTTGCAATTTTCTCCGTGCGGTTTTTCTCTTCTGGCTCTATTAGGAGGTCGGCTGTCATTTCTCCCCGAGGCTGAAGTGCTGTCACTATACAAGGGCCCTTTGAGTCTTCGTGGAGAGCTGGTAATTGGGCTCGAAAGAGGGAAACAGGTGAGCACGGGAAGAAAGAGACACGGTGGATGGCTGCTTCTGATCGTCGGGAGGGGATTAACTGGGGGGCGTTGGCACGCACGGGGGAAGAGAGCGCAGGAGAGCCTTGAAAAGACTCACTCAGACGTTAAGTGCTCCTGGTAAACAGCAAAATGGTCTGAACCAGCCATTAAACACCTGCACCCGGGCTACTTAACGCGATCAGCTAGAAGAGAAGAGACCAGTTAATGAAATGTATTTCAGGTAATGTACAGTTAAAAATAGTAAACAGAAAGCTTAGGCGTGAATTTTATGAAGCCCTCAGCAGACGATTAGGTATAATTTCGTACAGTTAGAAGCTTCGGGGTTTTCTTTACCTTCACGATCTCTTTCTGTCTTTAGGAGAACTTTCATTAGGACATTATTTACTGGTTTATTAGCCTGAAGAATCATGCTTTGATGGAAAGTGCCGACAACGTGCTCATGGAAATGGCATCCCCCATCGGCAATCCCGTGGGCCTCTCTTGGAATCCTCGGGATATCTCAGCCTGCAGTTATGATGGAGACATCACCTATGAAAGCCGTTATTCTCTATGCCAAACCTTCCATCATTATCAGGGTCTAAGAGCTTAATTGTGTTATAAAGTGAATTTTGAGACTCTGCCTTAATTTTTCCACCAATAGGCAAGTGGTCCAATTGGAAATAAGTACGGTTGACCTTTGAACAACATGGGTTTGAACTGCACGGATCCACTTATATGCGGGTTTTTGTCTTTTTTTTTTTTTTTTTTTTTTTTTTTAACTGGAAAAAGCTTTATTGTTTCATTTGGTCCACAGCTTGGGAGAGGACTCCGGGGTGGTCAAAAAGCTGCCAGTGGCTACAGGGAGAGGTGTCAAGGAGCCTTGACACCAGGGGGATGCCAGAGGGGACTTCAAGGATCAGAGGCTCCTACATATGCTCAAGGCTGAGCCTTTCCAAGAGATACTCCACCAGCCCAGCCTGGGGGCCACCAGCCCGTGGAGGTGAGTCAGGTGGCGCCCGTCTTCTTGATGAGTTTCACCTCCTTATCCAGAAAGCAGTTCTCTGAAGTCACAGACGTGGGGGTCTGTGCGGGCAGACCCCTGGGTGTGCAGATCCAAAGGGGTCTGGTTCAGTTTTCTCTAGGGCCGTGGCAGCTTCCCTGGCGTCCAAGGTTTTACTCCACTCATCCTGGGACCACTTTGGTGCATCCTGGAAGAGGGCACGGCTGCCATGCTGGTTTTGCATCTTCAAGAGATGCCGGGTGCCCTGAGCTTTTCTTTGGCCAAATGGAGGAAGAAGTGGCCCATGGGCTCCTGAGCCCCATCACTGAGGTCAAAGCAGAAGCCTAGAAGGAGGAGCATGCGTGTTGACCAGGTGGTCCTGGAAGCAGAGGATGCCTGAGAAAACGTGGTTCCAAAGGGTTCAGTGGGAAAAGAGGTCGGAGGATGGTCAGAGGTTGGAAGAAGGGGCACCATCAAATCAGCACATTGCACATTTCTAAAACATACACTTTTATTTATGGCTGATGCTTCCATAAAGCCGGAAAACTAATACATGCTCTGTCATTTTATTTCATAGACACTTTCAAAAGTTAGGACAAATATAATTTTATTTTGCAAAGCATTTGCAAACAAAATGAAATCATCTTGGTTTCGTGATTGCAGTTCTAGACATTGGCCACAAAACGGTATCAATGGACTCGCCGAAGAGAAACTCAACCTATTTCCAGCGATTTCAGTACCGTTTGAAAAATACGCGGTCCCCCAAAGTAATACCTTAAAGGACACCATGCTTTCAACTACAAAAATATCATCATGTAATTGTTTTTCTTTAGGAAATAATATTTTAGAGTCACTCTGGCTGCTGTTTGCTCCTGACAGGTATACTTACACAAGTCTACCGTAAGAAAAAATAAGATTTTTTTTAAGCCATAGAAGAATATTTATTGACATGGGAAAATGTTAACGGTGTACCTCTACATGAAATACACAGGGTACAAAGCAGTATATACAGTTTAACACCATTTTTATGGAAAGAGAAATGGCCATATATACAAAATCATGCATAGGAAAAAACCAGAAGGATGTACATAGCAAATGTGGATAATGGTTATCTCTAGAGAGCAGAATTAGAGGTGATGATGCAATTTTTCCCAGGAAATGTCACCTGCTCTCCGAACAGAATCTGCTTCTAGCTATTCTTTCTTGGGTGCGATGAGCTTGATAAAATTCTTTTCAAATGGACTCTGTTTCATGATACATATCTCCAAATCATACTGCTTTTCCCATGTAAAAAGTAAATGCTACTTACTCTTACATACTGGCATGTGGAGAATATTTGTTACTAATACAATATACTATCAAATGTGCCACAGCCTCGGGGCGCCTGGGTGGCTCAGTCAGTTGAGCATCCGACTTCGGCTCAGGTCATGATCTCGCGGTTCGTGGGTTCGAGCCCCGCATCGGGCTCTGTGCTGATGGCTCAGAGCCTGGAGCCTGCTTCCGATGCTGTGTCTCCCTCTCTCTCTCTCTGTCCTTCCCCTGCTCGCTCTCTGTCTCTCTCTCAAAAATAAATAGACATTAAAAAAAATTTTTTTTAAAAATGCCACAGCGTAGATCTGGCTGTAGAAAATTATTGTGTGGAGGATCTGCAAATCCTCTAATAGAGAGAAATTTTAAATAGAGAGAAAGATGTTATCATTAGTTAGGAGTCCTTGGTGGTTGGCTGTAAATAACTTAGGTTCCAGGACGGGAGACTTTGGGATCTCTCCTTCCTGGTTAACTGACTTTAGGCAAAGGAGATTAGCTTCTGGAGTTGGGGAAATGGGGTTAATAATTTTGTAGAAAGAAGCAAAAATAAGATTTTTTTTTTACATAAGGGGAAAATGAGATGACAGATCGAAAGTTCTTCTATGAAGACCTAACCAAGTGAGAGGTGAAACCACAAGAGAGAAATTCACATTTGCTGTTATAGAAAAATTAACTCCATTTTCCTGCGGCACCAAATTCTTCCTGCTTTATGTCTTTGTTCACGGGTTAGACCTGTGCCAAAATTGTGGAATTATTTTAATGTTAATTAATGGTCTTCATCCTCTTTATGTAACAGTTAGTAACACAGGACGAACTTGAGTTGTCATGGAATCTGACCTAAGTGTCCTAAATATAGGATAGGATATATACAGGATATCCCATAGGAAAACCCTACTATTATTGCAAGGAGTTGGAATATTTGCTGTCACTTTGCCAGGTTACATTTGCCAGTCCAATATTTCAAGAGGGGCACATTCCCCCAAATGTGCCCCTCTTTCAAGTAAAATGTTAGCTGGATAATTTAACAGAAAATCGACTTACTCTAATCGCATTTAGAGAGGAGGGTGGCATCATTTCTTGGTGCAGGTGAGAGTGGCAGATCTCAAGAGATTCAACCACACGCTGGTGGTTATCAGAGAGAATATGTTAGCAGCCCATCTCCAACTGCTAGGTAACATTATATATAATACAGTTGCCTAGGTAAAAGCACACCTGTTCTTAAAAATCTGAAAAAAAAAGGGGGCGCCTGGGTGGCTCAGTCAGTTAAGCGTCCAACTTCGGCTCAGGTCACGATCTCACGGTTTGTGAGTTCGAGCCCCGCGTCGGGCTCCGGGCTGACAGCTCGGAGCCTGGAGCCTGCTTCCGGTTCCGTGTCTCCCTCTCTCTCTGCCCCACCCCAGCTCACACTGTCTCTGTCTCTCAAAAATGAATAAAGGTTAAGAAAAAAAAATTTTTTTAATCTCAAAAATAAGATAAAAACAGAGAGGGAACCAAACCATAAGAGACTCTTGAGTGCAGAGAATAAACTGAGGGTTGGTGGGGGTGGGGTACATGGGGGACGGGCACTAAGGAGGGCACTTGTTGGGATGAGCGTGGGTGTCACACATAAGTGACGGATCCCCGGGTTCTACTCCTGAAGCCAAAACTACCACTGTATGTTGACCAACTTGAGAATTTAGAAAACCCCTCAAATATGCTTTACGTGACTTTGATTTTCCTTCCTGCGTGTCCGGGACCCAACTGCGACACGGCTATGCCCACGGCTCTGCTGCCCACGGCTCTGCTGTGCCCACGGCTATGCCCACGGCTCTGGGCCCACGGCTCTGCTATGGGCCTATGCCCACGGCTCTGCTGCCAGAGGCTGCCTTCCACGGACAGGTGCCCATGCCGAGGAGACGCTTTTCCCGCCTCTCTTGAAGGTAGGATGTGGGTGTAATGCAATCGGGGCCACGGGGAAGTCAGCGGGAGGCAGAAGAAGGGAAAACTGGTCTCTGACAACAACGAAGGTGCTGTGTGTGGATGTGACACTTGCCACCGAGAAGGGAGAAACCCCCACGGAGGGTGGCGGGAGGGGGCGATGAGGTGAGTCTGGGCTCGGCACGAAGCCTGGAAACCACCCCGGGAACGTCCAGTCTCCAGGCCTCTCGGGGTACAAGACAATTGGGATTTTGGATTTTAAACTGTTGCTGCTCCAAGGGTGGCCCGTAGGCCGGCAGGTGTCCACACCGTCTGGAACTCTTTAGAAATTTGGGATCCGGAACCCGCTCAGACCTGCTGGGCGGGCGTCTGCGTTTTAACCAGAGCCTTGGTGATTTTTTTTTAACGTTTTTTTTTTTTTTTTTTTTTTTTGAGACAGAGAGAGACAGAGCATGAACGGGGGAGGGGGCAGAGAGAGAGGGAGACACAGAACCAGAAGCAGGCTCCAGGCTCTGAGCCGTCAGCCCAGAGCCTGACACGGGGCTCGAACTCGTGGACCTCGAGATCGTGACCTGAGCTGAAGTCGGACGCTTAACCGACTGAGCCACCCAGGCGCCCCGAGCCTTGGTGATTTATGAGCACGCACAAGCGTGAGCTTCTTCAACTGGTTTTAAACTGCTTTTGAGTGTTCCCTACCTTGTGACCAGAGGCACCCTACCCGCACAGATGTGTTTCTGCAGCCCGGGTGTCTGCCTGTCCGTGCAGTAGCTGCTCCCTACGGCACATTGTTAGTCTTTAAAACCTCAGCAGCCCCTTCGGTCCAACTGCATGACTCTCTCTGAGCTCCTGTCCTCAGACAAAAAGAACTTTCCATCGATGCCAAATGCTATTTGATTGCCTGAGGAACACGGCGTCAGAGGCCGGGAGGTTTGCAGGAAAATCTGACGTGGCCTGTTAACTAAGCCCGAGGTTTCTCCAGGGCTGACCATGCCGATTCCTTAGGACTCCAAAGACTTTTCGTCTTTTCTTTTCTGAAGCAGGTCTCCCATCCCATCCTCCCAGAGCCCCTATTATTTTGAGAGGTACATTCTAGGGGCGCCTGGGTGGCTCAGTCGATTAAGCGTCCAACTTCGGCTCAGGTCACGATCTCACGGTTCATAGGTTCAAGCCCCACATCGGGCTCTGTGCTGACAGCTCGGAGCCTGGAGCCGGCTTTGGATTCTGTGTCTCCCTCTCTCTCTGCCCCCCGCCCTTCTCAAAAATAAACATTAAAAACTTTTTTTAAAAAAGAGGTACCTTCTAACAGAACATCAAAGAGAAAATTCACTGTCTTAAACTGATCATGATAGTAGTTGGCAAAGAAATAAGAAACATTTGGAGACTACTTTTTTCCCGTTTTAATTCTCCTTTAGACACTTTGAAAAAATCAGAGAGGCACTTATTAGTGGATATTAGCAACGTTTGTGTAGGTGTGCACTGGGAAATGCTTTCAATAGATTGTGTTCCTGTTTTTAAATAAGCCACGTTAAACATCATCTAGTACAGCATAATTATTGGCATTTAGCATCATAAAACTAGTAACCGTAGAGAAAGTCAAGATGTTTTCCCAGTTCCCAGAACATAATTTTCCATCATGGGAATTATTCTGACAGTTGCACAAATGGGAACTTTCTCCCCACCCCCCCCACCCTTGTTTCTGGACATGAATCTGGACCTTTCTGACCCTTATACAAGTGATTATTAACCCTTCCAGACTCCTACTTTTTTTTTTTTTCAGATCCATAAGGACATTACATGGAACACCACCCTGTAACTGAGCACA
This sequence comes from Panthera leo, assembly GCF_018350215.1. NCBI lineage: Eukaryota > Metazoa > Chordata > Mammalia > Carnivora > Felidae > Panthera > Panthera leo. The sequence continues at coordinate 4,561,704 of NC_056691.1, forward strand.
GTTTGAAGACAGATGACTAATTTCCCAAATTATTTCTGGATTTTCCCTTTTATTACTTGTAGCCTTAAACGGCATCCACAGAAAGCAGTGGCTGTGAAGTCCCCCTCCCCCCCCCGGCCCCCCTCCCCCCATAAGAGGTAGAAAGTGAAATGGAACACTTAAAAATGATCCCACTGGGCCCTGCCTGTTATTCACCAGCAAGGAATGTGGTCGTGTTTATAAGGCCGAGGTTCGTCTGAAGGAATTTTCATAAACCACCAATTGCATTACATCAAGGCCTCATCTTAAATCCCATGGTGATTTTCCTAAACACAACTAGCCTGCTGGCTTCAGACATATTATCTCTTCTTGTTGTTGCAGAAAATTCTCTGGATGTTTATATTCCTGCCGGACGACCCTAAAACGGCCCGTTGGCTAACGGGGACTAGTAAGGGGTCGGGGGGGAGGTGGCATAAACGACAAAGAAGAAGACCGGGGGCGGGGGAGGGGGACCGTGCCCGCCCTCAGACCTCTGACATGAGGCGCTGACGGCCTGTGTCTGCGTATTTTTTTGTGGCTGGTGCGTGGCCGGTGGACCAGGCGTGGGCCTGGCGACGACGGGGAACGGAGAGGAGCAGGTGAGGGAGCCGGAGAGTCCTATTTCCGTCTCCCAAAGTCCACGTGACCACAACGTCCGTCCCGGATTCTCTGAACGTGATTAAGGAGCAGCAGTCAACCAGACGCAGGGGAAGGAGCTTTCAAAACCAAGTTGGGGCTCTCGAACGTCGTAGCTGAGCTCAGGAGGTCACGTTACGAGCTCTCAGCTCAACTCAAGCCCCATGTCCCTTTGGTCATGGTTGGAAAGCCCCGTGGAAAACAACACAGAAAGGGAATGAGGTGCCGGGCGTCCTTACAGGGACAGTTTCTGCAGGACCTCGTCTTCCTGGGAGGGCTCTTCTCATCCTGCACCTGCTCCCGTGTGACGTCCACCAGCAGCGCTCTCCCTCGCCCTCCGCCCACCGCCCGGTCTCCCTTCTGAGCTCTAGGTGCAAACAGCCAGCTGCCCCCAGGGCATCTCCGCGGGGGGCTCCACGGCACCCTGCATGCCCACCCCCCAAATAACTTTTCACCTCCCTCTGCCTGCTAACCTCCAGCTTGCTCCCCTCCCCGAGTATATTCCAGGAGGGCTGGGACCATCAACCGCCCTCCCCTGAGCCCGGTAGCGCCCCCTGCTCTGTGAAATGAGCCCCCCCCCCCACCATGACCCCAAGCATCCCCACCAGGCTGAGCCAGGGGTCGGAGCTGCCGGTGAGGAGGGAGCGAGCAGTCAGTACCTGAGCAATGGCTCGCTCGGGAGAAACCCTTAACACTCAGCCAACAGAGCACGCTCTTTCTTAACACAGTGGAGAGAAAACAGAAGGAAGGATGTGGTGGGGAGTCGCGCAGCTCCACGGGGGAAGCTGAGTCAGGGTCACGGATGACGCTGGCCCTGACGGTGCTAATTAAACCGTAAGCGTTTCATGGTCTCCAGGATGCCGTGGGAAAAGGAGGATATGAAACAGGGAGTCCAAGCCGAGGATTGTTGGGAAATAGGTGGGCTGGCGAGTTCCTCCTGAGTTTAGAGGAAGGGGGCCCCGTGCGGGCAGGGGGAGCCCGGGAAGGCCCCTCTTGAGCCTGGAGCTCCGGTGGGTTCTGCCCAGCTCGCGGGGTGAGTGGGGCCCCAGGGCGAGAGCGCCCCTCATCCGGGAAGGGCCCGCAGCCCTACGTGGCCTCACGCCGGGCTCACGCTCTGCTGCGCTCACCTGGGCGGTCACGAACACATCCAGGTTCTGCATTCCGGGCGGGAACCCGACCGAAGTCAAGTGCCCTGTTTTCTCAGCCCGTCGCATCAGCAGGTGCCTGAAGTCAGCGCATCCCCGATTCCGTCCCGTGGCCTAGTTCAGGCGGGCGGGCCAGGCTTCCCCGCCCTGACGTTGGTCTTCCTCCCCTTGTAACCCAGGAGCGCTGGCTCTTGGGGTGAAGCTCGCGGCCAGCGTGAACGTGCTAAGTCTGTCGAACCGTCACCTGCACGTTCTGGCGTCCGCCGATGACGATCCGAATCCATCGTTACTCTGATCGTTGCCGGAAGTCGACGTTCTGGGTAATTCATTCCTTCGGTCCAAAGGGAGAGACGTTTTCCAAAGTAACCGGCTTGTATTCCTTAAAAATATTGATCTCAGGACAACCTGCGGGGCTGTTCCGGATTAAAGGGGCCCGAAGAGAACCAGCAACTGGATGCAGTGTGTGATCCTGGACGAGGATTCCTTTGTCCTTTCCTCTAAAGGACATTGCTGGGACAACTGGTGACATTTGAAGAAGGCCTGGATATTCTGTGAAATTAGTACGTCCGTGTCAAGTTTCTGGTTTTGTCATTGCGTGTGTGTGTACTTGTGTAAAAGAATGCCTCCAGGCAGGACACACGGGAACATTTCAGAATAGAGGGGACAGTAGCTACAACTCCGTCTCAAGTGGCCCAGGAGAAATGCTCTGCGTCTACAGCACATAGTATGGCAGGTGTGGTGAAATGCTAACATCCGGGGGATCTGGGTGGAGGGCATTTGGGGGGGGGCCGTTTTTACGTCTCTTGCAAATTTCTGCACACGTGAAATGACGTCAAAATGAAAAAGTTTTAAAAATGTGCTGGGAATACGAAATGACCTGATTATGTGGGCATGGCTGTATTAAAAAAAAAAAAAATTAATGTTTATTTTATTATTGAGCCAGAGAGACAGAGCGAGAGCAGGGAAGGGGCCGAGAGAGAGAGAGAGGGAGACACGGAAACCCAAGCAGGTTCCAGGCTCTGCGCTGTCAGCCCAGAGCCCAGTGAGGGGCCCGAACTCGTGAACCTTGAGATCATGGCCTGAGCCGAAGTCAGATGCTTAACTGACCGAGCCACCCGGGCGCCACATCGGCATGGCTGTATTTGACAAGCACCCCATGGGGAAGGTGGCCTGGGGTCTTGTCTCTGGGGACATTCTAAGGCTGCAGGACAGTCAGCTCCATCCCATTGTGACAGAAACAGACCCGCAGGGATATGTGGCAAGAGGCAGATTTCTCTACTGTGCTGTTCGCAAAGGCGAAGCCTTTGTGTCCTATCAACAAAGGCTAGTTTTCAAGGAAACTTACTACCGGCTCATTGCTTTCGCCTCCAAATTCCAATTTCTGGGTGTGACAGTGGGGCTGTCACATAACTCCATTCTGTATCAAGTGTCCCGAAATAGATTATTCCAGAGCCCGCAGCTTGCCTAATGACTGAAGGTCTTACATGGCAACAACAATAAAGGTCTTCAGCCACTGAGCCCTCATGAACAACAAGCACACCAAGCAATCAGTCTTTCCCACCACGTGAGTAAGCTCCTGTCCCCCCCAGAACCGCCGGAACGCGGGCTGGGAGCCCACAGGCCCACACTGCAGATAATGACTTCAGCCTGCAGAGGGAAGAGAGAAGGGGCCCCCAAAATAGAGCTTTAAAACCCTCCCTTGTCTTTTGTGACAGTACAATTTACTGTTTCATTTTGGTCTCTTATCAGGAAGCCTTCTGAATCAGTGCTCTATTTTGAGCACAAAGTCAAGATTTTTGTGGCCGCAGCCAAAGACGTTCACGTGGAGAGCTGCTGAGCTGGCTTGTTGATTCAGGCCCCGACGGTTCCTCAGGTCTTTCTGGGTAAGTGGGAAGGGGTTCATCCATAAAAGCTTTTTCTTGGCCTTTCTATGCCTCTCCCACCCCGTCCACTTAGCATTCCACTAGAGAGGACACCAAATTGAATTCACGCCAAGAAAATGGACACGCTCCACATACGTTGAGAGCTTTCCTGTATTAATAGCTTGCCCAGAGTCGACTGTCTCCCTGGGGGATTTAAGTTTCTTCCCTTGTGAGTGTCTATTTTTTCCTCTTTGTTCTTCCTCTCCCCTGGCCTTCTTACAGAAATAACAGGGTCATTGACATGTAACGCAGTTATAAAACCTGTGACGAGGCGCCCGTCTAGTGACAGCAGGGCCGAGCCAGCCGATACCTCCGCGACCGAGTCCCCGTAACGTGAGTGCCTCGCGCCATCCCGTGTAACCCCCAGGACAAATCTGCAAGATAAGCTGTGTCATCCTGAGCTTTCACATGAGAAAATAGAAGCTCAGAGACGATGAATATCCTTTGCCCAAAGATCCATGGTGAGTACAAGAGGTGAGCTTTAAACTCAGTTGTCTGTCTAGAGGGCTCTAGTATTCCGCTCTGTGTACTTTGACGGTAAATAGAGAGACACCCAGACCTCCTTCTTCTTGGCCCCAAGTTCTTTTACCAGACTGGGTTTGGTGCCCCGATTGTATAAGAACGTATTGCCTTTAGCACCTCTTTCCCCTTGTGGCTGCTACCTCAGCAACCCCGTCGAGCAGGAAAGCAAACATGTTCAAGATTTCACTCAGCTTGGCCGTTCGATCTCTCCACCATGTGTGGGCTGAACCTCTTCGGGACCAACGCTGGGCAGGGTCGCCATGTCCCCGCTGAGACGGCCAGGTGGCTACAGTACTCGGTAGCCCTGCGTCCTGCCCTCTCCTACAGTTTCTAATCTCATTTGGCTCCTTGTGAATTATGTGACATCTGAGCCTGTGAGAGCAGGTGTTCCCGCCCCCTCAGGGGACCTGAAAGGCAGCCCTGGGGCATGAGCCCTTCGTGGGGGGACTGTTAGACTATTTCCGACAAGCACCTAACAAGACATCTCCTGCAGCTGAGTCAGCCCTCCCTACTCCCGGGCAGTCACCGAAGCCATGTGCCCTGGTGGGTTCTTACAGAAGCATCCACACCAGTCCATCTGAGGACCCTATGGGCCTGACCCCCACATAGGATTGATGCAAAGTGGCAGGGAGTTGAAGACCCCAGGCATAACCTTGAACTCATGAACCCACAGAAGTTGGTAAATTAAGGTCCTGGACTCTTTGACCCTCTGGTGGGACAAGGCTAGGGTGTGTTGTCCACTTTCCACCCATCTCAAGACCGACGGGGTTGATTCAGCACTGTCCATGGCAATAACTTCAGTAAAACACCCCACGTTGGCTTGCTTCTCTTCTGTGTTACTTGCGCTCCTTATCAGGGCTTGATGGGAACAGCGCCTAGTACATTCCTTGGACTCAGACCCTAGTCTCAGGGTGGACTTGGGAGGAACTGACCTTGGACACCCCCCAAGCCCCCTTCCCTGCATCCCAAGTGTAGCCAGCATACTGCTGGGCTCTCTCAGGGAATGCAGTTGACAGAGTTGAGGGCAGTCGTCCCTGGGCCCCTGTTCAGATTTTCCATGCCAGAAACCTATTGTTCCAGCCAGACAGCATCCATCAGGAGCTCCTGGAGGACACAGGAGGTAGGGATCAGGGTGGGACACCAGAAATGTTAGTGAATTTCTATTGCAGTGTGTCCACACTGAAAGAGGTTCCAACAGATCTCTTGTTCCAACTCTAAGCCAGATGAGGCTCTTCAACAAAGAGGGTCCTCTATCCACCCAGAGGGCATCTGGATTATTGCAGATTGACAATGTTTCAGATGAGAAAGAACAGTAAGATGTTTCTTTTTCCTTCTTGAACTCCCTTCCTTCTCTATCCCAGGTCGTATGCTCCATTAAGTCATCTGGATGATTTCTGGGGAGGCACGGGACTCCAACGTCATGCACCCCACTTCTGCTGGCCGACACTTGGGGACCGCCGGGTCCTGACCTCAGCACACTGGATGGTGGAGTGGGTGACTGTGTGCGTCCGTTTCCTCCAGCGAACACGGCATCCGGGAGCGAGAGCGTTCACTTTGTCAAAGGTTCAGAAATAACAGAAGTAAAACCAGTGAATCACCGTGGTAGCAATTAGTAAAAGTTTATCATGCACACACCAAAAAGGAAGTTTGCAAACCGGGAGCACTCAAACCGGAAGGTAGCATGAGGCTCGGGGGTGGATTCTTATAAAGCAGCTCATATGGTGAGAAGACAGTGGCTGTGTGTTCTTCCAGGGTTTGGTCCTAACGCTAGAATTTTCTTAAGTCATAGGGAATTGGTCAGTGGTTACCTCATACCAACCTTGGGAAACAGTTCAAGTTTTGCTTGTGACTTCCAGAGGCGCAAAGGACTGACCCAGGTCCAGTCAGTCTTGCAAAATAATCTAAATTAAGCTTTGTTTGTATGACCAAAGTGGTTTCATCTGCTCAGGGCATTTTCACGGCTGTGTTTTTTATTCAACGGCCTCCTCCCTCATGGATCAGAGGTGGGCACGTGACGCCCTGAGACCCAGGGCGGCCTCTCCCAGAACCCCTGGGAAACAGCTCTTCAGGCTCCTCCATGGATCCCCAGGGCCTGGGCCGCCATATTGGTATGCTTGGCCAAGGACCTGGGAATGGAGCTCCAGGGAAGGCAGAACCACAGGGAGTCCTTGTGCTGTGAGCAATGGAACCTGCCTGTCCTCCTCCTCTTTTGCAGCAATGGAGCCATTCCTTTCCTGTCCTTGCTTACTCCAGTTTTGACCAAGGTTTCCGTCACATGCGGCAAAGAATCCTAAGTGATGCACGTGGAAGGGAGAAGTCTTCTTAACCTGTGTGTGTACCAGGACCAGAGATCCTTCTCCACAGTCCCTGTGGCCCAGTGTTGTCTATGAGGCCAAAACGTGTCGCCGCTGGGTGCCCCTCAGCATGTGTGTAGAATATTGGAAGTCCCCCTGGGCTGTGGGAGCGCATTGGCCCCTCAGAAGGGGATGACAGAACTTACCGGAATTTGTCCTTGAGATGCCCAAGGGTCTGAGTCGGACATGCTGAGGTTTTATCCCCAAAGTTAAGATTTCATTCGCAAATAAGTTTATACAAAAGCACTAGGGGACGGTACACTTTAAATGCAAGCACAAAATATATCCAGTTTAGTAAACTGGGACCCATATTTTGAAAAGAAGGAGAAAATATTCCACTGGAAACAAAGGAATTCAAATATACAAAGTGATGTTTACCCACCAGTTGATTTTGAAAGGTTAGAGACGTGGCCTTTTTTAAATGGAAATATACTCTTACCACGTCATTTAAAAAATTCCTTAGCCTCTCTTCAGCCTTTTATTATGAAATATTGAACCTACAGAAAAGTTGCGAAAATAATCGGATGAATGTCTACGTATCCTTCACCTAGATTAACCAATTGTTAATGTTTTTCCAAGCTTGTTCCAGATCTATCGGTATGTGACACACACATGCCTATGTCCACAGGCAAAAATTACACACACACACACGCACACTCACGCACACGCTCTCACACATACGCTCACATAAGTACTTTTTCTGATGGACAATCTGAGAGTTAATTGCAGACATCATGACACCTCACCATCGAATACTTTGGCATCTGTCTCTTAAAAAAAATCAATTAATTGCCACACTCAGGAAAGTTAACACTGAAATAATGCCATTACCTAAATAGATGGTCCATAGTCACATTTTTCTATTTGTGCTGATAATGTCCTTTGGGGCTGGGGTTTGCTGCTGTTGCTTTTTGTTCTTGTATTTTTCTAAATCTGGGATCCAACCAAACATCATGCATTCATTTATTAATATTTTACTTTTGAATGTTATTCTACAACCCTTTTTCTTGTTTTTAATAAAGGAACTTGGGTTATAGTAAAACCAGTATTTATTCCATCGATTACTTACTTTCTATCAATTTCCATTCATCTCATTAGTTCTTTATCGAGAAAAGTGCCTGGAAACAACACCCACATAGGTTCAAGAATTTGTATAATTTTTTTAACGTAAAAGAACCTGTTGATTTTACACTTAGGAACACCATTCATCCGATTGTGTTATGCATTATTGCAGGCAGATCATCAGAGCCACAGAAAGAGGCTCGGTGGCAGAGGGCATAAGGCTACTGATGACCTAAGACAGAGGCAACACCGAAGAGGAAGAGGAGGAGGAGGAAGAAGATTGTAGGGCTTGTGAGTCATGCCAACTGAACACAAGTTGTATTCAAAGGCAGACACGTTTGTGGTATTACGCGTTTGCAGAAGGACAAAAGCATATCCATATAATATCTCTGTGTAAGCCACCTCCTCCACGGTCATCACCTTGACCGCATTCCCCCTAGACCGCCACATCCTGAAACCACGATGCGGGGGGTCACCTCCCTGCCTGCCCTGTCACGCTGCCTAGCTTGAGCACGATGCTGTCCATGGAACATCCTGCAATGACAAGGGCATCCTAGCCACACACATCCGGTACCTGTGGCCGCGAATGAGCAGGCAAATACGCTCCCGGTGAAGAAACAAGAATGGCTCCTGGAACGCTTTGGGGCTGAGTGCTTCGCAGGAGATGACTCATGGAAGCGTGCTTACTGGGCCCATTTTCAGTCGACAAAACCGAGGCCCAGAGCATCACGGTTGTGGCTGAACTCGAACTCAGTGGTGCGGTCTCGTTCCAGAGGGTGTGACCTGCCTTTAGAAGGAGAGTCCCGCTTGTCACTCATTCAGCCTGGGGTCCATCCTTGCGAGCCCTTCATGGAGCGTGATGGAGGTGGCTGGTCAGGGGGACCGCTGTCCGCAGCCCCACAGCTCCAGGAAAAGTGGCTGATGAGCCACACGGCTGACACACAGAGAAGGAGACATTTTTATTTAAAGATACTTTCAGGGTCTTTCAAAGGCCTCTCACTGTTTCCTTCCAGGCTGGAGACTCTGAAGGGTGAGTCATCCTAGCTGTTCTGGGGTTTTCACTTCAAGGTCAGAGGCTGCAGGAGTCTCTCGTTTAGATATGCATCATGAGTTTTAAGAGTCCAGGCTGGGGAATTAATTTCGGTCACCAATGTCACCCCAGAATATTGTGCTTCCAGTGACTGCCACCCAGGCGTCCCTCCTGCACTCAGCGGAGCCATGCGGGCGGCCGGGCTCCACCTGCCAAGGGGGAATGAGAAAGAGAGCAAGAAGCTGACTCCTTACAAATGAGCGAAGCAGGTGGGGGGCAGGGGGCAGAAAGAAAGAGGAACGAACCAAGAAGCAGACTCTTCACTGTAGAGAAAAAACTGAGGTGGGGGGGTGGGAGGGGGAAATGCATGATGGGGATTAAGGAGAGCACGTGAGATGAGCACAGGGCCACATATGAAAGTGTTCCATCAGGGGTGCCTGGTGGCTCAGTCTGTTGGGTGTCTGACCTCGGCTCAGCTCATGATCTCGAGGTCCGTGAGTTCGAGCCCCACATGGAGCTCTGTGCTGACAGCTCAGAGCCTGGAGCCCGCTTCCGATTCTGTGTCTCGCTCTCTCTCCACCCCTCCCCTGTTGACGCTCTGTCTCTTAATAACAAATAAATGTTAAAAAAAAAAAAAGAAAGAAAGTGTTCCATCACTGTCAGTACACCGGAAACTAATATTACAATGAAGATTACCTGTACTGGCGTTGCAATGAGATAAAAATAAATAAAACGTGAATAAAAATGCAAAAATAATAAACAGACAAAAAAGAAGCAAACTCCTCCTGTCTTCACTGAAACAACTGTGTTCACCGTGCCCCGTCCCTGCTGCTTCCTGCACCTGCCGTGTCCACCCGTGATGGAGGAACGTGGGCCCTCCCCCCCAGCTTCCAGGCTTTCAGATTTTGAGTAGGGTGAGGACTTTGGTGCCCAGGCTCCGTCTTCATCCTGTTGGGGCTGGGCCCAGCCCTGCATACGACAGCAGATCCCGGTAGAGCGGTCATGAGCGGGTCAGGGAAACAGGACAGGGGGTGATGAGGAGAGACGCGGAGGCATCAGCTCCCTACCTGGTGTGCCTGCAGCCCCTGGAGGGAGGGTCCCCTGGAGCCTCTCGTGGCCTTTGCAGAGCCTTAAACCCTGGAAAGGAACCAGCAGGGACGACTCCCAGGGGACTCTGGGAGAAGAGGGACAGGAACAGGGACCTGGATGTAGGACAACAGGTCTTCTAGCCAGGGAGGCGGTGCCAGCCCACACCCCACGGCCCTTCTGCAAACAGGCAGTCAGTGGTCTCCCTGCACATCTGTCCACATGTGCCCCTTTGGGGGTGACCATGAAGCCTCCGGGCCCTGTAACCTGCACACCGTTCACATCCACACTAATCAGCTCCTTAGAAGAATTCAATCACAAAGTGATCTTTGTGCACAATAAAATCGTCAAAATCAGCGTCATCGAGGCTTGGGTTCTTCGAGTTAAGCTCCCACCCCGCCCAGGCCAACAGCCACACTTTTCACCATGTTCTTACATATTCGAGGTGATGTTTTACAAAACCATTGTATGTTTTTCAAAACTGGACTCGTACTGAATACATTTGTCTGCAAATTGCCTTTTATCCTACTTCTTTGTTGGCAAAAAGTGTGGCCAGAGACACCCTCCTTTTATAGTATGGTTTCCGGGAAGGGAGACTGCTCAGTCAAAGGGTAAGTGTATTTTAATACTTTCATGGATACTGATATTAAAATGGGTATCGATACCGTAGAGTTTCAGTAGGTCCTGCCAGATGGCCTCCCGAAATGGTTGTAGTCATTCCTGTTCCCATGAACAAAGTGGGGAAGCTCTCTCCCCTAATCCTTGCCAGCACTGCGGGGGGGGGGGGGGGGGGGGGGGGGGAAGGGGACATTGCTTTCTCTTCTTCTTTTTTTTTTTTTTTTAGTTTATTTATTTATCTTGAGAGAGACAGAGACAGCATGAGTGGGGGAGAGACAGAAAGCTCTCTGTTCAGAGATCATGACCTGAGCTGAAATCAAGAGTCGGACACTTGACTGACTGAGCCACCCAGGCGTCCCTCTCTTATTTTTGAACACAGGTATCAGATGAAATTAGTATCTTACTATTATTTGAGTTTTCCTTTCTCTGGGTATTACCTATGTTTACGGATCACTAATATTTCCTCTTCTCAAGACGGTCTACTCGTATCCTTTGACTATTTCGCGTTGAGATTGAAAAATGTTTTTCTTATTAATTTTTAGGGGTTTTTGGATGCTGTGGATATTAATTCTTATATGTCAAATGTATTTCCTTGTTGGTCATTTGTCCTTTGACTTTGTGATTTTTTTTTTTTTTTTTTTTTTTTTTTTTTTTGCCGTGCAATTCCTTTGACGGGAATGTGTCATTCAGGATTTCCTGTGTTGTCTGCATACATGTTTAATTACAAAATCAAAAGGAAAATGATTTGAAAAAAGTACAAAAGTTGGGGCGCCTGGGTGGCTCAGTCAGTCAAGCGTCCGACTTCGGCTCAGGTCATGATCTCGTGGTTTGCGAGTTTGAGCCCCGCATCGGGCTCTGTGCTGGCAGCTCGGACCCTGGGAACCTGCTTCTGATGCTGTGTCTCCCTCTCTCTCTGCCCCTCCCCTGCTCACGCTCTGTCTCTGTCTGTCTTTCGATAACAAATAAACGTTTAAAAACAATTGAAAAGACTACAAAAGTAGATACAGGGCTGTATCAATTGTTAGCACTGTTTACCATTAAAAATGGAAATAACTTCCATGTTCAAATATTCGAGGTATAATTTACTTACAGCATGGTGGACGTTTTACATTTTTCATTAGTTTCCTCGTTTCTATTGTCTTCCTCTCTGAACTGCCAATGTTGCTGCATTTTTGTTTTCTATACTTTTCATTGCAAACGCGAAGTGTTTTAACTACATATGGGTTGCAAAATTTCTTTCTTTTTAAAAAACTTGTTTTAATGTTTATTTTTTGAGAGAGACCGAGAAAGAGAGCACGTGAGTAGGGGAGGGGCAGAGAGAGAGAGAGAGAGAGAGAGAATCCTAAGCAGGCTCCACGCTGTCAGCACAGAGCCCCACGCGGGCCTCAAACCCATGAACCACGAGATCATGACCTGAGCCAAAATCGAGAGCCAGACACTCAACTGAATGAGCCACCTAGGTGCCCTGGATGCCAAAATGTCTTACCGGCTGGCCTGAGACACCAACCGCCAAATTTAACACTGTTTCTATAGGAAAGTAAATTCCACTGGGAAAAGAACAAATCTGGAATCCCAGTCTGGGGATGTGTAAACTGAGGCTGCCTCTGTGCCCGACCATTTAGGTGGGAAATGAGTGAAATAAAACAAATAGGCCAGGACTTCCTGTGACCATGCCTGCCAACTTTTTCTTAGTTCTTGGGATTTTTTTTGGGGGGGGGGCAGGTGTTCTTTTTCTCCTTCTTTTTGGATTGCTGGATAATCGTCACATTTGGACGCTTCCGTTAGATTCCCTACATCTGCCAGAAATTGGCATCATTCCATTGTGCTTGGCTAATTCAGCGGCGTCGCCTCCTGTGGAAATAGCTGCTTCTGGCAAAACTGTTTAGTTTATCATTTAATCAAAACATTTGCATAGTTGTAACTGAGTTAGAAAGCAAAAGTGGGGTTGATCATTTCTGCAAAAAGACGAGTCAAATCAAGGAATGCTTTGAACCATGAAATGAAATTTAATTAAATATTGGAATGACAAACATTTCGCAGCGCACAGACGTCTTCAAACAATGGTTAAATAATGCACAAAAGAAATTACAGTTTTACATGTAGACAACATTTAATGGTGACACAACAAATGTGTCCCCAGATCTTCAGAATGTATTAGCAATGCGTAGTTTCCTCATCTGGGGGGTGAGTTGCTCTGTGAAGATGCCTTAGGTGATGCTTCTGCTTCTCAGACTTTGCGGCCGAATGGCCTTGGAGGAGATTGGAGAATCGAAACCCCACCCAACACAGAGGTCGCTCTCCCTTCGTGCACAGGGACAACACTGATTGTGGTTTCTGCCCCCCCAGGTACTGATTATGCTGCCTACTCCCTGCCTACTTTTTTTTTTTTAATGTTTTATTTATTTTTGAGAGAGCACAAGTTGGAGAGAGAGGGACAGAGGATCTGAAGTAGGCTCTGCACTGTCAGCACAGAGCCTGACATGGGGCTCAAACTCATGAACCATGAGATCGTGACCTGAGTCCGAAGTTGGAGGCTCAACCGACCGAGCCACCCAGGCGCCCCACCCTGCCCACTTTTTAAAGGGCGCCCTTTAGAAAAGCCACTGCATGTACCCAGTTGGATGGTCCTCTGGTTCTTATCCAATGGATTCTAACTGCTTTCCCCTCATCATCAGAGAAGTCACCATTAGTTTTCTGTATTTCTGCTTCCTTCTCCCCGCCAAAAGGGCTTTTAAACTAAAGTTCAGCCTCTTAAGCCTCCTGTGATTCTTCACGAAAATACACTGTCATGAAGGGTTTGCTGCAAATCACCACATGGGATCTGCAAACATAGGAACATAAAATCATTACGAAGTCTCCTTGTGGCCGCTGGGGGTCCTGGGGAGCGGGGGGATGCGCGGGGGGGGGGGGCATCTATGTCCCCTCCCCTCCTGCTTGCCCCTGCTGATGAGGCAGAGCCCATCAGGAAGCCACTCGATGTGGTACGTGCCTGTCACTCTTGGCACAGAGAGAGACGGCAGAGGGTGAAGATGGAGGGGTCGCCAGGGGCAAAGGGAGAGTTCCCATGTGTGAAAAGGAATCAAAAAGCAAATGGGAATTTGGCCAAGTCACAAAAGTGATCCCTGGGGCTTAAAGAGTGCGTGCCCCAGGAGATTTTGCAAACTGCACAAAAGCCCTTCTCATCCTGGTCTCACTATGTCTTGTCACCGAAACGCCTCTGGACCAAGGTCCTTTCCAAATTATACTTAACGGAAATGCACAGTTACTTTCCTAGTGGTCTCATTAAATCACCGTTAGGCAGGTAAGCTTCCCCAAACAGGTGTGAACAAATACATACATGTTAAAATGCAGAGGGTAAGACAGGGTTGCTGTGATCATCGGGGTGGTGGGGGAGAAAAAGTAGATGGAAAGGAATCCATTTTTTTCACGTTTATTTGTTTATTTCTGAGAGGGAGAGAGAGCATGCAAGCAGGGGAGGTACAGAGAGAGAGGGAGAGAGAGAATCCCAAGCAAGCTCCACACTGTCAGTGCAGAGCCTGACACGGGGCTCAACCTCACAAACCGTGAGATCATGACCTAGGCAGAAATCAAAAGTCAGTCGCTCAACCCATCCCGGAGCCATCCAGGAGCCCCTCGTGGTGTACTACTCCATATGGCTCTCCGCATCCATACTCCGTGAAATCAGGGTTGCAGCTCTCGTAATCCACAGGGTGGGTATTTACACCATGGAAATCAGTAGACAACGACACAAATTGTTTTCGATGCACTTGGTTGTTAAGCATTTACTAGCATAGCGCGACCAGCACATTCAGAGGGATGCGGGTTAGCACAGGGGGAAGTTCAGGTGATTTCCTAGCTAGCAATGCTAAAGAAAAGTATGTAACTCTTCCTTCTTGGTTTCTCCTCCCCCAGAAGAATGAAAAGCAGGATCAGTTCAATTCAGGAAGGGTTCAAATCAATTCAATTTTTGAAGGTGACAGCCTGTGTGTTCAGTGCCGGAGTAGACACTTAGCATGAATGCTTAAAGTTGTTCATGCAAACAATGCCTCTTTCTAGAATCAGGATTAAGTGATTCACAGAAGATTCTTCTATTTCAATGAATCTATTCATCTATAAAGAAATACTTCATACAAGGCCCAGGAGCCAAGATGATTGTTTTTCTCCAGATTGTGGAATTGCAACATCCTTTCTCCAATTTACCATTCAACGCACTCAAGCCATTCAATGTGCCTGTGTGAGCTCTTCCCAAGATGTAAACAGATTTTTGAAATGTAGATAATTGATGTTTGATGGAGTTCATCCTTGTCGCCAGTTAGAGAACTCAAATATGTTAATCTTGACTCTTCTCAGGGATCTAAAGCCATTGTCTTTCATTAAGCCCTATGCTTATAAAAGCTGCTTGAATCAGTCCCCAAGTCGGTGGCCCTGCTTCCTTCCGCCCTCATATGAGTTGCCGTTGTGCATAGCAGGACACGGGAGGAAAGTCACAATCTCGAGGAAAATCCTTCCCTTTATTTTGACCCGTCATCTCTGCTGAACAGCGCTGTAATTTTGGTTTAATCTTGAAAATTATGGCCACTGTTAATTTTCAACTTATTAGAGAGATTCTGTCTGTATGCACAACTGTGGAAGGGGTTTGGAGACCCCACATTAAAGCTGCTATTGATGTGAAATGGTCAAAATCTCTTGGTGGTGTTTACAAAGTGGGGGAGCTGTCATCAGTGAGCCATTAAAACAGAAACGCTAGGTGGATTTGACATTTGAAAATCATGTAATTCACCATATCAACAGATAAAAAAGAAAAATGATATGATCATGTCAATCAATGTAGAAAAAGCACTTGGCAATAGAAAACATGAACAAACTTCTAGCCAGACAGACCAAGAAAAAAAGATACTGAAGTCATAAATTACCAACATCAGGAACCGAAGAGAGGACATCGTTACAGATTCTACAGTCAGAAAATATACAATAAAGAAGTATTATGGAAAACTTCTACTAATAAATGTGACCATTTAAATTAAATGGAAAAAGTCCCCAAAAGACTACTGAAGCTCACTTTAGAAGAAACAGATAACTGGAATAGTGCTACATCTAGGAAAGAACCGAAAATTGAATTCGTAGTTAAAATTTCGGGCAAAGCAAGTGCCAGCCCCGGATGGCTTCATTAGTGAATTCCACCAAACATTTGAGAAAATAACAATGTTAATTCTCCATAAACGCTTCCAGAAAATGGAAGATTAGGGGAAATTTTCCAACGCATTTTAGGAGGTCAGCATTACCCTATAACAAAACCAGACAAAGACGTTATGAGAAAAGAAAACCAAAGACCAAATTCCCTCATGATCGCAGATGAAAAATGCTCTTAAGAAACCTAACAATGGGGCACCTGGGTGGCTCAGTCGGTTAAGCGTCCGACTTCAGCTCAGGTCACGATCTCACGGCCCGTGAGTTCGAGCCCCGCGTCGGGCTCTGGGCTGATGGCTCAGAACCTGGAGCCTGCTTCCGATTCTGTGTCTCCCTCTCTCTCTGCCCCTCCCCCGTTCATGCTCTGTCTCTCTCTGTCTCAAAAATAAAAATTAAAAAACAAAACAAAACAAACAAACAAACAAACAAAAAAGAAACCTTACAAAATTAATCTAGAAATCTAAAAAACAGGATAATGCATCGTGACAAAGATAAGGATGTCTGTTGTCACCACTTAAAACCCTCACTGGCTCTTCTGGCCAGTGAACTATGGGAAGAAAAATAAATTGAACACATACGATTTAGAAAAGGAGCAGTATAGCTGTCTTTATTTAAAAAGAACATGACTGTGTTTGTAGAACGTCTTAAGAAATGTAGAAAAAAAGAGCCTCAGAATAAGTGAGTTTAGTAAGATTATAGGACGCGAGGACAATGTATACACAAATTAATTATCCAGCTTGGTCTCCAGTCCAGACCAGAAGGGATAAGCTCCTTTCTCTCTGCTTCTGCCCACTGAGAACAATCAGGACCTTGTAAATAACAGAAAGGGAAACTAAGAGAACCTTGAAATATGGTAAAAAGAAGTCATGTTGGCTTGGAACCCTGGGACTGGAGGAACAATACAACAGCAGGCTGTTTCCTGACCCCCTTCTTCACCCAACAAAACAAAGTGCCCCGGGCCTGGTGTTCCCCAACCCTCAAGCCATAACACGAGGCAGACCCATTCTTCTTCCGGCTAGAGTGGGATTCCCAACCGTAATGCCAGGTGAGTCCAGAAGCACCAGCAAGGGGGATCAATCAGGAGCCCACCCTTAAAAACGGCTAAGGAGCATTCTTGAAACAGAAAGGAAAGGATAAATGAAGGAATATTGGAAGATCGGGAAGGAAGAAAGAAAACAGAAATAGGAGAAAAAATGGCTACATAAAATAGGCTCTCCTCCTCGTGACTTTTAGAAATTACATTCAATGGTCAAAACAAAAATCATCCGATATTCTAAACAATCAAACTTAAGTGCAGGGAAGTCAAAAAGGCTTAAATGAAGGTAAAATATCCATACTTCACCCAAAGTAGTAAAATGATGAAACCAGCAGATCGCAATGAGTCGCATATGTATATTTTAATGCCCGGAGGAAACTATACGAGGGAATAAGAAAACTATACCCCAAATACACTCAGATCCACTATAAATAAATCAATGTGAAATCCTAAAAAATTTTAAGTAATCTAGAAGAAGGCATGAAAAGAAAAAAGAGAAGAAATAAACAGGAAACAAACTATACAACGGCAGAGCTAATCCCTAGTATATAACCATTTTCCTTTAAGGTAAACGGACTAAACATACCTCAGAAAAGGGCAGGAACTAACTGAGTGAATAAAAAACCCCAAACCCTCTCTAAACCCGAGACACTCATCTCAAATTCAACACTGGTAAACTGTAAGTAAAAGGATGGAACATGATATACCATGGAATCATTTTTTAAAAGCCGTGGGTGATTATACAAATACCAAATTAAGTAGATTTCAGGGCACAGAAAATCATTAGAGATGAAGAGGGATATATAAAAGAGGAATATTGCATGATAATTAAAGGACCAATCCACTGGGAAGACACAGCGATCCTAAATGTACACTCGCCAAACAACATAGCCTCCAAATATATAGTGCAAAAACAACAGATTTGAAAATCCTAAGTTATGCTAGGAGACTTCAACGTCCCCTTCTCAGACACGGATAGAACTACCCAAGAAAAAATCAGCAAGGATATATGAAGAATAACAATACCAACACGATGTGCCGGCAGATTCAGCGTCAGAGCTGAATGCTTACTGTGTCCTCGTGGGGCAGAAGGGGCAAGGTGGCCATCTGGGGTCTCTTTAAGGACACCACACCCGTTCATGAGGGCTCCACCCTCAGGACATAATCACCTCCCCAAAATCTCCCCTCCTTATGCCATCCCATGGTGAGCAAAGATTTCAACATATGAATTTTGGGCATTCATATGTTGGACACAGACATTCAGTCCATTAAAATCCTGCTGACTTCAGAAGGGCAAGAGAACAGTGTTAACAACTCGTATGTTAAAATTGACAACTTACAGGGGTGCCTGGGTGGCTCAGTCGGTTGGGCGTCTGACTTCGGCTCCGGTGATGATCTCGCGGTCCGTGAGTTCGAGCCCCGCGTCGGGCTCTGGGCTGACAGCTCAGAGCCTGGAGCCCGTTTCAGATTCTGTGTCTCCCTCTCTCTCTGACCCTCCCCCGTTCATGCTCTGTCTCTCTCTGCCTCAAAAATAGATAAACGTTAACAAAAATTAAAAAAAAAAAATTGACAACTTACATGAAATGGACCAATTCCCTGAATAGTGCAAACTACCACAATTCATCCAATATGAAACAGGTAATTTGGTTTTGTAACTATGAAGGGAATTGAGTTTATAATTTAAAATGTCTTGAAAGAAGGAAACTTCAGGCCCAGCTGGTTTAACTGGAGAATTCTAGTAAACATTGTATAAACCAATTCTACACGTTCTTTTCCAGGAAACACAAGAGGAAGCCTTTTCCCCCTCATTCTCTGAGGCTGATACCAAGTGTAGACAAAGACAGTTCAGAAAAAGAAAAGTCGCAAACCAGTATTCCTCATGGACAGAGATGCAAAGATTCTTGACAAGGATTAGCAGACAGAATTGATCAACATTTAAGAGTTGCACACCATAACCAAGTGGGATTTATTCTAGATATGCAAGCCTGGTTCGTATTTAAAAAGCAGTCACTGTAATCCACCATGTTGACCTGCTAAAGAAGAGAAATCATATGACCATATCAATTGACGTGGAAAAATCGTTTGACGAAATTTACCTCTGCCCCTCCTCTACTCACGCTTACCCACTCTCTCTCAAAAAAATAGATGAATAAAATTTAAAAAATAATTAAAAAGCCACCCCCCCCCAAGTTATATACTAAATAATTTCATTTAAATAATATTCTTGAAATAAGATTATGGAGATGGAGAACTGATACTGGTTGTTGGGTGTGAGGGTTGGGGAGGGGAGGTAGTTGTGCTTATAAAAAAGCAACACAGGGGCGCCTGGGTGGCTCAGTCAGTTAAGCCTCCGACTTCGACTCAGGTCACGATCTCGTAGCCCGTGAGTTCGAGCCCCGCGTCGCCCTCTGGGCTGATGGCTCGGAGCCTGGGGCCTCCTTCTGATTCTGTGTCTCCCTCTCTCTCTGCCCCTCCCCCGTTCATGCTCTGTCTCTCTCTGTCTCAAAAATAAATAAACGTTAAAAAAAAAAAGAGCAACACAAAAGGGGCGCCTGGTCGGCTCAGTGGGTGGAGCATATAACTGATGGTCTCGGGATGGTGAGTTCAAGTCCCACGTTGAGGGTAGAGATCGCTTAAAAATAAAACCTTTACAAGAAAAGGGCAACACAAAGGAATCCTTGTGCTGTTAAAATTGCTTTCTCCTTTGAGTGCGGTGAGGGTTACACAAACCTACATATGTGATAAAACGGCAAGGACATGCACGTGCACGCACATGTGCACACTCACGCATGCACACACATGCACGTGCACCCACACACAAACAAGCGAGTACAAGTAAAACTGAGGAGATCTCAGTCAAATTGGTGAGTTGTATATCTGTCACTATCCTGGTTGTAGTATCATAACTACAGTTTTGCAAGATGTCACCATTGAAGAAAACTGGGTGAAGGGTAGAAAGAATCCCTGTTTTATTTCTTACAGCTGCACATATATCTACAAGGATCTCTAAACAAAGAACTTAATTTAAAAAGCCAACTGTTTTTCATTTTATTACCAATGAATGATGGGAAATTGTGCCAGAATAATAATTATATTTACGGTGACATCAAGATATGAAATAAAAATGAATCTGACAAAAGTGTGCAAAATGTGTACCCTGAAAGCTACAAAACGTTGCTGAGAAAGATTTTTAAAAAATCTAAATAAAGGCACCTGGGTAGCTCAGTTGGTTGAGCATTCAACTCTTGATTTTAGCTCAGGCCATGATCTCAGGGTCGTGGGATCAAGCCCCATGTCAGGCTCTGTGCTGAGCGTGTAGCCAGCTTAAGATTCTCTCTCTCTCTCTGTCTTCCCAAGTCCATCTCTCTCTAAAATAAAAAAAAAAAATCTAAATAGAGCAGAGAGATATCATGTCAATTGGTTGGAAGATTCAACATTATTATGGTGTCACTTTTCCCAAATTGTACAGATTCAATGGAATCCTTACCAAAATCTCAGAAAACTCTTTTGTGGTAATGGTTATCCCGATCCTGAAGTTTGTGTAGAAATGGAAAGGTCTAGAATAGCCAAAACAATTTTGAAAAAGAAGAATTTGGATGACTTCCATTACCCGATTTCAAGACTTACCACAGTAATCAAGACAGTGGGGAACTGGCATAAAGGACAGACACAGAAATGTGTGGAATAGAAGAGAGAGTCCAGAAATAGACCCATGGGGTCTGCGTTTCTTCAACATTACAAAATGCAATTTAATCGGAAAATAATAACATTTTCAGAAAATGCCGTTATAGCAAGTGGATACCCTCCCACACACAAATGAACCTGAACACTTTCATCATATATAAAAATTAACTCAAAATGGATCATAGACCTAAATTTAATAGTTAAAACTACAAAATGAGAAGAAGATCTTCACGACCTTGGGATCGACAGTGGTTTTTAAAGATAGGGTAGCAAAAGAATGATCCATAAAACTAAAAACGTTGGAAAACTGGACTCCAAAATTAAAAACCATTGCTTTTCAAAAGACAGAGTTAAGATAATGAAAGCATGCCACAGCCTGGGAGTAAATATTTACAACACAGAGCTCTGACGGAGGATTTGTATCCAAAATATATAAAGACTGTTTCAATTCAAAAATAAAAAGACAAACAAACAAGAGGCATAGGTTATAGTTAAGCATACACTTCTATGACCTGTAAGTTGCACTCTTAGGTATTTTCCCAAGAGACATGCCATCAAAAAAAGATAGGCAAATAGCAAATTAAAAAAATGAAAGTTACTCAATATCATTAGTTATTAGGAACAGTGAGTTAAAAATATGAGATACACAACCACTGAAATGGCTAGAAAGACTGGCAATACAAAGTGTCGGAGATGGTAGGGGTCAAGTGCAACCCACCCTCAGACATTGCTGGTGGCAGTGGAGGATGGTAACAACTTTGGAAAAGAGTTTGTCAGTTCCTTGTAAAGTTTGCCATACATATACGGCCTAGTAATTGTATTCCTAGGTATTTCCCTCAGATAAATGAAAACATAAGTTCACACAAAGACTTAAATACAAAAGTCCGTATCAGCTTTATTCGTCATAACGCAAAACTAGATGCAACCCAAGTGTCCATCAACCAAGGAATGGTAAACACACTGTGGCATACTCATGCAATGGAAAAGAAGGGGCGTGGTTACACACGACAGCAGGCGTGAATCTCAGAATAATTAATTGGTGTGAAAGAAGTCAGACACAAGACAACACCTACTGCATGGGTCCGTTTACACGGAATTCTAGAGAAACATTATAGCAATACAAAGCAGATCAGAGTTTGTGCTAGGGGCCAGAGGATGGGAGAGGAGATTGGCTATAAAGGGGCGTGCTGGTGTGCTACATCGTAATTGCGGTCACGTGTTACACGTTGTGTACAATTGTCCCAAATCATTAAATAGTACACTTTACATTGATTAATATTTCTATATGTAAGCTTTACCTCAGTAAACCTGATATAATTAATGATCTCTAATTAAAGGCATTTGAGCTACCAAGGTAGTGAAGAAGGATGGGCAGTCTCAATGAAGGAGGAAATCTAGAATCGACAGGCATCCGTAGGGCCTGAGGTAGCATGGAACTGCCCGAGGAAGACAAGGGGTTGACAGTCCTCCTGCTGCAGACAGACACACACATACACACACACTCACAGTACAATGTGGTAAGTGCCAGTCAAAGCATGTGGTGTGCATGAGGACCGCATACCCTAATTAGCAGTAGGATTTTTCAATTTTTGTTTTAAATTTTTTGTTAATGTTTATTTATTTTTGAGACAGAGAGAGACAGAGCATGAATGGGGGAGGGTCAGAGAGAGCGGGAGACACAGAATCCGAAGCAGGTTCCAGGCTCTGAGCTGTCAGCACAGAGCCCGACGCGGGGCTCGAACTCATGGACTGCAAGATCATGAGCTGAGCCGAGGTCAGACACTCAATGGACTGAGCCACCCAGGCGCCCCTCAATTTATATTTTATAGCAACCTTGTTGAGGTATAGTTTCCATTCCATAAAACACTTCTGTAAATTGGATGTGTTTTAGTATATTTGTTCAATTGTGCAACCATCACCACAATCCATTTTTTGAAAACTTCCATTACTCTAAGAATTTTCCTCATTGCTTTTTGCAGACTGCTGTTCCTCCAAACTCCAGCCTTGGGCAACCACCAACCTCCTTTATGCCTCAGTATTTTGCCTTTTCTAGAAATTTCATATAAATGGGATCACATAATATGTCATCTTTTGTATCCGGCTTTTTTCATTTTAGCATGTCTTTGAGATTCACCCATATTGTTGTACGTTTCAGTGGTTGGTTCATTTTTTTTTTTTTTTTTTTTTGGATGGTATCCCATTGAATACCACATTATCCCCTGACCAGTTAATGGGCATTTAGATTTTTCCAGGTTGGGGCTATTTGAATAATGCTGCTCTGAAATGCTGGTCCAAATCTTTGTGTGCACATATGCTTTCATTTCTCTTGTGTCCAGACCCAGGAGAGCGATGGCCGAGTGCACGGGGGAGTGTGTCCAACCTTTTAAGAAGCTAACAACATGGTTTGCAAAGTGGCTGCACCATGTCACATTCCCACCATCGTCCTCTGAGGGTTCCAGTCTCTCCACGTTGACGTAGTGGAAATTCTCCAATCCTGACCATCCTGGTAGGTAGCTGGGGAAATCTTGCTGTAGGGTTAACGTGCACGTCTGTAGTGATTAGTGATGTGACGCATTTTCCACGTGCTTACTGGCACATATTATCTTTGGCGAAGCATCTACTCAACTCCTGTGCCCATGCTTTCGTTGGGTTGTTTTTTCTCTTATGTCTGGCTCTAAGACTTCTTCATAAATTCTGAATCCAAGTCCTTTATCAATGCATGAGTCACACCTATTTTCTTCCTGTCCCTGGCTTGTCTTTTCATTTTCTTCATAGAGCGTCTTGAAGAGGAAACTTTTTAAACTCTGATGAATTCCAATTACATTTTTTTTTCCTGTTTTGAATCCTGCTACCAGCTTTCTGCCTAGTCTGAGATCACGAAGATTTTTTTTGTGCTTTTCTCTGTCGATGTTATAGTTTTAGCTCTTTATATTCAGCCAATTGTGTGTGGTATGAAGTAAAGGTCCAACTTACATCTTTTGCATATGGACATTTAATTATTTTAGCACAATTTGTAGAAAAGACCATCCTTTCCCTCACCAAATTCCCATGGCACTTGTGTTGAAAGTCAATAGAACACATACTGTGTGGATCTGTTTCTGGATACTCTATCTCGTTCCACTGATCTATGATATGTCTGCTCTGGCTCCAATACCACGCTATCTTGATTACTGTAGCTTTAAGTAAGTTTTGAAATCAGGTAATGTAAGTCCTCCCACTTTGTGTTCTTTTTTATTAATTGGTTAATTCATTTGAGAGAGAGACAGAGGGAGGGAGAGGGGCAGAGGGAGAAAGAAAGAGAATCTATGCGCAGCACAGAGCCTGATTCCGGGCTCGATCCTGGGATCCTGGGATCAAGAGTTGAGTGCTCAACTGACTGAGCCGCTCAGGCGCCCACAAAGAACTTTGTTCTTTTTTAATATTATTGTATTTATTCAAGATTCTTTGCATATTCGTGTACACTTTAGAACGAGAATGCCAATTTCTATGGAAAAAAATAAGCCTGCTGGTACTTTGGTAGCGATTGCATTGAATCAATAGATCAATTCAAGAAGAACAGAACTCTTACTGCGAGTCTTTCAACCGATGAACCTGACATAAGACTTTAATTTTCTCTCAGCAAAGTTCTGTCGTTTTCAGTGCGCTTGTCTTGTGCTTTTTTTGTTAAGTGTATTCTTCAATATATTATTGTACAGAAGTGCAACGATTTTGCATATTGATTTTATATCCTGAAACCTTGGTAAACTTATTACTTCTAGATCTAGTGACATTTCCTAGGGCTTCTATATAAACTTTAATGTTTTCTGCCAATAACGATAATTTGACACCTTTCCACCCAATATGTATACTGTTAATATTTCCCCCACTTTATTGCCATGGTTACATGTTGAGCTCATTCACAATTTAATCTTACAGTCTCGTGTCAGCTGTAGGATTTTTATAGACACCCTCTGTGAGGTGCTGGCAATTTCTTGTGTGTCCGAGTTGGTTGAGAATTTTTACCACGGAAGAGTATTTGATTTTGTTAAATGCTTTGTGTCTACTGGAATGATCGTATGTATTCACTCTATCTGTTAGTATGGTAGTTTGCATTAATTGATTTTCAGATGCTAACCCAACCTGTATCCTTACAAGGTTATACACCACTTGGCCAATCAAATGTCCTTACTTGATGTGGGTCCGTTTAGATCATCTCTTCTTCAATCAGTGTTGACTATGTCTTTTTAGTAATGTGTCCATTTCATTCTGGTTTGGGGGTTTGTTTACACACAATTGCTTATAGTATAAATCCAGAATCTGTTAAATGTCTTTAGAGTCGGTGGTGACATTACTTTTACAAACCTTGATTTGGGAATTGGTATCTTCTCTCTTGTTTTCTTATTCAGTCTACCTAAGGGCTTATTATTTTGTTGATCTTTTCAAGAAAACATTTGTTTTATTGATTTTCTGTATTGATCTTTTATTGTTTTCACTGATACCCGAGTTAATCTACATGATTGCCAATTTCCATATGTTGTGCTTTCATTTTCATTCAGTTCAAGATATTTTTAATTTGGTTTGTGACTTCTCCTTTGATCCGTGAATCATTTAAAAGATATAGTATAACTTCCAAATATTAAACCCTTTTCCACATTCATTTTTCTGGCTGATTGCCAATTTAATTCTATTTTGGTCATAAAACATCCTTTATGTGCTTCTGAGTCTTTAAAATTTAGTGATAGTTGTGTGGTAAGCTACTGGTCCCCCTAAAGATACCCAGGTCCTAATCTGTGGAATCTATAAATGGAAACCGAGTCTCGGTGCATGTGATTAAATTAAGCATCTGAGGGTATCCTGGACAACACAGTCACACAAGTCCTTGTGAAATGAGGACACAGAAGAAGAGGTGATGTGAATGGACACAAACACCCAAGCAAGGCAGGCCCCAGCTGAGGCATCCAGTGGCCACGGGAAAATGGAAGTCGTGTGGACAGATTCTTCCCTAGAGCCTCTGGAGGAAGCATGGCCTCCAGACATACTGATTTCAGACCTCAGGCCCCCAGAACAGAATAAACCTCTGGTATTTTAGGCTCTGGCATTCGTGGCAACCTCTTACAACAGCCACAGGAAACCAACACAACTTGCTTTTTGACCTGGCAGGGGGACCGTCCCACAGGATGTTCCCGTGGTCTTGAGAGGAATGTGTATCCTGCTGCTTTGAGGGGAGGGGTGTTTCACAGACGTCCATTAGGTCAGTTGGTTGATAGTGTCGTTCAAGCTTTCTGTGTCCTTCCTGATTTAAAATTTTTGGTTGACATTTATTAATTTTTGAGAGACAGAGGGAGACAGCACGTGAGCAGGGGAGGGGCAGAGAGAGACAGACAGACAGACAGACACAGAATCCGAAGCAGGCTCCATGCTCCGAGCTGTCAGCACAGACCCCATGAAGGGCTCGAACTCGTGAACTGTGAGATCATGACCTGAGCCGAAGTTGGAGCTTAACCGACTGAGCCACCCAGGCGCCCCTTTGTCTTTCCTGATTTTATTGGAATCTTCAACTCTAATTGTTGAATTGGCTATTTTCTCCTCTCAATTCTATGAATTCCTGTGTCTTGCATTTTGGGACCCTATTGTTAGATGCATTTATACTTAATAATTGTTATATCTTTCTGATGTTTTTACTTCTTACTTTTTTTTTTTTTTTTTGGTTTTCTAGTATTTCTTATTTCAAAATCTGTTTTGTCCGATTTTGGGGTAGCCACCTCAGTCCTCCTTGGCCACTGTCTGCACGCACGTATGGGATCATTTAAAAAAATTTTTTTAAATGTTTTATTATTTATTTTTGAGAGAGAGACAGAGACAGAACACAAGTGGGGGTGGGGGACGGGGACAGAGAGAGAGGGAGACACAGAATCCGAAGCAGACTCCGGGCTCCGAGCTGTCAGCACAGAGCCTGACTTGGGGCTGGAAGTCACGAACCGTGAGATCATGACCCGAGCCGAAGTTGGATGCTTAACCGACTGAGACACCCAGGCACCCTAGGATCATTTTTTTATTATCCATTTATTTATTTCTACGAACCTAGAACATGTCTCTCACAGCCTTGAGGGACCTTGCTGACCTGCCTGATGCACTCTGCTGAACACGCTCTGGCAGAGAAACAGGTCTCAGTCCCCGCTGTTTCTCAGACGCTTCCCCCATCTCCACGCTTTCCTGCCTCGATTCCCCATGCCCCGTGTCCTTCCTGCTTCTTTGTCCAGAGCAACACTGCTGTCTCATCCTGGGAGGTAGCGGTAGGAGGGTGTGGAGGGTGAGGAAGAGCATCCCGGGGTCTAAATGGTCCCCACACAGATCTAGCCATCTGATCTGTGGACCCAGCCCGGCCCCACACGCGGTATATAAGACCCCTGAGCTGTTCAGACTCTGCCCAGAAAGTGATTTTCTGCCTATTGGCATTGTCCTGTCCAGGCACCGTAGGTTGAAAATGGGTTTCCCTCTCTAAATCAGTTACCAAACTATTCTCTGTGTTCTTAGCTTGCAAAAATCTGTCAAAACCCCTTGTTTTTCCATCACCTTCTGCACACGGCTTCCACCGCAGGCTCAAAATGACTGCTGAAGCTCTAGCCGCCATATCTGTGCCACATTCAGCAAGGAAGAGAAGGACACGGGGGAGGGACCCCCCCTCTCTTTATAGAGACATCTCTGGAGGCCCCACCTGACACGCTGGTCTGCTCTTACTGCCCAGGGCCTGGCCACACGGCCGCACTGAACACAGTGAGAAGTGGGGTCTTTATTCAAGACAACTCATGGTTTTCAACCGGAAGTTGGGAGTCTACTGCCAAAGAAACAGTGGACAGGGACTGAGGGACTTCTCTCCATCTGTCACACTCAGGATGACAGCAGTTTTTGAAAACTAACTCAGCACCTAACGAGCATGGCTCTTCATTGGAGTCTGCACACGGGGGCCAACAGAGGCGAGTGGCACCTACAGAGTACACGTTTTTGGTGCTTAGTGAATTTTTGTCAAAAGGATGAATGGACTTGAATAAACCACCGGCCTGAGGAGAAGGCCGGTTTCCTGTGTTTACTACAACCTGGGACAAGTGATCACATCCGTTATTTTCCTTTATCGAGTTCATCAACAAGTAGAAAATATCACCCTGCCTCTGACATTCCGTCTTCTGTCTTCTGTCTTGCTGCCATATTGTATTTGACCCCCTAGTCAGTGCCAAGTGCAAAGACTGGAGAGACCAGACAGAGAAATAGCTAGAAGTATTTGTTTGACTCTCACATACCCACGAAGCCTCCCCCAGTGCAGAACCAGTGACAAAATAAGCACTAGCCGACCAGCCTTTGTCCTTGACCTTGAACCAGAAGCCATGGTTCTCATGTCTGGCATTTTTCAAAGAGGTCGAAGCAGCTCTGTTTAAAAGAGCTGCCTGCCGTGGGATAAATAATCATTTTTATTACAGGGACTTAGCGGTGAGCCTGAGAGCAAAGTTGTTCATGAGCAGAGCACGGGGAGAATGCCGGAACGTTCCGTCCGCCACAGCGCACACGATACTGCTGAGAGACAACGGTGGTTCTCGAGTTACCGTAAAGATGTGAGAGCTTAGTAAGTTACCTCCAGTGTTCCTAAAATCCTTCTCTTTGAATTAAATTTTTGAGAGAGAGAGAGAGAGGAGAGAATCTTAAGTCCACCCCACTCAGTGTGGAGCCCGAGATGGAGCTCAGTCCCACGATCCTGAGGTCATGATATGAGCAGAAATCAAGAGTCAGATGCTCAACCGACTGAACCACCCAGGCACCCCGTCCTTCCCTTTGAAGAGAAGAAGAGGAGAGGAGAGGAGGGACTGGACAGGGAAGGTAGTTTGTTTAACCCACAGAGACATGTTCGTGTGTGCCCGTGCAACTTTTCTTTACGCTTGCCATAAAGATCGAAACAAAGACCCTTTATTCGTTCTGAAAATACCTGTTACACAGGAGTACTGTTAGGAGCTCACGATCTGGTGGTGGTAAGAGAGGCAGTTAGCAAGTAAGCAGTAAATAGCAAGTAAATACCGCTGAGCGGTAGGAGGGGAGTGGTGAGTGGGGTGGCTACGAGGAAGGCGGGGGCCTCTCTGGGGAAAGCACCTTCCATCAGAGACCTGATGCTTGATCACAAGCTGGTCACGCAGAGTGAATGTGAAGGGGTAGAGAGGGGGCAGGGTGAGTTCCAGGCCGACGGGTGCACACGGCAGAGGCTGCTGGGACTGGAGTGAAGCCCGCGGGGCAGGTGGCAGAGCTGGGACCTCTGTCCCGGTCTGAGACCAGAGAGGGGGCTGGGGCCACCTCGAGGACAGACTTGCTGGCCCCGGGAAGGAGCCTGGGCTGCACGCCAGGTGGTGGCAGTGACGGGTGGGGAGCGCGAATGTTTACTCTGCCGACACTGCCCACGGCTCCTGGAGGTGGAACGAGCTTTGCGAGCGAGGCAGGGCTGCTGCGGTAGTTGAGGCCAGAGATGACGGCAGCTTTGATGAGTAGCTGCAAGATAGAAAGATGTGGAAAGAAAATACATCCTGACGGGGGGCCAAGAACATTTGGCCATAGTGACGAAAGTGTTTGCGGTAGAACCGTCATTTAAGGCTGGATTTGTTCTCCTGTTTGTTACCCGAAAGCCGCTTTGGGAAACCGCCCTGTAGACGGAAGGGGAGAGATGACGCGGGCCATAGTGTCCAAGGTAGGGGGGATTGGCTTCAGCATTCAGAGCCATATCCCTTACCTAACAAATGAGACAAAATGATCATTTTAGGAAGTATGACTTCTCGTGACTCGGTAACACGTTACAGAAAATGACTGTAACTCAGAAGTACCGATTCCAGACCCAGGAGCCCAGTGTTGGTTATTAAATGCGAGTGTGTGAGTGACCTTCAGGGCCTTCCAGAACATGAGGTCTCTGGCGGGCATCTCCCCTCTTGACCTCGCGACATTTGCAGATGCCAGACAAGGGAGGTGGGAGGCGGGTGGATCCATGCGGTGTGCAGAAACTTCTGTCCCTCGAGTGGCAAAAACAGAGCGTGCACAACAGATCCTGAAAACATGAGAACGGCCACAAACATTTACTGAACACCGACTATTCGTTTACCCAAATAGCCTGCTTGGACTAGCGGACATAAACATAGGCAGCTAATGGTGTCACGAAGGGCAAAGGACAAGTCTTGAAACGAGAGGACTACGTTGTCAGCAGCACATGAAAATTAGACCGTTTATATATTAGTCGCACCTGCTTTGCACACAGAACAAGATTGACAACTGCTCTAGACTGAATATTTGTGTCCCTCTAAAATTCACACGCTGAAACCTAACCTCCAAGGTGAAGGTGTTAAAAGAGGGGGCCCTGAGAGGTGGTCACAGGGGATAATGGCCCTCGAGAAAGGCACCCCAGAGACCCCCCTCGCCCCTTCTGCCACGGAAGGACTCCGAGAGGAGAAAGCAGAGAGCTGTCCGTGAGCCCAGAAGCCAGGTCTCCCCACACACCGAATCTGCCGGCACCTTGATCTTGGACTTCCCAGGCCCCAGAACAGAAAGACGTAAATGTTGTTTATAAGCTACCCAGTCTGTGTTATTCTGTTAGAACTGCCTCAATAGACGAAGACAACCATCATTCAAGAGCAGAGAAAAGGCTAATCGTGTGGTTCAAACCGAATGCAAAGGCTGTAGGGATCTTGGTCACCTCCAAGGAGGAGGAAGGTGTGGAAAGGGACACTGGGTTGGGGGACATGTGGCGTGACATGTGGCTAACTCTAAAAGGAAGTGGATGATGGTTTTTTTTTTCCAAAGAAAGGAAAAATGTTACTAAACAGAAATGTATGAAAATAAACACTGAGGAGACTGCTTAGTCTATGTCACCCTTAGAACCAGAAACTTCACCTGGATCCTGCCCCTTTAAATTCCAATCTCCCCACAGAGGATAGAATTCCAGACTCTTCCGTTATTCCGGCAGGTGTTTGTCTGGCATGGATTACGGAGCATGTGTCCTGAGGACCGGCTGCACCCAGTAAGAAAACTGTTATGGGCTGAGATGTGTCCCCCCAGATTCATATGTTGGAGTCCTGACCTCAGAATGTGGCTGTATTTGGAGAGAGCTCTTGGGGTTTTTTTTTTTTTTCAGCTTTATTGGGATATAATTGACATAAGACATTGTGAAAATTTAAGATATACAACAAGCAAATTGAATACATTTATGTATCGCGGTACGATTACCATCCCAGCGCTAACCTTCATCACATCGCGTAATTACCGTTCCTTTTTTGTGCTGAGAGCGTTTAAGGTCTACTCTCTTAGCAACGTGGAAGCATAGAATGCAGTATTGTTAGCTGGAATCACAGTGCCGTGCATTCGATCCTCAGAAGGTGTTCGTGGGAGCTGGTGCCCTTTTACCCGTCTCCCCACTTCGCCCCCCCCCCCCCCAGCTCCTGGTAACCATCATTCTGCCCTCCATTCCTACGAGTTTGGCTTTTTTAGATCCTGTGCATGAGACATGACATGCAGTATTCCTCATTCTCCGTCTGATGTATTTCACGTAGCGTTATGCCCACAGAGGTCCGCGCCCGGGTGCCCGCAGCATTTTTCACCGTAACCCAGCTATGGAAACGTCCCAGGTGCCTGTCAGCGGGCGAATGCATAAAGCAGATGTGGTATAAATATACAATGGCGTGTTGTTCGGCCACAAAGTGAAGGAAATCCTGCCGCTTGGGACATCACAAAGATAAGGTCCTTACAGAGGTAACTGAGTTAAGCTGAGGTCATTAGACCCTAACCCGGCATGACTGCTGTGGCTCTTAGAAGAAGATATTTGAGGGAGAGGGAGGCGATGTGAAGACACAGCGATTATTTGCTGACAAACAAATCGTCATGTTTCGGGAGTGTTTAGAAATACTGTAGTCCCGGAAAGTGATTCTTAGGGGGAAATATTCTGTCTTTGAAAATGTGAGGGCTCTGCACCCCTTAATAGGGCACTTCGGTGTCTCGACGGTAAAGGGCGGGAGAGCCTAGCTCTCCGGGGACAGCGTGGCCCGAGGACAGACCCTTTCACCAATGTTGTCAGGGCTCACCGGGCCCCCAGGAATAATGATGTGAAACACGCACGGTCGTATTACTGTGCTTATTCTCTTAGAGAAAAGACAGTGAGGGCTACTCCCGACTGCCACACGGAATGGGGCTCTGTGCCTTTCTGGGGGTGGGGGGGGGCTGGGGAAGTCCCAGCTGGGGTGCAACAGATTCACGAGCTGCCCCCCTGGCAATCTGCCCCCAGCGGGAGGACACTGTGTCTGGGCAGGCCGGGACAGGGTTCCACACAGCACAGCAGCCACGTGAGGGATGCACCCGGCCGTCCCTGGCAGCGTGGCTGGAAAAATCCACCGCTGTCCTCCCCCCCTCACTTGCCGCTCAGGCTCCAGGTCTTGGGGGCAAGTTCCAACACTTGCTTCCCATTGAGGACACGTCAGATCCCCGCATTTGCCCAAAATCGCCCACTGGGTAATTAACGGTGCGCACAAGGATCATTTATGAGCTCGTTGTTCACAGCAATGCCTGATTGGCAAGAGACGCTGGTCCAAGGAGCCGGGTAGGGCTCTCCGTGGCCCAGAACTCGACTTCAGAGGCGAGGCTGATTCAGACTTGCATTCTGGGAGGTTTCTTTTCATACACAAGGTTTCTGCTACAAAAGGGACCGGAGGGACTGGACTCCCACCAGCTGGAGAATTCTTTGGAGTCGTAAGTCTGACACTATGTTTCCTTCTGACTTTCATCCCTGCAGATAAAGGAAGCCGGATAGGCTTCACTCAGCAAGCAAGCCGGTGGGGGAGACAGAGAAGGTGACATCGGAGTCCTAATCCTCCTGCCCAGCGCCTGGGCCATCTGAATAGGAGATGCTGGGAAATCAGGAAACCTGACTTTAAGTCCTGGCTCTGATTAAGCACTGAATTACCGTCCATCAGCACTGTGGTCCATCAGCGGGGTCCAGGATCGCTGCTGAGGGCTGGACGCTCGCCTCCTCCCTGCCCTTCTCCGTGACGCACACACCCCCCTCAAAATGACATGCCGTGGCGCGCACGTGCAGCAAACAAATGTGACTGTCTTTCTTGCCTGGTTGATCCCATAATCAGTGGTCACGGGGAACTTGGGCTCCCCAGCAAGCCCACCAGTCACGGTTGGCTCCGTCTGACCCGCTCCTCGGGGCTTGGCCCGGCTCTTTCTGGAGCTCGCTCCGTCTGCCCAGGGTGCCTGGCTGTGCGCTCTCAGGCCACGTGGCATGGTTGCTGGTCCAGGGATCACCTGCTCACCCCGCGGTTTCTCCCCGATCTCTGGCTCTGCTGTAGCCGCTGCACAAATGAGGCTCAGCGTCCCTCCTGGAGGTCCCCACCTCGGCCCCCTGGGGGTGCAGAACCCTCAGGTCTCTGTTCGACTCGCACCGGGTTCCGCCGGCCCGGCCGCGCCTCAGCCCCCTGCTCTGAGGTCCCTGTGTGCCTCCACCCGGGATCTTCGGCCAAGCACTGTCCCCTGATTCCACAGAAGGGGCGCCTGGCCGAGCACCCACGTGAAGCTCGCTTTCTGCCACGTGGACTGGCTGTGGCTGCCCCTCGGAGGTGCAGGGAATACCTCTGGGAGGAAGGTTCCTGCAAAGTCCCACATCAAAGCAGGGGCAAGTCTGCTCTGCCTGCTTCTCCCCTTCACTCCATGTTGGGCCTGTATCTTCCTCACCTTGGCCTTGGCCTTCCCTTCAAACCCCTCTCACTCTCCTCCACCTCCCCCGCCCGCCCCCAGCCAGGAGAGCCCTCCTCCCCCGCCCACTAGTGAGGGACGGCCCTGTGCCGAGCAGTACTGCCTTTCTCTTTCCTCTCCGTGCAGAAATGTCTACACATCGCCAGATAACGGAAGGCCCTGGCTGAAGAGGGACAAGGTCACACCAAAGCAGGCAAGAAGCACAAGTGTATTAACATGACTTCAAAACTATGTTCTCCTGTTAGAACCCTTCAGAGGGTTCAAAAAGCCTGGCACAGAGAAGATCTGTAAGTTTTGCAGGTGAAACGAACCCGCATTTCATGAATTTACAGACATGGAGAGGATACGAACCCAGGTCACAGGACATTGCCTGTGGTCTCTAAATACTTGTGTTGAGAAAGAACACGTTCCGTGAAAATATTGTTTACCACCTTTGGCACTTTATGTTATGTTTTGTTGCCAAATTACTTCTCACAACAGTAGTAATTATCCATATACCAAAGGGAAGAGGGAGCTAGTTTTTTTTTTTTTTCACGTTTATTTATTTTTGAGAGAGAGAGAGAGATTTTTCTCTCTGAGGGGGAGGGGCAGAGAGAGAGGGAGACACAGAATCCCAAGCTGGCTCCAGGCTCCAAGCCGTCAGCACAGAGCCCGATGGGGGGCTCAAACTCACGAACCGTGAGATCGTGACCAGAGCCAAAGTCGGACGCTTAACTGACTGAGCCACCCAGGTGACCCCCTTTTATTTAATTTTTTTTTTAAGGAGGGAGTTAGTTTTAATGGTTGAGAAAGGACAACATTGGCGTTGACCGTACTGGTTGTAAAAGGGCTGGTGGCTCCAGAATCCCGACACCCTGACAAGATGGTTGGCTCCCCTCGATCCCTGACTGCCCGAGGTGCCCCACGGGCCCACGGGTCACCCACTCGGCCTTCTTTGCAAGACTGCTTATCAGCAAGGGGGGCAGTCTCTCCACATCTTCCTTCCTTCCTCGCTTCCACCTCGGTGTCTTGGGTCAGTCAGAGATAACATCTATTCAAGATCGATACATAGGAAATACTATCATTAGCTCTGTGAATCTCATGGGGCAGGAAATTTCATCCTGTCTCATGGAAACTGTGAGATACCGTCTATTGCTTTAAGCTGCTAAATTTGTAGTAATTTTCCTTTTTGTTGCAATAGAAAACCAATACGCTGGTGCTTCTTTTTTAATGGACAGCAAAAGTGAAGACACTCATCACATAGATCCCACACTCTACTAGGGAGAGTCGTTGGCTCCTACCCTCCTAGCCTTCTTCTCTGTGATTGCTGAAGTGTAGTGGACAGGACTTAGACTCTAACAGACCCTACAGCTCCCATGGGGAGCCAAAAGGTGGGAGCCACCGCAGGAGGGACTATTTCCTTGGCTCAGACGACTCAGCATTGCCCTTCTCCCGGACTGTGAACTCCACGAAGGAGAAATTAAATTTTACTTTTTCTCTTTTTCTTCCATTCCCAGTACTATGCCAAATGATAAAAAAGAATGTGATGGATGAATGGGTGGATGAATAGATGGAAAGATGAGTGATGAATGGATAATGGGTGGATGGAGGGATGGATGGATGGATGGATGGATGGAAGGATGGAGGGATAGGTGATGGATGGATGGGGGATGGATGGGTGGGTGGAAAGATGGATGGATGGATGGATGGATGGATAGATAGATGGGCAGATGATGGATGGATGGATGGATGGATGGAAGGATGGAGGGATAGGTGATGGATTGATGGGTGGAAAGATGGATGGATGGAAGGATGGAGGGATAGGTGATGGATGGATGGGGGATGGATGGATGGGTGGAAAGATGGATGGATGGGTAGATAGATGGGTAGATGATGGATGAATGGATGGATGGATGGAGGGATAGGTGATGGATGGATGGGGGATGGGTGGATGGGTGGAAAGATGGATGGATGGATGGATGGATATATAGATGGGTAGATGATGGATGGATGGATGGATGGAGGGAGGGATAGGTGATGGATGGATGGGGGATGGATGGATGGGTGGAAAGATGGATGGATGGATGGATGGATGGATATATAGATGGGTAGATGATGGATGGATGGGTGATGGATAGATGGATGGATAGATAAGTGGATGGCTGAGTAGACGGATGAATGGTTGGTAAGTGGATATATCAATTTGTTGTTAGTCTCTTATGACCTTGGGCCTATCTTAGGACCTACTTAAACCTTGTCTCTATAATAAAGCACCCACCTTTGCACCACAATCCACCAACTTGTGGGCCCTGCTTTGTCCTTGTCAAAGGACAAAGGTCCAAGGTCCAAGGTTGCCACTGGCCTGCCTGGATCACTGTGCCTTCCCTATTCCTGGGTCTCGGACCCCACCATCTGCTGAATGTCTTACCTCCTGGAGCCTTGGCTGCCACCAGTTGTGATCTTACAAACATCCTCCATTGATGACATTGGAGCCTGGCTGCTAACTGCGGTCTTCTGAATGCCCTCTGTTGTTGACCCAAGTTCTGCTCCTCCTCCCCACTTAGAGCTCTGCTGTCTCCAGGGTTCCCCCTCCCCTGGCCTGGCCTATTTACATTCCTCCCTGACAGGTGCTATAAAACATAGTCTCATCAGGCACGGAACATGTCATCTGGGATATTGTAAAATACCATATGGTTACTATTTCGGGGAACACAATCTCAGACACACGAGAAAGGCAGCCACCCATGGGTTTCGACAGAGGCAGGAAAAAGTGGTCATGGCTCCTATGCTCGGTTCCTCCATGCTCCTTTGCACAGGGGAGGGACAGAGGGCAGACACTGACGAGGGAAATTGCTGCAGAAGGGTATGTGCCCCTTGAGTTTGGCTGACCCACCTGATTTCCTCCTCTGACAAAGTGAGGGGCTCTGTGTCGGCTCGGACAACTGCCCGGGTGGCTGTAAAGTGGAAAGGGTGACTGTAGGATACCGTCTCAGAGCAGGAGGGTGTCATGAGCTCCTTGGTCCCCTGCTCTCCCCCGACTGCTATCTCAGAGGGTGGGAGCCCTGAGCGTGTCCCTGGGCGGCACCTGCCAAAACCAAATCGAAGCAAAATTCGAGCAGAGGAGGCATGAAATGGGTTTCCTTCCATACCTTGCTGTGAGGTGCTGCAAAAGTTCTCACAACTATGGGGTTGTCACAAGGACGTTACAGTCCTTTAAACATTCTTTTTTGAATGTTAAATAATTGTTGATTAAAATAAGATTTTAAGCCCAAGACGAATTCACTTTTTAGGACAGAGCCACTTACCAAAGGTCTAGCCACCATTTTTGCGCACCGGGGTGTTTTAAGGGCTTTTTCTCAATTATTCCTCATGACGACCCTATGGGTGTAGTGCTGTGGCTGTCCCCATTTTACCAGTGAGGACACTCACTGAGGTCACACAGCTCATGAGCGGCAAAGCCAGGGTCCAAGCTGAGGCTGAGTCCAAAGTGTCTTGGCTTACGCTCACTGCGTTGCCTCCAATATCTATCTCGTTCGAGATGCAGCCAGCAAGGAACCGCTGAAGGTTGAAGCCAGGAGTCAACAGGCTCTCCAGCACGCGGTCAGCTCGCAAGGTGCTTGCAAGAACTTCCCGGTCTCAGGTCGATCTCCAGCACCACCCCGGGGAGGCGTGGCAGAGGCACGGGCACCAGAAAGGCAGGTGCAAGGTTTGGGTTTATCAGAGCTGGCATCACCTTGCCATTCTACCGTTGCTTAGTCTTGTGAACACAAGGACGCTGCGTAACCTCTCTCGCCTCTGTTTCTCCTCCATAAAATGGGAGCGACGGCAAAATCCCTAAACCTCATACGGCGGTCATCAAGACTCAGTTTGTGTCAAGGACTGAAGCCAAGGCCTGACACATGAGAACGGACTGGTGGTTCGCTGTCACCGTCCTGGCGGCCAGTGCTGGATTCGCTGGAGAAAAAGAAGGTGCCCTGATGGTCAGGACCCGCAGGAAACAGCCCTGGACAGCTGATCTGAACAGGGACCTCGGACCACCTGTGTGTCATGGCCGAGCTCGGGGCTGGAGGCAGACGCCGACCGTGGCTGTGGGTGCAGGTGACAGCACGGGAACTGCGACGGCATCACAGCCTGAGAAACCGTTGGGCAACCGTGTCGATAAGCCGCCCCACCCCCCGGTCTCCTTGATCACAGATCCCCGAAGGACCCGCCGAAGCCTGCTGTCCACGAGACGGGGGCTGTCTTCACAGCAAGGCTCTCCAGCATAAATCCGCGACGTGGGAGCGTGCTCCCAGCTCGTCCGCCTTGGAGCTCTCGTCGCGCTTGCGCCGGAGGTGACGCGGTCGCAGTGTGGGGCAAGGACCTGCAGATCTGAACGGCAAGTCACAAAGGCGGCTTTGATGTGGTCTGCTCTGGCCAGAGCTGCCCGGCTGCCTCCCTGACAGAGTATCAACAGCACCATCTGCACACGCCCGAGCCCATCGTGTCATTCTCGCCTTGGGAGTGAAACATAGCTGACGGAACATTCTGGAAACGCTGCCAGAGAGTGACGAAAGATGTTAATTTAACTATTAAACCTCAACAAAGGGGCCCCCTTGTTAACAAAGAACAATTTCAGACAGGAAAGGAGCTAAGAAAACGCCGTCCAAACTCTGGTGTGGAAGGCAATGGCCGTAAGGGGTGTCTTAGAGGGAGCTGTCCCCCCCGCACCCGGTGGAATTAACCTGAAAGCTGGCAACAGTCAGGCAATGCCTTACATCCCCAACCCGTACACTGTGGCCCCTGGAGCAGCTGCCTCTCCCGGGGAAGGAACCGAGGCCGGGCTGTCGGTTCTGACTTGTTCCCCCAGTGCCTGTGGGGAGCCCGCGTGCGCCCCACACTTTGGTTCTTTCTCCTCCGTGCTCCCACGCAGATCGGTGGTGGACACGAGCCCGAGGGGCGCTCCGTTGGGCGTGCGCTGCTCAGGTCCAGTCCTCTCGGGGCTCTGTCCCACTGGGGCCTGGGCATCTGCCCACTGGCTCTGAGCTCAGGCCCTCCTCTGCACCATCACGGAGCTAGTTTCCAGGGATTCTAGGGAAGATTCTGCAGGAAAAGCGAATGCAAACTGGTGTTTACGTGCAACGGGTAGCACCGTGCGTGGCAAACGCTGCTGTTGTTGCGGTTAGACACGGCCGTCGAAACTTCCAGAAAACCGTTCCATCCTTCTGGCCAGTGCAGCTCTGGGGAGAGCGGATCGTGACCATTCTGTGGGTACCATTGCCATTCTGCTCCTTGGCCTGGTCCCGACAGGGCACTGACTGCTGCCATTAGTTCAGCGAAATGTTTACGGAGCGCCCGGCACAGCATGGAAATTACACTTTGGTGTTTTAGACGAGACTCTGCGATGGTACAAATCTGACATTTAAGAAACTCTAAATTCCATTTTCTCACTGGAGACTTTAATTAAGTAACCGTCTTGCTGATTGCTCTGCGGATGATTCTCACTGTCTGTGTAAGAGCCCCGGATAACAGTCGTAGACGGGGGGATAAATCTCTCTTATGTGGGTATTGCCTAGTCAACCAAACATTAACTCAAATAACAGATGGGCTTCAAGGTGTGATACTGACAAAATAAGGAGGTTTGATCCCGTTTGGGTGGAGAGGGGAAAGAGAAAGGCGTTTCTCTTCACTGCTGGATGCCTCGGCGTAAACCAAACAGTTCAGTTTTAGGAAACCGTAGATCCTGGCTTCATGAAGCCTGCAGATTGCAGAGGTGGAGGGAGATGAGGGGTTGCCAGGAGGCCTTTGAGGAATGCAGCTACGGGGCGCCTGGGGGGCTCAGTCAGTTAAGCCCCCGACTCTTGGTTTCTGCTCAGGTCACGATCTCACAGTTCTGTGGGTTCGAGCCCTGTGTCGGGCTCTGCATCGGCAGCGGGGAGCCTGCTTGGGATTCTCTCTCTCCCCCTCTCTCTGCCCCTCCCTCACTCGTGCCATCTCTGTCTGTCCCCCAAAAATAAATAAATACACTTGAAGAAAATCAAAAAAGAAATGCCGCTACGGTCTTGATTAAGGATCTGGGTTTCTAAACAAGCGACGAGATGTTCCTACACCTGCTGAGAGAAGGAAATGAAGTCAGGATTACCTCTCTGAACGTGGGATGGTTTCTCCAATGTGCACCCCGGGCTCCCTGCCTCCTTATTCTCCTTGACTAGTCCAATAGCTTGTCCTGCGCACAAGCTTTCCCTTATGTGTGTCCTTCACCTTTGCTGTGAACCTTCTTTAGGTCACAGGTGAATCTTCTGAAAATTCAGTGCAAAACATGAAGCCTCCCCCCCAGCAAGATGAACAAACACACATGGGGATCGGCTGGAGCCTCGAAGAGCCGCTTACCTTACGTTTTTTCCTCCTTTCCAACCTCGATCGTCCCGTTAGCCGTCCCCCAGCTCTGCTCCCAGGTGGCCAGGAGCAGGGCAGGCTGAGGCTGAGGCTGAGCGTGATGCGGGCCCTGCAGGGTGGGGGGTGGACAGGTGTTTCCTCAAGAAACAGAGCCAGTAGGACATATGTCCATAGAGGGAAAGAGGTTGGCTGACATGAATACGAAGGCTGGCAAGTCCCAAACTGGTAGGGAGGAGACCCGGAAAGGACCAGAGCTGCAGTGGGAGTCTGCTGGCAGAATATTCCCTCTTGCTCCGGGGATGTCCGTCTTTGTTCTCTTCAGGTCTTCACCTGCTTAGGTGGGGCCCACCCACACTTTGGAGGGAAATCTGCTCTACTCAAATTCCTTCTCATCCAAAAAAGTCCTCTCAGAAATGTCCCGGGTTGTGCTTGACCCCATCCGAGCACCACAACCCAGCCCAGTTGACATGTAAAATTAACTCTCACAAGGGGGCCGTGGGCTGGGGATCAGGTGCGTCAGAACCCGTCGGTGGCAGATCAAGCTACCCTGACCGTGTTTTCTTTCCCCGCCCTGGCCTCTACCCCTTGGTCTCCGCGTCCTTTGCCTGGTTAACTTGTCTTCCCCTCGTGGCTCTCTCTCCCTTGTGACCAAGAGGCCTTGCTTAGAGAAGGAGGTTCCTTGGTGCGTGACTAAAGCCATCTTTATGCAGACAGGTCAGGAGCTGCTATGAGTTTTTGTTTTTGCAAACAGCATAGCAGGTCTACCACTGGTGTCGTAGGTTGTGTGGCCTCTGGGTCCACTTGGCCGCACTGGTGGGGACCCACGGCCCCCCGGCTGGTTTGCTGAAATGGGAGGGTCCCCTCATCAGAGAGCACGACCTCTTCTTCATGTCTGGTTGTGTGCAGTCATGACACGGACCCCTGGCTGCTGGTCTGGAACAGGGCACCACAGGGACAACTGATCCCCTCTGGCCGATTTCTAGTCACCACACGGGCTCAACACGCAGGGAACCAGGAGCACCGTGTGCATGACACTGTGCCCAGCATGTGTGTGTGAGTGCACAGGTGTGCTCGAGCCCGAGCTTGAGCTCAGGGGATGTCATTGTCACAGCCTCGGGGAGACTACGGATCCCTTCCCTGTGCATCACCCCGAGAGCCCCACACATACGTGCCTGTGTGCAGGGGCCGTGGCAGAGTGCGGAGAAGGGAGGGAGAGCCCACGGGGCTCTGGATGACATCGCCCGCCCTGGGAACAGGGGAGCAGAACCTTGAAAGGGACAGCCTGTTCCACACACGTGGTTGCAGTGAATTGTCTCTGATCACTGCTTTCCTGTCTACTTGGGTCTGTGACTGCCGACGCCCCTGTGTGCCAGACGGTGTCCCCGTGAACGAGCCCCCTGGCCAGGCTCAGCTGGGTCAGACGTCAGTTCTGATACCCAGAAGTGAGCTCCGCTGGGCATTTCCAAACATCCCAAAGTGCCCGCCCACCCCAGGCGTGGCAAGAGCCACGGCCCTTCAAGGGGCACCCGGCGGGGAGGTGGGAACAGACCCAGCACCTGTGCCCCCACCCCGGGGGCTCACAGGGCGGACCTCGGTCGTGTACTCAGTGTCACGAAGACACGAAACTCCATCAGGATAAAGGACATGGAGATGCCATTGAATTGGCTACAGTTAAATTCTGCACCCGTGGGGCAGCCATCAAATGGAAATCAAAAGAACATAAACAAAACCCCCACATTTCCTAATAGCCAGGCACTTTGACGAGGGGCTAGCTGGTTGGGAGACTGGCTCAATTTCTTTCTTCCTTTTTTTTTTTTTTTTTTTTTTTATCTTTCTTTCCTTGTTGGCTGCTGTGCTCCACCAACCCTGGGGACCATCTCGTTACTTCTTGAGAAAGAGCATCGAGCCAGAACTTGGCCGAGAGGCAGAAACAAGAGGGAAAGACACAACACGCTAGCTTATCCTAGTAAACACTGGGAGGCTTAAGGAAAGCTGTGCGCTTCACACATGCGAGCTTCTGAGGTCTCGTCCGAGGGCGGTCACGGCGAAGCCGCAGAAGTGAGGTCAGGTCTGAGC
This sequence comes from Panthera leo, assembly GCF_018350215.1. NCBI lineage: Eukaryota > Metazoa > Chordata > Mammalia > Carnivora > Felidae > Panthera > Panthera leo. The sequence continues at coordinate 4,603,175 of NC_056691.1, forward strand.
CTGCAATCCCGGATTCCCCTTCTCCTGCCTGGGCAAGCTCGCATCGCTCGGAGGGACCCCACGGTCCCACACCTGCGCGCCTGCCTTCTGGCCGCCTCCCCCCGCCTTCTCCCTCTTATTCCGTCCCAGCCCGAAAGGGGAAGGGAGCGTAGGTGCATCTCGACTCTCTAGTCCGCACAACGTTGAACTACCTGGATTCCAAAACAGTTCCGAAGGCTCAGAGGACACAACTGGAACTGTCCCTTTGTGTTGTCACTCTGGCCCCAGAGGCCAGCCTTCTTCGGGGTAACTGAGAGCTGTGGTTCTTACAGCGTGCTCCCCGGGACGGCAGCCTGAGCGCTCTGTGCAAACTTCTTAGAAGCGCACCTCCCTGGGCCCAGCCTGGGCCTGCTGAGTCAGGGCCTCCGGGAACCAGCGTCGCTGCTCGGACAAGCCCTGCACCAGGTTCCTGGGTGATTCCATCTGAAAAGCCCTGCTGTCGGGATGGGCTTAGGGATTCGGGTTGCAGAGTTTGGCTCCCGGAAGAGCCAGTCTCAACGGGCCTTCGGACAGACCGCACACCCCAGCCTGCTTTGTTTTCTGCCTTGTGTCGTTTCTTCTTACAGAGAAATAGAGCCCGTGCAAGGCCTCCCTCCCTGTCCCCCCCACCACCCCCCGCCCGAGAGGTCTGCTTGAACTCCGGGGTCCAGCCTCCCTCCCTCCTTCCCTTCCCCACCTTCCTCCCCTCCCTGCTTCCCTCAGTCTGTCTCTTTCTCTCTTTTCCTCTACAGAAAGTAAATGAAGCGAAAGGACACGGAATGTGTCTAATTTACTCAGCACTGTAAGTTTGCACACTTAGCCGGGTTATTTCCTTCCTTAGGTGAACCCCACTTATGCAGGCCAGACCCCTCCCAGCCCGTGCTCCTCCCTCCCCAGAAGCTCCCTTTCTCCTGACATGTGTGGGGACTTACCAGACTCATGTTTTTATACCTTTACCTCATGATTACGTGTCCACGACCAGTTTATGATCCTGCAATCGTATGTGTTTTAATATTAAAAAAAAGTTTTTTAAATCTTTATTTTTAAGAGAGAGAAACAGAGCGCAAGTGGGGGAGGGGCAGAGAGAGAGGGAGACACAGAATCCGAAACAGGCTCCAGGCTCCGAGGCGTCAGCACAGAGCCCGACGCGGGACTCGAACCCACAAACTGCGAGATGATGACCCGAGCCGAAGTCGGACACTTAACCGACTGAGCCACCCGGGCACCACTCCACCCCCATTTTTTTAAATTGCAGTGTTGCTATAGACTCAATGTTTGTCTTCCACCCCCTCCCCCGTTCATATGTTGAAACTTATCTCTTAATGTGGTGGCATTAGGAGGTGGAGGTCTTTGGTGGTGATTATGTCGCGAGGAGGGGGCCATCCTGATGGCATTAGTGCCCTTATGAACGAGGACCCAGAGGCCTCCCTCGCTCTCTCTACCACATGAAGACGCAGAGAAGACGGCTGTCCATCAACCAGGAAGGAAGCTCTCACCAGATGCCAAATCCACGGGCATCTTGGCTTTGGATTTCCAGCCTCCAGGATGTGAGAAACGGATGTTTTCTGTCGATGACCCACCCAGCCTGTGGTATTCTGTTATGGGAGCCACAATGGACGAGGACCGTTTTCTTTTTCTTTCTGTTTTGCATGAATCTCATATATTATGAAAATACCTATCTTCTGCGGTCACATGTCTGTCTCTGCCTTCTTTTACATTTTCTGTGTTGACAACACATCATCTGCGAATAATGGCTTTGGACCTTCTTTCCAACTGTTGTGCCTCTTTCCTGGGTCTCCTGCTGGCCAGGCCTTCAACACAAAGCAGACTTGAATGTCTCCCTTGACTTTAAAGGGACCGTCTCTAATCTTTGCCTGTTTAGTGGCAACATTTGCTGTAGGTTTTCAGAAGATGATGTTTACCTGGCTATGGAAGCATCATTCTCTTACTGGTTTCTTAATGTGTTTCACGATGAATAAAAGCAAAATTTCACCAAATGTTTTTTTTCCTGCATCTTCTGAGAATCACATGCTTTTCTTATTTGATCTGTAACATGCGCAATTATTTCCTAAGGTCTCTCATTGCGATTTTTGGGTGATTTGCTAATGCATAAGATATTGCACACTGAAGCATGTAGATTATAGATGTAGTTTCAGGATTTTTGCATTTACATTCATAAGTGAGATTGGCCTGTCTGCCTTGGAAGATACTCTGTTACTCTTTAGTGGAGCGGTCTTAGAAGATACAAAAGATTTGGGGGTGCCTGGGTGGTTCAGTTGGTTAGGTCAGGTTTGTCTCAGGTCGTGATCTCGCGGTTTGTGAGTTCAAACCCCACATTGCACTCACTGCTGTCAGTGCAGAGCCCTCTTTGGATCTTCTGTCCCCCTCTCTCTCTGCACCTCCCTTGCTCATGCTCTCCCCCCTCTCTCTCTCTGTCTCTCTCAAAAATAAAAACAAAACATTAAAAAAAGATACAAAGGATTTCGTGTTGTCATTTTCCTTTTTACGTGTAATGTTGCGTTATTTCCTGCATCTGTGGCAATGAATGACATCCCCGTGGTGGTATGGATTTGACAGATCTCTTCAACTGTCCGTGGCAAAAGGTCTGGAAAGCGATATTCAGACTCAAGTAAGAGGTGGGGAGTAGAGCTGGGGTGCCTATACTTACATCAGGCAAAAGACACTTTAAAACAAAGACTGTAACAAAAGATACAGAAGGATACTGCATAATGATAAAGGGGTCCATCCAGTAAGAGGACATAACGTTCATAAACATTTATGCACTCAACATAGGAGCACCTGTGTATATAGAGCAAATATTAAGAGAAATGAAGGGAGAAATAGACAGCAATACGGTAACAGTAGGGGACTCCAACATCCCACTTACATCAATGGACACATCATCCAGATAGAAAATCAATAAGGAAACATCAGCCTCAAAGGACACAACAGACCAGATGGACTTAAAAGATACACCTAGAACATTCCATCCAAAAGCAGCAAAATATACATTCTTCTCAAGTTCACATGGAACATTTTCCAAAATAGATCACCTGGTAGGCCACAAAACAAGTCTCAATAAATTCAAGAAGGTTGAAATCACATCCAGTATGAAACTTGAAATCACAACAGTATGAAACTAGAAATCAGTCACAAGAAGAAAACAAAGAAAGAAGCACAGACACATAGACGCTAAGCAACATCCAGTCGAGCAACCAACGGTCAATAAAGAAATCAAATAGGAAATCAAAAAACACCTTGAGGGAAATGACAATGGAAACACAATGGTCCAAAATCTCTGAGATGCCGCAAAAGCTGCTCTAAGAGGGAAGTTCATAGCAGTACAGGCCTGCCTTAAGAAACAAGAAAACTCTCGATTAAGCAATCTAACTTTATGCTTAAAGGAACTAATAAAAGAGGAACAAACAAGCAGAACAAACAGGTAGAAGGAAGGAAACAATAAAGATCAGAAAGGAAGTAAAGACTAAAAAACAAAATAGAAAAGATCAATGAAACTAACAGCTGGCTTTTTAAAAAAGATAAAACTGGCAAACCTTTAGTTAGAGTCATCAGGAAGAAAAGAGAGAAAGTGCTCAAATAAATAAAATCAGAGATGAAAGAAAAGGAATTACAATTGGTGCAGAAATACAAAAGGCCATCAGAACATACTATGAACAATTATACACCAACAAATTGGACAACCTAGAAGAAATGGATAAATCCCTAGAAACATACAACTTTCTAAAACTGAGTCAGGAAGAAACAGAAAATCTGAACAGGCTGATTACTAGAAACAAGACTGGACTGGGGCCCTGGGTGGCTCGGTTGGTTAAGCGTCTGACTTCAGTTCAGGTCATGATCTCATGGTTCGTGGGTTTGAGCCACACATCGGGTTCTGTGCTGACAGTTCAGAACCTGGAGCCTGTGTCGGATTCTGTGTCTCCCTCTCTCTCTGCCCCTCCCCCACTCATGCTCTGTCTCTCTCTCTCTCTCTTTCAAAAATAAATAAACATTAAAAAGAAAAATAATTAAAACAAAACAAAAAAGCTGAACCAATAATCAAAAACCTTCCAACGAGTGAAAACACTGGTCCGGGTGGCTTCACAGGTGAGTTCAACCAAACACATAAAGAAGAATTAACACCTATCCTCAAATTAGTCCCCCAAACTTAAGAATGTAAAAAGCACACTGGACGCATGGGCGCTCAGGGTGCATCCTGACCTGTGAGAAACTGGTCAGGGCCAGGTGAAAAAGCCTTCTTCTAGAGCCACAAGCCAGAAGTTATGCCAAGGGTAGAAATGTTTTCTTTTTTCTTTTCTTTTTTAAGTTTATTTATTTGTTTTGAGAGAGACACAGAAAGGGTGAGAAAATGAGGGTGGGGAAAGGGCAGAGAGACTCCCAAGCAGGCTCTGTCAGTGCGGAGCCCAACGTGGGGCTCAAACTCACGAACCAGGAGCTCATGACCTGAGCCAAATCAAGAATTGGAGGGTTAACTGACTGAGCCACCCAGGCACCCCAGAAAAACAATTTTTTTTTGATTCCTACCTAGCAGAACTGCGTGGCAACGTTTTATGGAGTGTTCCCATGTGGTCTGTGCCCTAAGTGGAAATAACCCAGTAACAGAAAAAGAGGAAAAAAAATCAGACACCCATGCCTACGTAAAACAAAAAAATATATTTTAAATATTTATAGCTAGCTTGTTCAAATAATGACTCAAGGCAGCTTGCAAAAATGCAAACACCATTAAGATTAAAAAACTAGAAGGAGGGGACATGGGGAAGGGAGATTAAGGTCAGGGTGTTGGGGCCAGATCAGTTCTCAAAATGCACCCTCGTTGCTCTGCGTGAGGCAGGTCAGAAGGCAGTGGTGACTTGGTTCAGCTCTCGGCAGCCGACGCTATGAGCTACGTGCCGTCAGTGACACGAATAAGTGTCTTGGAGGAAAAGAACAACCCGGGGGTTCCAGGGGAGGAAGAGGAAGAAGAGGAGGAAGCGGAGGCAGCCCTCCTGACTGACTTGGGAAGGACGGCTCCCCGAGGGCCTCTGAGGGAAGCCAAGTTCAGGGCTGTCCGTGAAGTTCATGGACTTCTGCAGCGTCTCTCAGAGTCCAAGACTACGAGGCCAGCTGTCCCTGGAAGGGGCATGGTCGGTGGAACCAGAGGCACCCTTGGGCTTTACTAGCTCAGACCTGGACAAACTTCTCCTTTTGCTATGAACTTGTTTGAAGAATATTTCAAAGAAAGGACTTGCAGGAGGTTTGCTAGGATTCACCGTGAGGACCATCAGAGGAAATGGTCCTCTCAGGACACCACCAGACCCAGCATCGTGCACCTGATTATCAGCTGTGCTTTATCAATTGTGCTTGTTCTGCTAATGGAGGTACAGGCTCTGAGTCTCAGCTCCCACCTTGCTACTAGTCGTGGGGCCCTGGGCAAGTCGCTGACCACGCCTGGCTCTGTTCCCTCATCTGCCAACGGGGATGATTCTAGAACTTCCCTCATACGGTTCTCGTACACATTAGTGGGTTCCTATATATAAAACTCTATATCACAGTGCCCAGAGCACAGCAAAAGTGACACTTTCTTTTATTAGAAAATAATTTTTCTGAATTTATAAATTGCATTTTTAATGATTTTTCTCATTAAAAATAAAAAAAAATAATGTTTATTTTCGAGAGAGAGAGCAAGTGGGGGAAGCACAGAGAGAGAGAGGGAGACACAGAATCTGAAGCAGGCTCGAACCCACGAACTGTGAGATCGTGACCTGAGCCAAAGTCAGGCACTCAACTGACTGAGCCACCCAGGTGTCTCGATTTTTCTCATTTTTTATGATTGTTTCATAACTTGGCACAAACTTATTTTTAATCTTATATACTCTTTGCTTGGGATAGACACCCTTCAAAATGTTGGATCATTGCTCTTCAATGCTATCCATTGGAAAAGGAGTCCGTTGTCAGTTCTCTGGGAAACGGGGAACCCGGCTGTGACTCAAATTCTGGCGACAACCAGCCTTGAGCCCCCAGTTCTCAGGCACCCAAGGGTAAGCACAGGTGTGCTATCGGGCACTCCCAAGATGGCAAGTCTTTACCTTGATGGTGAAGTGGCCGGGTGGTGGTAAAAATCCTCACATTCACCCTCTCCCGTGACTTCCCCAGACACCCCCTTCTTTCCTAGAAGGGAAGGAATGTCATTTATAATTGTGGATGGTACGGTCTGGTGCAGAGAACTTTACCGTAACACGTGGAAATTTTTTGGCAAGATCTCGGCAGGTTAGCAGATACTCCTTTCTTTGCTGCGGCCCCACTAACATCCATAATTATAACAGGATATCATTTTTTTCTTATAATAAAACGTAGTTGAACACTGTGTTCTTCTTGTGTCTCATGGTGACCAGTGTGAATCACAATCAGAAGCAAGCTTCTAACGTGTGGGTGGGAAGTGGGACCATCTTTTCTCATCCACGGATCAGTAAACATGGCTTCCATTTCAGCCCCGATGCTTTCTCTGAAAGTGGCATCCCAAGGCCGTGTGTGCCACACCGTGCTGTTTCTTTGTGCAAATGGCTGTTCTTTAACTTTTCTTATTATTAAACATGAGGAAAAAACAAGGTTCCGAGTGGTGGGAAAATAAATGTTTCTGCCCCAGATCATTTCATTGGAAGGTAAAGTCAAGAGGTATTTATTGAGTAATACAGTTAATTTTGCGAAGCTCCCTGAGAAAGCCATTTCTTTAGAGTATCTGTGTTATGAAATATGTTTTTATTTTCCGAAGATAATATGCAGATGGGTTTTCGAGAGCAAATAAAAGCATAGATGAATTCAATAACGTGCACGTCGGTATTTGTTTTTGAAGACAATGAAACTCACCTTTCAAAACTGATGTAGGTTGTTTCCGACTCATTATCTGTAGATTTTTCTATCTAATATTTGCTGAACGCCTGTTACGTGCAGGCACTCGTATATGAAAGAGTTTTATAAGGCGGGCTTTCTTTATCCCTTTTTATAGAGGAAGAAACTGAACCCAGAGAGGGAAATCCATCCCTGAAAGACCTGTGACTCTGTGCCTAGCCGGCATTCACGTCCCGTCTTTCCTAGGACTTCGGGAACCTATAGATCCGTGATGGGTGGTAGGGTAGCTACCAGCCGCACGTGGCTATTTAAACTTAACTATAGGTGAAATAAAACTAAATTGATGGAATCAAATTAAAAATTCAACCCCTCTGTTGCACTAGCCCCAATTCAAGGGCTCTAAAGCCTTCTATGGCTGGCTAGTGGGGCTCATAGTGCACGGCACAGCATACCCCTTTCCACTACTGCAGAGAAAGATCTTGGACATCACCCACTCTCAGCAGGAAGATTGGCCTGGCTTAGTGGCTCCTTCAGCTCTCCCCACCCCCTTCCTACCGCTGAGGCCCCACCGGCCCAGTAGCAGAGTGGGGGGCAGACCATTCATTCCCTCCATCGTCCGATCTCTCCTTTTCTTCCCGACGGCGACTGCCTTAATTAAAAACCCTTAAGACTCCCATAGACACATACACTGTAGATTAATGGGTGGAGACAGACACATGTCATGGAGGAGAGGAAGGGTACTTTCTATGAGACCAATAGGCGAATTCAGCCTGTCCAATCGCCCTTTCTGTCTCAGAAGGCCTTTAAGTACTTTATCCAGAGCACCAGGTCTGCCTTTCAGCCGGCCTCGAATCGTTTCATGTTGCCTCTATTACAACGTCAGCTGGTGCGTTGCAAATCCATTCTGGCGCTGACCACCCCCGGTCAGCCCAGATCTCACTAGCTAAGGGCACCGTCCTCCCGAGGACCGCCCCCTCTTCAGACCCCAGCTACACCTTCAGGGGGTGCCCGGCCACCCACGCTTCTGACCAACCAGCTACACATTCAGGAATTCCCACGACCTCATCCAGTTTGGGAATTCACAAGAACGGTGCCCAGAACTCAGGAAAGTGCTATCCTCCCAGTTATCACTTTATTACAAAGGGTACAACTCAGGACCACAGGGTGAGGTCCGGGAGGGTCCCAAGTGCAGAATCTCCAGGAAAGAAGGGACGCCATGCTCCTGCCGCATCAAGACACTTATCAGCCAAACTCCCCTGAGTTTCAGCGTCCAAAATTTTTACCGGGCTCTCATTACATAGACACGATTAATTACATCATTAGCTATTGGTGATTAAACTCATCTCCAGCCCTCCCTCCCTCCCGTCTCCAGGAGTCAGGCTGGCTCAGAGTCCCAAGCCTCTAATCACATGGTTGCTCTTTCTGGAGACTAACCCTGTCCACCCTGAACCCATAGGAGACCCACTACGATTCACCTCGTTAACATAAACTCAGGAAGTTCCAAGGGTCTCAGAAGCTCTGTGCCAGGAGCCCGTGACAAAGACCAGACAAATTTTGTACTATATCACCTTTAATAGCTTACTCATAGTTACATCATGAGACTCTTACTCGCCAACACAGATGAGAGGATCTTGTTTCACTAGCCCAGATAAATCTAAATACCTTCTCCTTTGGTGTACGAGTTCCCCAAATTCTGCCCCATGAAAAATTTCAATTGCTAAGTGGCAATGAAACATATTATTTTTCCTTGAAAAAAGATAGTATTGCAGGAAAAAAAAGATGATGTTGCTACTGATGCCTCTCGTATCATGAGCTAATAGCAATGGTCTATCTTGCTTTTTGGGCATATACTGTACTCTACCTAAAGGCGATAAATTAGGGAAAGGCATTAAATATAAGAGAGTCAGACTTCAGAAAATAGTTTAAAATTTTTTTGACACTTATTTTTGAAAGAGAGAGAGACAGAGTGTGAGGGGAGGGGCAGAGAGAGAGAGGGAGGCACAGAATCTGCGCTGACAGCTCAGAGCCTGACGCGGGACTCAAACCCATGAACCGTGAGACTATGACTTGAGCCAAAGTCGGACGCTCAACTGATTGAGCCAGCCAGGCACCCCAGGCTTCAGAAAATAGTTTTCAAGGGGGAGGAAAGGCATATACTTCCTGGAAGCCTGATTGTAATCAGGAAGTTCTAGAAAACTCTTGGGAAATTCCAGGCCTAAGTAATATGAAGGAGCCAGCAGAAGCCCCCTCCAGGGACAGTTAACACTGGTAATGTAAGGGACACCTGGGTGGCTCAGTCGGTTGAGCGTCTGACTTCAGCTCAGGTCATAATCTCATGGTTCGTGGGTTCGAGCCCCGCATCAGGCTCTGTGCTGACAGCTCAGAGCCTGGAGCCTGCTTTGGATTCTGTGTCTTCCCCTTCTCTCTGCCCCACCCCTGCATTCTCTCTGTCTGTCTCTTTCTCTCTCTCTCTCTCTCTCTCTCTCTCTCTCTCATAAATAAACATTTAAAAATACCCACTGGTAATGTTAACATGAAGTTTTGAAAGGACCATTTGGCCATGCTCAAAAGACTAACCACATCTGCCGGGGCAATGACATTTCCAAACGCTTGAGTTTTTTGCAACGTGTTTATATTTTCCGTTTTCAGTTTATGGGTGACTGAGAGGAAAAGAAAAAGCCAGAGAGAAAGTATTTTACTGTTTCGTTAACCGCACAGAGCCTGGACCGCAGTCTCTCTGCCCACGGCAAGATTCACAGTGTGCCCGCCACACGAGGGGTGCTGCTGAACGGAAAATAAGAGTTGAGCTTTGCTTCACCCCAAAAAAGCGCCATGAATTTTTCATTTCCCGAGTGTCCGGTAAGCCCTAGCGTTTTCGGAATGAGATCCCGAGAAAGGGACTTTTAGTACGTTGCCACGAGGAAGCAAGTCTATGTTGAGTCAGTGAGAGGGCGTGTTTGTGAAGTGCTTTTTAGCTCTCGTGTGTGTGTGTGTGTGTGTGTGTGTGTGTGTGTCCAAAGTCTTGCCAGTGTCATGAACACCAAACGAACAGAAAACCTATAGAATGGGGGGAGGACACCTTACTTTGGTCAGTGAACAAAGGGTCGACTTTGGTCTGAGAAAAAAGCCGAAAGCTGACCTTCTTCCGCGGACTCTTTGGATGCTGAGCTGGTCAATTCACGAACCAGACTGTGGGGTCCCGCTACCTGCTGAAAACACGAGTGGGGAGGGCCCTGCCTCCGCTCCCCTCGGCTTCCCTGATTCCATCCCTCCCCTCCACCTCAGGCCTGCTCCCAAGAGAAGAGAGTGTGCTTTGTCAGGATTCTGATGCAATATCTCTGAGCCGTACCTTTTCTTTTCATGTATTTATTCAACAAAGAACTATGGAGCGACGACTGGGGGCTACAAGGTGTCAGCACTGGGGTTCAGCAGGTCTGGTCTCCTGGTGATAGAGTCTAGTAAACAGGCGAACATTAACAGACAAGAGTTAAATACAACAGCAAGAATTTCTGAGGGTGATGAACGCTAACCTGTGATACGGGGTCACTAGCAGGTGAGGGGGGACAGTGTTGGGGCGGCTCTCTCTGCAAAGCCAGGCTGAAACAGCATCGTTTGCTGGGATCGAGGACAAAAGGCTCCGGTCATCAGAGACTGGCCAGGGACAGAGCCGGTGCTGGGGGAACCAGGGAGGACGTCAAACGGGCTACACGGTGGCAAAACTGAAGTGGAGACCAGGGTGGTCTGTGGAAGGGTTAGAAAGAATGTTCTGGACCGTACGTGTGTTCTCATGGTAAGCAACAGAATCCGGGAAACAGGCAGGGACCAGACCACACAGACACCAAACTAAGGTGTTTGCATTTTGTTCTCAGCATGCTGGGAGGCCCATTTGAGACTCTGCAGCCAGGAAGGAGGGTAATCTGATTTCTCTGGCTGCTGTGTGGGTATCAGCTGCGAATACTTTCATGAAGGCATAGGGGCTTCTGCACCGCAGGGTTCTAGGTCCGATGACGGGTTCTCTCACCGGGACAGCCATGCTGGGCTCCGGAAACAGCCCGGGGAAATTCCAAGCCTGAGAACGAGGAGGGGGAAAGGAGGGGAAGGAGTGAGCTGACGTCTGAGCCGAGCACATGAGAAACACGAGAATCCAGAGACAAATTTCAGGACCGTCCCCATAGAGAAGGCCAGGCTTGCACCCCACGCAGGCCTAGGAATGGAATTCGAGCTCAGGAGGGGCTGTGCAGCTCGAGCTTGGTAGTTTCCCAGCAGAAGCCACAAAAAAGCTGTCTGTTGCCAAGTAACCTGTTGTAACGTTGGGGTTTTCTCAGGTGAAGTTCAATCACGTATGAACTCACAACCCATGGTCATCGACATCCAGAGAAACAAGCGAGCAACTTGACTGCACTTAATCTGGGAAAATCCTTGGGGTTAAAATTCCATTCTGCACTAACAAGGATCAGGGCTTCCAAAGACGGGGGGCATGACTGGGTGCCTGGCTGGCTCGGTCGGTTAAGCGTCCGATTTTTGATTTCGGCTCAGGTCACGATCTCATGGTTCGTGGGATCGATCCCCGCATCAGACTCTGCACTGACAGTGCGGAGCCTGCTTGGGATTCTCTCTCCCTCTCCCTCTCTGTCTTCCCTCCCTCCACCCATTCTCTCTCTCAAGATAAATGAATAAACTTAAAAAAAATATGGAGACATGGCAAAAAAACATGGAAGCAAGCACTCAAAGAGATTCCACTGGCTAAGTCAGGAATGATTTGATCAGGATGTATAATGGTATTAAAGGATTATATAGCCCTCAGAATAAAATAGGAAATCATGAGTCCGTACAATATAAACAAAGAGACAAAAACCCAAATAAATGGGGAGAAAAGACAGCTTCCCTTACAATTAATGGTAGTAATAAATACCAATGCCAAACATCACAGTAATAATTAATTCAGCCAAGGAGTATCACCGGGAGCTTAAACCGGTGCATGGAAGTTTGATAAGGAATATTGGATAATCACGTCGTCTCAAAATGCCTTTCCACACAATGCCACTTACAAAGACAGCACAGTGTTGTAGCGGAAAGCTAGAACACCTTAACCCCGGGGACCACACAGCATCTCCTGGAGCGGGACACTCTGACGTCACGTACCACCCCGCAGAAGGCAGGGAGACCCTAGCACACTTCTGTACTATTTTGCTGCAAAATTGATAACCTGCACCCATGCGTGAGGACGTGTCAGGCAAACCCAGGTGAGGCGCATGTTATGAAATGCCTGCCTTCAAGCGTCAAGGTCTGAACGCTTCCAGACTGAAAAAGACGGAGGGCACACGCTAACTGAACGCGGCACGTGACCCTGGGATGCGTGCTTAGCTCTAAGGGACACAACTAGTGAAACACAAACGAGATCCAAGGAGTGGACGGTAGTAAGGCATCAGTGTAACATCCCGACTTCTGCTGGTCACACTGTGATCGCAGAGGACAATGTCCTTGTTAATCAGTGTATGTACTTAAGTATTTGGGGGGATGGGGGGTGGACACCCTGGCCACAACTTACCCTCAAATCGCTCAGGAAAAAAAAAAAAGTTACTTGTACGGTACTCGCGATTTTGTTGAACATTTAGATCACAAAATTAAATAAGCACGTCGAAAAGCTATCCAGACAGCTCTGTAAAGAACCAAGCACAGGGGCGCCTGGGTGGCTCAGTCAGTTAAGTGTCTGACTCTTGACTTCGGCTCAGGTCATGATCTCTCAGCTTCGTGGGTTTGAGCCTCGCATCACTCGGCACTGACAGCTCAGAGCCTCCTTGGGATTCTCTCTCTTCCTCTCTCTGCCCCTCCCCTGCCTGCTCTCTCTGCCCCTCTCTCAAAATAAATAAACTAAAAAAAAAAAAAAAAAAAAAAGCCAGGAACAATAGAGTCTACTAATCTGTTACACTGACTGATGGTCCAAAGTTTTAAACATTAACTTCAGACTTGTAGGGGGTTTTAAGTCTTCATTCAGGCCTCTGAGTAACGTGCAAGGGATTGTGTCCCAATAGCTTTGATCTTCGTAGCTGAGAGTAGAGAAAGGCACACACTATTAATCGACTTACGCGGCCTATCCGAGCCTCTACTCGGGTTATGTCATCACCACTGTTGCCATTGTTCAGATGCAAAACTCGAAGCTCGGAAAAATGGATTCAGTCGGCCAAGATCACACACTGCACATTCCAGCGGCAATGAAAACGAAGACGCCGAGGTCTGGGTACCTGCCAGCTTCTAGCAGCATTTTTCCTCCTGGATATTTAAGAGCCAAAGGGTTGCCTACGGTGGTAGGCGGGAGATACCAGCAAGGGGGATGTGCCCAAGAGCAACGCCATCATCCGTGACAGTCGTGCCCCCTTACTGCCCACCTCTGCTCCCTGGAGACTCACAGGGAAGCCCTTGATTGACAGGCAGAGACTCCGTGACCTCTGACTTGGAACTTCCAAGGACTTCCTGTGCCGCTGTCAGCCAGGGAACACAGAGACGTAACGCCACAGAATTGTACTTGCCTCAAATGTCCTCTGGACCATCTGGAGTATCACCTCTCTTAGACACATCTTTCACGACTTTTCATTCCTCTTGGTCAGTTCAGAAGGCATTTGATTAGCACAGACTTCAGGGACAGTTCATACTGGCTCTAAGCATTTCATTTAATCTAATTGTCATTTACCAAGCAGGGGCATTGGAATATGAAAGATGAGAGTTTATGTTTGCAAAGGCAGGCAAAGATTTTCACCTACAGTTCAAAAGAGAGTTCTGAGGGGATAAAAGTATCAGATTCTGTCAGGTCTCATGTTTGTTCCCTCCTAACAAAAACCAGCAGTTTCAAAACTGCTTTTGAAATGGAAGTTTGCTATTTTCTAAATATGAAGTTCAGTGCATATCACAGAGTAAGTATGCAAAAGCTATTTGCTGTGCAGATGAATTAATGTTGATACCAAGGGCCGAGAAAATTGCCAATATCACTCAAATGCCTAATGTACTTACTGGCTTGCTTGAAACGCAAGTCATGTATAATTAAATTTATGACACAGAATTTCCTTAAAGAAAAGTTCCTAAATTAATCCCATAACTGTCATTTTACGAGACGTTTGCAACAGTGATGTTCAAACAATTTATTGACACTGAAAGCACTTCTGACTGATAAACGTATTTCAAAGTGGGAGGGGAAACCAAGGAAGAAGATCCATGGAAAATTTCAGATCAAACTATAGCTCCCAATGTTGTATTTTTATTTTTATTTTAAGTTTATTTATTTACATATTTATTTAAAAATTTGTAAATGTCTATTTATTTGAGTGAGAGAGAGAGAGAGAGAGAGAGAGAAAGACACAGCATGAGCAGGGGAGGGGCAGAGAGAGAGAGGGAGACACAGAATCTGAAGCAGGCTCCAGGCTCTGAGCTGTCAGCACAGAGCCTGATGTGGGGCTCGAACCCATGAACAGCGAGATCATGACCTGAGCTAAAAGTCCAGTGCTTAACCGACTGAGCCACCCAGGCGTCCCCAGTTTATTTATTTATTTTTGAGAGACAGAGAGAAAGAGAGACAGAGAGAGAGAGAGAGAGACAGAGGGAGAGAGCTTGAGCAAGCACAAGTGGGGGAGGGGCAGAGAGAAAGGGAGACAGAATCCCAAGCAGGCTCTGCACCATCAGCCCAGAGCCCAACGTGGGGCTCGAACTCACGAACTGCAAGACCACGACCTGAGCCAAAGTCGAATGCCTAACCGACTGAGCCACCCGAGCGCCCCTGTATTTTGATTTTTAAAATTTAAAGTGCACTTTCTTAAACTTCTAAAATCATTGCTTCCTGTATGCTCTGGCGCTATACCCAGCAGGTCCCAGGGACTTGGCTCCAGAGCCAGGGGCCCAGTAAGCAGGGACTCCACCTCTGTGCTAATTACTCGCCACCCCCAGCCCGCTCTCTTCCTTGCCTCGCCAAGGGTGTTGGGGGTCCCCGAGCCCCCACCCCCACCCACCCCGTTTCGATGATTGGCTAGGACAACTCACGGGACTCAGCATTCGGTCACAGAGATGATCTAATATGGTGGAAAGATACGAAGGAAAATAAGCAAAGGAAATGTCACGTGGGACAGCGTCTGCAGGAGACCAGGCTCAGGCTTCCATGGCCTGTTTTCAGTAGAGTCACACAGGAGGCACTTAATTCCTTCAGCGACGAGTTGTGACAGCACATGAAATGGTGCAGCCCACGCAGGCTCATTAGAGACTCGGGGCTCGGTGCTGCTACCAGGAACAGGTCGGCGCAGGAACCCTCTGCCTCACCTGTGCCCAAATCCCAGACTCCCAGAAAGAACCCAGGGGTTCAGGATAAACCACACTCTTTGGGCACAGTAGAGGCACAGCGGGCAGCTCTTAGCAGTTAGGGTGCTGGGAATTCTCCTGAAATCCAAGCTCCCCGAGGCCAGCCTTGCCAAGCGGACCTTTCAGAGGACAGCGGCCAGGCCTGCTATGCTGAGTTTTGCATGCCAAGGGGCCGCCGTGGCCACGAGCTCCAGGAGGGAGGGGCCAGAGAGAATCCTGGGATCTGCAGCAGGTGCACGTTAACACAATAAAAAAAGAAATAAAAACAATTGATGATTTCAATCGACACAGAAAAAGCACTTGAAAATACCTTACGTTCAGGGGCGCTTGGGTGGCTCAGTCGGTTGGGCGACCGGCTTCAGCTCAGGTCATGATCTCGCGGTCTGTGGCTTCGAGCCCGGCATCAGGCTCTGGGCTGATGGCTCAGAACCTGGAGCCTGCTTCCGATTCTGTGTCTCCCTCTCTCTCTGCCCCTCCCCCACTCATGCTCTGTCTCTCTCTGTCTCAGAAATAAATAAACATAAATAAAAACAATATTTTGCATTCATTCCTGATTTAAAAAAAAAAAAAACTCACAGAGAACTAGAAATGAAAGGGAACTGCCCTCAGCCCGATAAAGGGAACGCATGAAACACCTACAGCTTACATGTATTTAATGGCGAACGATTGAATTCTTTTCCCCAGACATACGGAACAAGATAAGGATGTTTCCTCCTCCAATCCTACCCATCCAACTGGGGATTCAGCCAGTGCTATAAGACAAGCAAAAGAGACGAAAGGCAGGCAGATTGGAGAGGAAGAAGTAAAATTTCTTTCTTCACAGATAACATGATCGTCTATATCGAAAACCCAAAGCAATAGGGATGTCTGGGTGGCTCAGTTGGTTGGGCCTCTGACTCTTGATTTCCGCTCACATCACGATCTCATGGTTCATGGGTTCGAGCCCCATGTCAGGCACTGTGCTGATGGTTGCAGAGTCTGCTTGGGGTTCTCTCTCTCTCTCTCTCTCTGCCTTTCCCCTCTCTTTCTCTCAAAATGAATAAATGAAACATTAAAAACTAGAAAAAGAAAAAGAAAGCCCAAAGCAACAGAAACGAAATCACCTGGAACCAATAAGTGAGTTTGGGAAGGTCGCAGGATACAAGATCAGCACAAAAAAACAAAAACTGTACTTCTGTTTACTGCCAATGAATAATTGGATATTTACAACGTGATAGCTTGATCGGGATATAACTCACAAGCCATGCAATTCACCTATTTAAAGCGTATAATTCGGCAGTTTGTAGGATATTCACAGATACATGCAACTATCAAGACAGATCATTTTTATCGCCTCAAAAAAGACCGTCGCTTTCTGCCATCATATCCACCTCATCCTCCACCCCAGTCCCTGAGCAACAGAATCTGCTTTCTATCTCTGTGATTTCCCTGTTTTGGACACTTCATATGAATGGAACTGTGTAATAGATGGTCTTTTGTGACGGAGTTCTCTCACCTGGCACCATGTTTTCAAGGTTCATCCACAATGTAACAGGTGTCATTCCCATTTCTGGCTGAAGAGTATCCCATGGTATGGATAGACCACACTTCGCTCATCCATCTGTCGCAAACTATGAGTCTGCAGTCCTCTCTTGTCCGGCAAGAGAGCAGACACAGAACTGAATATGAGAGAAGCTAATGTCGGGAGGAGACAAGAGCCCGGAACAGGTGTTTTGTCTCCGTATTTACTGAGCTCACAGTACATTACCCATGTGGTGAATGTGAAGAAAACAAGATCTTACACAGGTGAACGTGGAGAAAACAATCAGACAGTAATCATCAACTTGTGTGTGTAAGAAGCAAAGGGTCTGGGGGGCAAGAGGAGTTTGTGATCAAAGTACATCAGTACGTGGGCGTCAGAGGGACAGTAATTTCCTGCAGGTGATATAACAAGTTACTCATGATTCCGTTACAGTATCTGGCCCCGTGGTGGTGGTTTTCCACCCTAAGCTTTTTTCTAACCCATTTATGTAAGTAGAACTATTTCCCCACACCCATCCCTCTGTCAATGCACATGTGGGTTGTTTCCATCTTCCGATTATTGAATTTTAGAATTGTCTTGTCGGTGTCTACAACTAAGTCAGCTGGGATTCTGATAAGAACTGCACTGAATCTATAGATCGACTTGGTTAGTATTGCCATCTTAACGACGTTGTCTTCCGGTCCATGAGCGTGGGATTTTTTCCTGATTATGTGAGTATTCTATAATTTCTTTCAACAATATTTTATAGTTTTTGGAGTATACATTTTGCACCGCGTTTGTGAAATTAAACTCTAACTTTTTTTTGATGCTGCTACAAATGAAATTGTCTTCTTAATTTTTCACGTTGTTCATTACCAGTGTGTAAAAATACAGTGATTTTTGTATGTTTTATTTCTTACTTTGACTTCACATTGTTCATTGTCAGTGTATAAAAATATGGATCTTGTATATGGATCCATATATGAATATTATACCCTCTAACCTTGCTGTACTCATTCATCAGTTCTGTTTTTAGTGGGGTTTTTAGTATTTTCTATATATAACATCATATCATCTGGGACTAGAAAAAGATTTGCTTCTTCCTTTCCAATTGAGATGATTTTAACTTCTTTTTCCTGCCGAAATGCCCTGACTGGATCCTCTAGTATGGTATTGAATGAAAGTGGCTAGATCAGGCATAGCTTTCTTCCTTATGGCCTTAGGAGGAAGGCATCTAGTCTTTCACTGTTGAGCATGATATTTTCTGTGGGTTCTGCATAGAGGCTCTATATCAAGCTAGGGAAGTTCTATTCCTAATTGGCTGGGTATTTTATGGAATGATGTTGGACTTTACCAAATACTTTTACTGAGTGTGTTGAGATGATCAGTCAAACGCCTTCTTGTTAAGGGGCCCCTGGGTTTCCTGATAGGATTCGCTTGAGGCTAGGGTTTACTTACACATCTTACCATATCAGAATCAGCTTCAGATTTATAATAGCTTATTTCCAGTGATATATAGAAATGTTAGTACAATATATCTCTGTTCCCTCCTGCCCCCTTTTGTGGTATTATTATTATACATATTATATCTCTTAACATTATAAACCCAACAAATGTTGTTATAATAATTACTTTACCATCTCTGGTCATTTCTATACCCCAATATATGTTTGTTCCACACACTTCTTTTGTGCTGCTATTGACAAATATGTGGTATATATGTGACATTTCTATATGCAGCCCCCACCTCCCAGTGGCATTTGCTCAGGACCCAGTGAGGGGTGAAAGAAAGGGATTATAAGGGACAAGAGAACACTTTTGGATGTGACGAACATGATGTTGATGACAATGATTTAATGGATGTATACATAACTGAAAACAAAATAAACCTACGTGCCTCTTATAGGCCAATTACATCAGAATCAAACTCAAACTGGAGGGGGTGGGGAACTAGGGGGAAATATTTCCCTTATAATAAAGAGTTAGTGTAGGAAGAGCTCATATATACCGAGTGACGGAGGAAACCAGACAGAATAACGAAAACGAATTCAGTCGTGAACTAGGGAGGCAGACGTGTAGAATGAGGGCAGGGCGCCAGGAGGAGAACTTGGCATTCACTGCATACTTTGTGAATGTTTGTTGAGTCAATATTTGCTGAGTCCACCGCCCTTGGAAAGTGACTTTCGTACCCATCATACCCCTAGGGTCATTCTCTAGGTAACATTAGTGCTCTCCCAACACAACCGTAATAAATACCCCTTTATGACAACAGGAAGTCATACTGCATTAGGATCAGAACTCACTCAGCACATTTTCCTTCCACTGCCTGAGTCATAATAAGGAAGAGCGAGACCCATTCATTACAAAGAAACATAGTCTAGCACTGCATTTAATTCCTTAGCTTATTTTTTATCTCAACACCTCAAAAGGCAGGTGGCTGGTGCCATACAGCCTCCGTGTACTTCCATTTCTAGAAAGCTTTGAGAAGTAGAGAGGGATTTTGAAAGAAATTATATCAGTCAATGATATTCTTTTTTGAGAGAGAGAGAGAGAGAGAGAGAGAGAGAGAGTCCTAAGCTGACTCCATGGTCAGTTCAGACCTCGATGCTGGGGCTCAATCTCATGAACTGTGAGATCATGACCTGAGCTGAAGCCAAGAGTTGGACGCGTAACTGACTGAGGCACCCAGGCGCCCCATCAGTTAATGACATTCTATGGTTCGAATCCCACTGCATCCTCCAAATTCTACATGCTTGCATTTCTCTCCACCGGACTGGTCTCCTCATCGCTCCTGCCCACGTCTCATTATGATAATAGTCACCATGTGGCATCATTTCATGAGCACCACCCACATCATACGTACTCCGCATATGTCAGCAATGCTCCTCACATCTCCCCTCAACCTAGGCATTAATTATTCCCCATTTTACAGATGTGAGAACTGATGGTCAGAGAGATTAGATAACTTGCCCAAGTCTCTCCACCAGCGGTAAGTTCCCGTCCAACTCCCCAGACCTGTGCCGTCAGGCTGTCCTGTTTAGACGTCCATCTTTGCATTTTTGCTCCTGCAACGTCCCCAGTCTGGATCATCCATCCCTCTCTTCCTTCAAGGTTCCCTCAAATGTAGTCCTACCTTCGGCACAAAGTCCGACGGTCCTGGTTCCCAGCTCCTCCTGGGCCACCTTGTTGGTCCCTTGTCTGGGGAAGGAAAGGAGTGGCAGATAGAGAAGTGTGGAGAGCAGAAGTGAGGCTGTTAGAAAAATCAGAGGGTGACAGGTGGGGAGATTAAGAGGCAAACTTAAGAAAAAGAAACCCATGGGGGGGCACCTGGGTGGCTCAGTCGGTTAAGTGTCCAACTCTTCACTTTGGCTCAGCTCATAATCTCATGGTTTGTGAGTTCAAGCCCCGCATCAGGATCTGTGCTGACAGCATCGGAGCCTGTTTGGAATTCTCTCTCTCTCTCTCTCTCTCTCTCTCTCTCTGCCCCTCCCCTGATCTCTCTCTTTCTCTCAAAATAAGTGCATAAACATTAAGAAAAAGTTTAAAGAACAAGAAACCCCGATTCCTTTCCCTCCTCCTTTCAAAATTTTGCAGGGCAATCTCACTTTTGAGAGCAGATAAGGAATACAAGAAAGGTGAGGGTCAAGTAGAAGATTCTTCATCATCCAGAAATGACATCAGCGCTCCCAGGGACAGAATCCATCTTTGCAGGACAGGAGTGGGAGGCACCAACCGATTTCCTTACCTCGCCCAGCCATGGACTTTCTGATTCCTTTGTCCACTTAAAAAAAAATTATTTTGAGAGAGAGGAAGAGAGAAAGGCAGAGGGAGAGGAAGAGAAAGAATCTCAAGCAGGCTCCCACCCAGCGCTGGAGCCCAACGTGGGACTCGATCCATAAACCGTGAGATCGTGACCAGAGCTGGAATCCAGAGTCGGCCACTTAACGGACTGAGCCACCCAGGCTCCCCTTGAGGTCTGTGCATTTTATTGCAGATACATCGCACCACAAAATAAGTACAGGGAGGCAGAAAAAGAAATGAGAAGAGAAGAAAAACGCCCCATGTCCTATAAACTGAGGCTCTGCTGTGGGAGAAATCCTGGCTCCATCGGGCACTGTTTCCACGGGAGGAACCGAGTAAGCATCCTGCTGCGCTTGTGGCCACGGATACCTGGTCCACGTGCAAACACCTGGACGCTTTGGGTCGCTCTTGCCCGTGCGCCAGCAAGTGACGAAAGGACGTGCTGACCTCAGCTGCCACGAGAGGATGGGGTCACTGCTGCGAGGTGGGTTGGGCGGAGGTCTGGAATGCAGGGCATCCAGCGGGCCCCTCCGGGTGCTCCGTGCCCAGCGTCGACGGCACACCAGCGCAGCCGGCCTGACCTTCAGGGAAAGTGGGTGGAGGGGAGATGCCACGCTGGGTCGTGGGAGCTGGCATGTCCATTTGAGGGGCAGTCAAAAGGCTCTTGTCAAGGAGCCTCTGGGTTTCCTGATGAGATTAGCTGGAAACTCGCTTCCTTTTCGACGGATGAGTGATGGGAATAGAGAGCCTGCTGTCGACTGAGACTCCCCCACACTCATCATTATACCTGCACACCCTTCCCATTTAGGGCTGTGCTACCTTTCCCAGCCTGATACACGCTAATTATGATCTGTTTTGCATACACAGAACGGGTTATCTATAACAAGTAGAGACTGCTACAAAGATTTTCATTAAGGTTGACTCATGCGTTTACCTGGCTGGAAGGATTAGACCGTATCACAGAGGACTCATGAGTTCTCAGGGACTAAAAATGAAATAATCCTTGCAGGCTTACTTACTCCCACAAAGAGTTGGAAATAAAAATAGAGGTAAAGGGAGAAGAGGGGGGTCTCTCTCTAGTTCCTTCCTGGTCCACTTCCATTACCCACGATCAGACGGGTGCAGGCCAATCTCAC
This sequence comes from Panthera leo, assembly GCF_018350215.1. Lineage (NCBI taxonomy): Eukaryota > Metazoa > Chordata > Mammalia > Carnivora > Felidae > Panthera > Panthera leo. The sequence goes on from NC_056691.1 coordinate 4,624,814, forward strand.
ATTCCTGATGATCGTGGGCCCGTGCAGCCCTTCCCAGCTACCCGTTTTGATGGTTTAGACTCAACTAGAACACCATCTCAGGGCTGTGTTCATCTAACGCATCCTCAAGGATTTCCCCAGTCCCTCTCACACACCACCAAGAGTGGCAACGGTGGCTTTACCATGTGAATTCATAAGGCAGTCTCTTGAAGAATATGAAGAATGTGTTTTGGAGCGCCTGGGTGGCTCAGTCGGTTAAGCGTCCGACTTTGGTTCAGGTCATGATCTCGCGGTTTGTGAGTTTGGGCCCCGCATCGGGCTCTGTGCTGACAGCTCGGAGCCTGGACCCTGCTTTGGCTCCTGTGTCTCCCTCTCTCTCTCTGCCCTCCCCCGCTCGTGTTGTCTCCCTGTCTCTCAAAAATAAATAAACGTTAAAACAAATTTTTTTTACAAGAATACGTTTTAAGGTTTTGTCCTTCAAAATGCTACTTCAAGAGGCGACAAGGCAGAGAGTAAGTTGTGACTCGTACAAGGTTAGCACTTGCCAATAAGCATTAGAGGGGAGCCATATGTTTCCAAACTACTTCGTATTTTTCACAAAGAAGGCGCAGATCGGGTCTATCAAGCATAGATACACGTTTCTTTCCTGGTGACTCTAGGTGTATCCTCTAGGGCTCTCTTTCTGGTTTTGTAATTCTGAAATATTCGTATATATTTCTCCTTTTATTGAGGTATAGTTGACATGCCATATTATATTGGTTTCAGAGGTACAACATAGAGATCTGACGATTCTATGCATTGCTCAGTGGTCATCAAGATAAGTGTTGTCGCCATCTATCACATAGAACATTAATACAGTATCGTTGACTATGTTTCCTATGCTGTCCTTTTCACCTCCAAGACCTGTTTATTTTATAACTTGAAGTCTGTATGTATGTTTCATCCCATCAACGTGTTAAAGACAAAGTTCTCAATAGGCTACTGACCTAGAAAAAGGCAGATTCATTGAAAAAAAAAATTTACCCAGAGGGAAACTCTGGACGGCAGAATCACAAAACATGAGGTCGCAGTAAAGCAATTCTCTTTTATGTAACTTCATCGTTTGGTGACTAATTCCAGAGAGCATTTGGTCAAATGTTCTCCAGCTAGTCTGTCGAGTGAGATAAAAGGCTGGGTTTGAGCAACAAAAGGTGCTTTGTCAAAGCCGCTTGAGTGGGAAATGCAGGGAAATGATGGCACAAAAAGAAAAGAAAGGAAAAAGGCGAAGGAAAAGAAGTTGTATAGCATGTGGGGAAAAGGCCATAAAAGTAAACAATAGGCTTCCTCTTACTTTATAAACCATTCTTTTTTTTTATTTTTTACAATTTACATCCAGATTAGTTAGCATATAGTGCAACTATGATTTCAGGAGTAGATTCCTTAATGCCCCTGACCCATTTAGCCCGTCCCCCCTCCCACAACCCCTCCTGTAACCCTCAGTTTGTTCTCCATATTTATGAGTCTCTTCTGTTTTGTCCCCCTCCCTGTTGTTATATTATTTTTGTTTTCCTTCCCTTATGTTCATCTTTTTGTCTCTTAAATTCCTCATATGAGTGAAGCCATATGATTGTTGTCTTTCTCTGACTAATTTCACTTAGCATAATACCCTCCAGTTCCATCCATGTAGTTGCAAATGGCAAGATTTCATTCTTTTTGATCGCCGAGTGATACTCCATTGTGTATATATACCACGTCTTCTTTATCCATTCATCCATCGATGGACATTTGGGCTCTTTCCATACTTTGGCTGTTGTTGATAGTGCTGCTATCAACATGGGAGTGCGTGTGTCCCTTCAAAACAGCACACCTGTATCCCATGGATAAATGCCTAGTAGTGCAACTCCTGGGTCGTAGGGTAGTTCTGTTTTCAGTTTTTTGAGGAACCTCCATACTGTTTTCCAGAGTGGCTGCATCAGCTTGCATTCTCATTCTAATAAAGGCATAAGAAAAAATTTGCATGACAATACTTAAGAGTTACGACCCCTTAAAACAATGAAGACTTTGTCTGAACAAGATTCTGCCTATAAGACACGCTCCAGAAAGAAGAATGTGACATTTTCATGATTTTCCTTCCCCAGCTGAGCCCCTGATGAGACTGCAGCCCTGGATGGCACCTTGACTGCAGCCTTGTGACACTCACTGTGAGCAGAGGACCCAGCTAAGCTGTGCCCAGACTCCTGACCCACAGACACTTTGAGATAATACATGTATGTTGTTGGAAGCTTCTAATTTTGTGGCCTTTTATTACACGGTATAGATAGCCAAAACAGAGACTTCTGGAATACTCACTGTGAGAGGTCTTTTCAACTTCTCCCCATCTTATTGATGAGGAATATGGTACCCAAATGGGTGATGGCACTGGTCCTGGATCACCCAGATGTGATGTTATCCTGGGGTGTCCCTTCACTGTTCTCATCAGAAGCCACGTTAGATCTTTAATTTTCCTATTTTGTAGCAACTCTTTCATTTTGCTAAAGTGATTTTTTTTTGTTTCATACTTTATTGATAGTTTGGTTGGAGAGAACAGTTCCTGAATCCTTGCTATTGACTCAATTTTGATTGGAAATAGAATTCTAAATTTAGAATGAGTTGATCTTAAAACACTGAAGGCATTGCTTCACTGTCAGAAGACCAATGCCAACTTAAATACCATCCTTTAAAAAGGAACTTTTTGTGTTCTTCTTTCTGGGAGTTTCTAGGAACTTCTTCTGTTTTTTTTCTTTGGTGTTCTGAGATTTCTTGAGGATGTGTCCCAAATGGGGTCTTTTCTCATTCACTACTCTTAGGAGACAACATGTCCATTCATGTCCTTCAGCCTTAAAAATTTCCTTCAATTTTTTAAAAAATTCAATTTATTTTTTGTTGAAGTGTAGCTGACACATAATGTTACACATTAGCTTCAGGTGTATGACACAGTGATGTGACAAGTCTGTATGCTACGTCCCCATCTGTCACCATACAACGTTATTACAATACCACTGACTCTACCCCCATGCAGTAGCTTTCATGCTATGATTTAGTCATTCCATAACTGAGAGCCTCTATCTCCCTCTCCCCTTCCCCCATTTTGCCCACCCTTCACCCACCTCCCCTCTGGCAACCCCCAGTTTGTTCTCTGTATTTATGAGTCTGTTTCTGGTTTCTTTGTTTTGGTTTTCAGATTCCACACATAAGTGAATTCACTTGGCACTTGTCTTTCTCTGTCTGACTTATTCCACTTAGCGTCATACCCTCTAGGTCCATCCATGTTACAAATGACAAGATCTCATTCGTCGTCATGGCTGAGCAACATTCCATCGTGCGTATGTACCCCATCTTCTCTATCCATTCATCGGCTCGTGGACCTTTAGGTTGCTTCCATATCTTGACTAGTGTAAATAATGCTGCAGTAAACACAGGGGTGCATGAATCTTTTCAAATCAGTGGTTTCCTTTTCTTTGGGCAAGTATTCAGTAGCGGAATTACTGGATCAAATGATAATTCTATTTTTATTTTTATTATTTTTTTTAAATTTTTTTAATGTTTATTTTATTATTTTTGAGACAGAGAGAGACAGAGCATGAATGGGGGAGGGGCAGAGAGAGAGGGAGATACAGAATCGGAAGCAGGCTCCAGGCTCCGAGCCGTCAGCCCAGAGCCCGACGCGGGGCTCGAACTCACGGACCACGAGATCGTGACGTGAGCCGAAGTCGGACGCTTAACCGACTGAGCCACCCAGGCACCCCAATTCTATTTTTAATTTATTGAAGAACCTTCATACTGTGTTCCATAGTGACTACACCCATTTACATTCCCACCTACAGTGCATGAGGGTTCCCCTTCATTCAAAACCTCACCAATGCTTGTTATTTCTTGTCTTTTTGAGTCGCTCTGACAGGTATAAGGTGGTATCTCACTGTGGTTTTGATTTACATTTCCTTCATGATCAGTGACATTGAGCATGTGTCTGTTGGCCATCTGCATGTCTTCTTTGGAAAAATGTCTAATGAGGTCCTCTTCCCACTTTTTAATCATAGTATTTGTTCTCTTGGTATTGCGTTGGGTAATTTCCTTATAGAAAGAACAGCCAGACCAGTCACCAGCTGAATGAAAAGAGCTACCTGAAGGTACTGAAGAATGTTCTGAGCAGACAGATACTGAAAGAAGAGGGACACATGGAGGAAGGGAACAGAGCTGGGTTTGTTCCCATTTGGTTTAGTTCTTAGCCTGAGGGCAGTCCCCAACGGATACCACAGAATGGATGAAAGTCTGAAAAACAGAAACAGAAACAAAAACAAAAACTCTGCAATTTTATAGGCCTGAAAGACAAGAAAAAGAGCTTAGAGCAACCATGGCACATGGAAATGAAAGAAAAGAGAAGGCTGCAGAGAGCACCCCAGATTCTTGAACGTCGTGTGTGTGGGGCAGAATGCAAGCAGCTTGGCTAAGGCTGATGAACTGAGCCGAGACTTCAGAGCATGGCGTTTGAGTTCATCCAGGCTCCTCCTACTAAAACGAACACAAATCAATAGTCTTTGGGGTAACACAGAATCCAGAGCCTCAACAACATATTATTCCTAATGTCCATAAAATCCAAAATTACCTGACATAGAAGAAACAGAAAAACATGACAGCCCTCGTTTCAAAGAAAAAGACAATCAAAGAAGATATACTCGTATTGACCCAGATGTCAAAAGTAACAAACAAGGAATATAAAGCAATTCTTATGACTATGCTCAAGAACATGAATGCATTCAATGAATGGAAATATTTTTCAGAGTGAAACGGAAAAAGCAGAAAGAACCAAATGGTAATTCTAGAGATAACAATTACGATGTAAATGTTATTATAATACAAAGAACAGATTGATAATGGGTTGAAGATGACTGAACAAAGTGAGCTTGAAGATTAATTAATGAAAAGTATTCCCTCTGAAGACCAGAAGATAAAGGGCACCTGGGTGGCTCAGTCGGTTAAGCATCTGACCCTTGATTTCAGCCCAAGTCATGGTCTCACAGTTCGTGAGTTCGAGCCCCACATTGGCCTCTGTGCTGACAGTGTGGAGCCTACTTGGGATTCTCTCTCTCTCTCCCTCTCTCTCTGCCCCTCCTCCACACTCTCTCTCTCAAAATAAATAAACTTAAAAAAAGAAACTGCATTTCATATTCCGAATTTTGATCTTTTCCCAGGCTGGTGATACACGGTATGGTCCCCTCTCCTGGTGCTGGGCAGCGGGAGCGAGCCGAACCCCCCAGGCAGCCTCACCGTCACCAGGGTGAACAGCCCATACACCTGCAACCATTCCGTTCTGCACTCTCAGTACCCTAGTCAATAAATTACACGAGACAGTCACCACTTCATTTTAAAGAGGCTCTGTGTTCGATGATTTTGCCCAACTGTAGGCTAACGTAAGTGCTCTGAGCACATGTAAAGTAGGCTGGGCTAAACCGTGATGTTCAGGAGGTCAAGTGTATTAATGCATTTTTGACTGAAGATATTTTCAACCTACAGTGGGTGTATTGGGACACGAACCCATTATAAATTGACGAAGATCTGTAGATGGAAAAGAGGAATTCTCTCGGAATCAATTCTTAACAATCACTTTTACCATTGCTCCAAAATTGGGTGGTTTTTAAAAAGGGGTTCCATAATCACCACCCTGTTGAAGATGTACACCTTTCCCTCCTCCCCCACACCTCACCCTATTCGGGCAACAACGTCCTGATGTCTATGCTCATCCGTAAACACTGCTTGTTCTCCATCTTCATGTTAAGGGAAACACACAGTGAGTCCCCTTTTGTGTCTGGCTTCTTTTGTGTTTCGGAAATGTATCCATATTGTTGTGTCTCCTGGTAGTTTATTATTTTATTTAATTGCTTAAGTAGTGTTCTGCCGTGTGGCTATACCAGTTTGTTCCCCTAGGTAATTTGGTTCAATGCTTCATTAGGGCAGATCTGTTCTGATTCTGCCCCTAATTTTAGCCTTTTCTGAGGTTTCAATAAAAAACCTAAGGTGTTCACTAAGCCCCTCAACCTAAATAAGACTCAGACCCCAAGCTCTGTCTCAGCTTTAGCAGAAAAAACACATAATTGCTCCTTTAGGCTTCCAGATGTTACTTTCTGCCCATCTTAGTGATGATCCCCCCTACTCCCATCCCCACACATCAGCATTTCTGGGATAAGTAGAGGGTTTGAGGGGGTTGTGTGCAGATCTGGGGGGTTGTCGCTCTGCGACCGCTCAATTCCAGCTGCTCTGAGGGCCCGTCACCCAGTCCTCTGACACCTGAAGGTGATAAGACGTCAGGTGCCTGTTGAGTTCTTGCAACCCTGTGCCAGGCAGACTGGAGAGTGCCCTCGGGGAAAAGGCCATATGGGGTCCTGTCTCAGGGTTGAATCCACTGCAGTTTTTTTTCCTCTCTTCAAATAGTTACTTTTTATGTTGTTTCTAGGGTTTATGACTGCAATCAGCCAGAGGGTTAACTACCATTACTGGAAATGGAATTTTCTTTGGGTTATTTTCACCTGCTGAAAGGAAGCCCTGCATTTTCAAGTCTCCAGGAAGGTGCCGCGGGAAATTGATAGAAAGCACCCATGAACACAAAATGTTGTAGACTGGGAGGTGCCCCACCCTAACCCCCCTCAGGGAAGGGCCTGCTGCTACCCTGCGGGGAGGGAGGCTGGCGGGTCCTTCAGGGTCTGTCCCCTGAGGTCACTCCCTTCCTGGGGAGCGCAGATCCCTTGACAGGACGGGGCAGGGAAGTGAAGACAGACGCAGGGCGCAGATGGGCAGCCCCTGTCCACAGCTCCCTTCGCACTGACCAAGGACCTGTAGGAGCCACATCGCAGTCCCACAGCTTCCCCTGTCCCATCCGGCTCTTCCTTCCTTCCTTCCACAGACACTGATTCCAAGAAAACATCGTGCACCCCAAACTCGTTTCAGCATCTGCTTCTGGACTCCCCAACCTGTGACGCAAATCCCTGCCCCTCCTCTTCTTGCTCCTTGCCTTCACTTTCCTTCTGGAACAATCCACCCTAAAGTCAATGGGTGGAGTCAGCAGGGTATGGGCCACACTAGGGGGGTGGGAGGGGAGGAGAGGAACACAGGGGCTCAGAACAAGTACGGGAGCTCTAGAGGTTAGAAGGGCCTCGGGCAGGAGCCAGACCCCCACGCAGAGTGGGATGGCACCCAACAGGGACCGGTCCAGAGTGGGTGTCGGAACCCCAGGAGGGTGAGGACGCTGCCCACGGGGGCTGATATCGGGGGGGGGGGGAGTCTGGAGGAGGGGGCTGGCGCATAGACAAAGAAGAGTGTTGGGAAGGAGGGTGGGTGCTGCAGGCTGAGATGTGTCCCCTCCCCCACTGAAATGTCCAAGTGCTAGTTGTACCTCAGAGTGGGACTGTATTTGAAGCTAGTGTTTTTGCCGGCTAATACGGGGGTGACTTTTGTGGGGTGAGGAGACTAATCACAGGGGGCAGATGTGGCAGAGAGAGATTAGTTCTATACCGTGGAATCGGCCACATAAATGTATGAAGGATAATGGCAGCCAAGTTTCCGACTTGTCAGAAAAGGAGTTAAAAGGGAGAAAACCAGAACAAACCCTCTGGTTTTCCACTGGACTTGGAACTAGTCCATGGGACAAATCCGTGGTTTTCAGTACATAGGTAAGTAGACAGACGATAGCGAGATAGATAGACGATCGATAGATAGTTGATAGATGGATAGATAAATAGATAGATGATAAGATAGATAGATAGATAGAGACACATGATAGATAAATAGCTGATTAGATAGGTAACAGAAGGTAGATGGTAGGGAGATGACAGACAGGTGACAGGTGGCCGGAGAGAGAAAAGTCCAGACATGTAAATGCACACACGCACTCCTCAGCTCTCACAACTGACAGCCCCCGGGAGGTCAGGACAGATGGCTCTGTAGCAGCTGTGGGGTGAGAGGAAATTCCCTACCCTCAGCCAGAGAAGAAGCTAGAATATTGGCGATTCCTCATCCTACGTAAAAGGACCCACGGGAAGGGGCCACGGCAGCCCAAGATCAGGCCAGGCAGGTACGCGGCAGAAGAAGTGGGGCTGGGCGAACCGAGGCCACCGTGGGGGGGGGGGAGGGGCTCGGGGCAGGGAGAGAGGGTCAGAGGTGCCAGGCAGGGGCCCCGAGCCCCCACCGCCACCCCCTGTCACCTCCACAGGGCCCCGCAAGAGAAACAGCTCGTGTGTTAAGTAACCCGCTCAGTTAGCGGCAGCACCTGCCAGGCCTGGACGGCGGGAGCCAGAGCAGGGCCCCACCGGGTCACGGTTCACTCCCTCCTGTCAGTGGAAGGTGTGGCAGGGGTTTATCCTCGTCTCAGGAGGACATTCCGATCTCCAAGCGGACGCAAGAGTGGCTAGAGGAGTCCCGGGACCTGCCCACGCTTCCCAGGGAGCAGGGCAAGCCTGTCCCCATGACATCCTCGCAGAAAGAGAGCAGCAAGCAAAAGTCGGCAGTGCATGCTCGTCACAGGGGCTGGCCACAGCCTCAGGGACTTCCACGTGCGGGCCATGTGGCGAGTGGACACGGGTGGCTCTGAAGAGCTGACCGGCTAGACAGACGCCTGAGAAAAAGAGCCAAGAGGCTCTCTGGCAAGAAGAAGGAACTAGAGAGGAAGCGATATTAGTTGACAGGGAGGTGTGGGCCAGGCCAGTGCTTCTCAGGAAGCCTGCCTGGGAGGAGGGGATGAGGCTCCGAGAGCTGAGGGGGCCTTTGAGGGAGCACATGACTGCCTGGCCTCACCACCAGGTTCAGAGAAGCTCCAGAAGTAAACCCTGGCCACCTGGTCAAACACAGATCTCTGCTGTGGACAAGCAGAGATTATTTATTTTTGAGACAGAGAGAGACAGAGCATGAACGGGGGAGGGGCAGAGAGAGAGGGAGACACAGATTCCGAAGCAGGCTCCAGGCTCCGAGCCGTCGGCCCAGAGCCCGATGCGGGGCTCGAACTCACGGACCGCGAGATCACGACCCGAGCCGAAGTCGGACGCTCAACCGACTGAGCCCCCCGGGCGCCCCTAGATCTCTGCGGTTCTAACTCCTACGTGGGGCGGGCTGGGGAACTTGCATGTCGAAAACTCCCCAGATGAGGTTAAAGCCCTCGGGCCGGGGACCCCACTTCGAGAACCGCTGAGGGACAGACGCCGCCCGCAGTGTGGTGTGGCGGCAAAGCCGCGCATCCCGTGCCCGGGGATCACACCATCTGAGGTCAAACATCGCGGTGCACGGTGTGGTACCTCGCGGTGAAAGTGGAGATTAATTACAGTTCTGCAGAAAGCGCTCAGATAGACCCCGTGCTCCGCGCGCAGGAATAGGCCCGTAAGCGGGTAAATAAACATCGCAGCTCCCTGGGGGAAGGGCCCCGGGACGAAGGAACGCGACCCCGAAAATCCTGACAGGCCTTTGAAGGTGCACGTTGGGTTCAGAGCCAAGAGGGGATTCGCTGCAGTCATGACTGCGTGCTGAAATGAGAATTCTCTCATTTGGCAAATCAATAATTACAAGCACACTGGGGAAATTAAGCAGAGAAAATTGCATCCCATCAGCGTTGCTACCAGAATCATAGATGCCTGCAGAGAGCAAATCGGGAGCCCCCCCGGCGGTCATCAAGCCACACGCCTTGCACGCTTGCGCAGCGATGTTAAAACGCACGGCGTCTGCTCTCTGTCAGCTCTCACACACACGTGTGAGCTGACTCTAAAACGTGACAGTCGTAACAGCCCCGGGAACCACTGCTTCACGTTTTCTGTGGCGTGTGCTTGTGCGTTTGTGTGTGCATGGGCGTGTGTGTGTGTGTATGTGTGTGCACATCAGAGGTGGGGCTGTGGGGATTCCCAGGGAAGGCAGTGTTTTTCTCTCTGGGATCAAGCCACTGAATTGTGAGACCTGGCAATGAACCATTCCGGAGACACAAACCCCAGCTTTCAGGACCCGCTCAGTCTCTGCAAAGCCACGTGCATCTCCCGGGTGAAGGGGGTGCTGAGTTTGCTCTCGCCTCACCTCCCACACAGGTCAAGGCAAAGCCTAAATACAAGCGTGTCCTTGAGACCTAGCGGAGAAAGTTGCACCGCCAGCAACATCCCGCGACATGAGCAGAGGGCGCTGCCTCCACTCTGTCAACCGGCGTCGGCCCACCTACCATGTTATGCCTGGGGTTTAACCCGGTGAGTCACTGCACCCCCACTCTGCCTGCCCCCCCCATTCTGCAAACACACCCCTTTGATTTTTCTCGTCGACGATTTGAGGCTATTGTCCTTAGACGAGAACCCCGTGCTACCGACCCCCAGGTCCTCAGTCTCCTTGAAAGCTTTCCAGATTAACGTCACCTCTCACGGAGGAAGGGCCCCTTTCTTGCTATTCTTGATGAAATTGATTAACCAGGTGTGTTAATTCTCCTCCCTTCCCCAGTTTTATTTTCCTGAATTATAAGTGTCTGCTCCAAATGTCTCATCAGTGACCTGAGGCCAATACCCCTGCTAGGCCTGACCCCCTTCCCTTTCCAGCAGCAGAGAAAAACCCCGCCTTCAGGGGACATAGGCTGGCGGATGGCGCTGCATGGCACTTGCTGAGTGCTGGTTCCCAGGAGGGACGTGGAGGGCCTCCCAGACTCCGGCAGGTGACTTGAGCAGCTCTCTTGGCTCACAGTTCTGGTTCTTTCCCACTCTCTGCCTCATCTGGTGTCCCCTGTGCTTACAAAGTCAGTGGAAAGGCTGGAACGTGTGGGAAAAGGGTGGGTGCATCGTGCTGGTTTGTTCGAGGCACCTGCCACGTGTAGCAATCTCCTGAAGACTCTCCCTATGGGAGGTCCAACCAGGAGTAAAGGAAAAAGAGCTTAGGCCAGGGCACAGGCTAAAGAGAGATCAATGTTTTGGGCCCAACTTAGCCCAACGAAAGAGAAAAAGGATGTATTTGGGGGCTCCCCCCAAGTTCTTTTTTTGTCTTCCAACTTCTCTCGCTTTCTTTTTATGAAAGGAAGGATGGGTTGTCACAAAACAAAGAAGAATGGAAGAAAAAAGGAAAAAACGTTATGCAGTCTGTCACTGCAGTTGGTAATTAATTAACGTATATAGTTTCATGTTTATTTATTTATTTTGAGAGAGAGCGGGGGAGGGGCAGAGACGGGGGAGAGAGAATCCCAAGCAGGCTCCGTGCTCAGCGCAGAGCCCAACGTGGGGCTCGGTCCCACGGCCGTGAGATCATGACCTGAGCCGAAATCGACAGTGGGACGCTTAACTCACTGAGCCAGCCAGGTGCCCCAAAGCAAACCTGCTATCTCCACCCAGAGGCTAGAAGTATGTCATCTCAGTAGAATGAGACCACATAGACTGTACCAAACACCACGAAGGAAGTCACACCCCTCTTACCCACACTGGGCCTGCGAAGCCAATGTGTGAAATGACTTTGAGAACTGAACTACGCCACGAAATGCTGCCCGTGTTCCAGACTGCCTCCGGGTAACACACCACGGAGTAATCCAGAATACCACTGCAAACACTTGAAACTGAGTTGACCTCTGAACCTAAGCCCACACAATTGAGCCAGGATGTGCATTCCAAAGGTAGCAGGTTGACTGACCGCCTGAAAAAAATACAATACTTAAATAGGAAATGAACTCTCGTGACGTAATACCCAACACATCCAGGACTGATCCAAATTTATTCATCATCCCCAAACCCAGAAATATCTCAACTTGAATAAGAAAAGAGAATCAACAGATACAAATGTCAGGGTAACACAGATGTGAAAATGAATAGGCAAGGATTTTAAAGCAGTGATCACAAAAATGCCCCAACAAGGAATTACACCCCTCAAATAAATAGAAAAATAGAAAACCTCAGCAAATACAAAACATAAGGAAGAACCAATGAAAATTTTAAAACTGAAAAATACAATAACCAAAATTGTAAAACTTGCTGGATGGGAAAATGACAGAGGAAACGGTGAATAAAATTAAATATATTTCAGCGGAAATCATCTAATTTAAATAAACTACAGGAAGAAGATAGATTGAAAAATTGAACGGAGTGTCAGGGTTGTGCACCAACAATAAATGAGTTAACGTGCAAATCATGGTAGTTCCAGAAGAAGGAGAGAAAGATTGTAGGGTGAAAAAAATATTTGGAGAAATAATAGGTTTCTCCAAATAATAGGAAAATGTACAAAACTTGGCTGAAAACATAAACCTACAAATTCAAGACGTTGAGAGAATCCTCGGTAGGAAAAATCCAAAGAACCTAAATATATTTTAATCCAGTGTCTTTAAAAACAAAAACAAAGACAAAATGAAAGCAGCCAGAAAGAAAGGAAACGCTACTTGCAGGAGAACAATGATTCAAATAAGTCTGGATAAATCATGAAAAGCCATGCAGATGGCGGCACAATATACTTCAAGTGTTAAAAGAAATGTCGACTCAAAATTCCATATTCATCAAAAATATTTCTTAGGAATGAAAGTAAAATAAACACACTCCCAGATGAAAGAAAGCTAGGAGAATCCATAGCACAGACTTGCTTTAAAAGAATTGCTATAGGAGGGAGCGCCTCGGTGGCTCAGTCGGTTAAGCTTCCGACGTCGGCTCGGGTCATGATCTCATGGTTCATAGGTTCGAGCCCCGCGTCGGGCTCTGTGCTGGAGCCTGCTTCAGATTCTGTCTCTCCCTCTCTCCCCGCCCCTCCCCCACTCTCGCTCTGTCTCTCAAAAATAAATAAACACTTTAAAAAATTGCTATAGGAAGTTCTTCAGACAGAAAGGAAAGGGAATAATGAGTTGGGGCACTTGGGTGGCTCAGTCGGTTAAGCAGCCAACTTCAGCTCAGGTCACAATCTCACGGTTCACGAGTTCGAGCCCCACATCGGGCTCTGTGCTGACAGCTCAGAGCCTGGAGCCTGCTGCGGATTCTGTGTCTTCCTCTCTCTGCCCTTCCCCTGTTTGTCCTCTGTCTCTCTCTCTCAAAAACAAATAAACATTAAAAAAATTAAAAAATTTTTCAAGATCATGTATTGTCATACAAAGCAGTAAGTTGTAACATTGTCCAGTATTGTTCTGAATGTGTGTAGGGCAATATTTAAGAAAATTATGAAAAGGAAGGTGGGTAGAAGAGCCTAAATAGTGGTCACTTTCTAAATTCATTGAAAGTAGTAAAATACTGATATCAGGACACTGTAATGCATTAAGATGGATTTTAAATGTCTAGACTGCACACATACGCACACACATCTCACACACACACTATACAAAAATAAATACTCAAAACTATCAATGAATAATAAGAGAATCCTAAAAGATCCCCAAGTGATCCACAGGAAGTCAGAAAAAGATAAACAGAGTAAAGAAAAACAAACAAAAAAAAAAACAGAAAAAAATAATAAAATGTGCAACCTAAAAACTAGCATAGCAACAATTACATTAAAGGTAAACGTTCTAAACATCTCGATTAGAAGCAGAATGGGTTTTTTTGTTGTTTTTGTTGTTTGTTTGTTTGTTTGTTTTTTAAATAAGCCCCATGCCCAATGTGGGGCTTGAACTCACAGTCTTGAGATAAAGAGTCACATGCTCTACTGACTGAGCCATCCAGGTGCCCCCAGAAGGGACTTTCTAAAAAAGACTTGAGCTAACTATATGGTGTCTTCAAGAAACTCACTTCAAATATAGTTATATAGTATGTTCAAAGTTAAAGGATGGAAAATGTAGAACATTCAAATACTGATAGAAAGAAAGAAGGAATGTCCATATTAATATTAGACTAAGTAAACTTCAAAGCAAAGAAAATTACCATGGATAAAGAGAAACATTACATAATGATAAAAGAATTACTTCACCAAAAAATGTAACAATTCTAAATGTGTATGCACCAAAAACAGCTTCAATATACATGAAGAGAAAAATGACAGACCTAAAAAGATAGACAAATGCACAACAATGACTATGGACCTCAAAACCCCAATCTCAATAATAAAAACAATACCAAGACAGAAGATCGACAAGGCCACAGATGAACTGAATAACACCATTAACCAAGGGGGTCTAATTAACATTTATAAAATGATTTCCCCAACATTAGCAGAGTACATATTCTTTTTAAGCACACATGGAACATCCATTTAAATGGACCATATTCTGGCTCATAAAACAAAATTTAACAAATTAATGTTCTCTGACCATAATGGAATTAAAGTAGAAACGAACAGCAGAAAAATCATTTCCTTACTTTAAAAAAGGAAAATCTCCAAACTTTAAAGATTAAATAATGTACTTCCAAATAATCCAAAGAGAAAATCTCATGGGACATTGGAAAACACATTGAACTGAATGAAAATAAAATTACAACATGAAAAATCTGTGGGATGCAGCCAAAGCAGCACATCTGGGGAAATTTATAGCACTAAATACTCCTATTATATAAATACTTCTATTAGTAACACAAAATACTTCTATTATATAAATACACTTCTATAAATGCTTTTATTATATAAATACTTCTATTAGTAACACTAAATACTTCTTCTTTTTTTTTTTTTTTTTTTTTAGTAGGCTACACATCCAGCATGGAGCCCCATGTAGGGCTTGAACTCACAACCCTGAGATCAAGCCCTGAGCTGAGATCAAGAGTGAGATGCTCAACCAACTAAGCCACCCAGGTGCCCCAGAAATACTAAATAAATACTTCTATTAGGAAAAAAAAAGCACGTTAGAAAATTAATGATGTAAGCGTTCACTTCAACAAACCATAAAAAGAACAAAATAAACCCAAAGCAAGCAGATGGAAGTAAATAATAAAGAGCAGAAATTAATGAAATTGAAAACAGAAAAATAATAGATAAAATGAACTCAAAAGCTGATTTTTGAAATAATCAATAAAATTGATTAACCTCTAGCAAGAATGACAAATTAAAAAGGAGAAGACCCCAAAATTACGCATGTTAGGAAGGAAAAGGAAGTGTCACTAAAATTCCACAGACATTAAAAGGGTAAGGGAAACTATGGACAACTCTACACGCCTAAGCTTAGTAACTTAGACGAGATCGACCAAGTCCTCAAAAATCACACATACTAACGCTCACCTGAGATTAAATCATGAGAAGAGTCCCATAACTATTCAATAAGTTGAATTAGTAATTTAAAACCTACAAAAAGAAATCAGTAGGCCCAAAGAGTTTCACTGGTGAGTTCTTCCACACGTTTTAATAAGAAGTGCATGTTTAACAACTGAGGAATCCAAATAAGGTCTGCAATGTGGTCGAGAGTATCATTTCAACGCAATTTTGTTTTTTGGTTTTTTAAATCTAAAAGCAAAGGCTCTCAGAGTCTGAGGAAGCCAACTCACTGGAGGCAACACTGGCTGCCAGCAGAGCGTGGGGCTCCTGAACAGGAAGTCACAAGCTAGGACACTTAGGGCTAGCACTGCCTTCCGCACAAGGCCTTGCTTTCTTCCAATTCCAAGGAATCGGGACTTTCATGACTCCATGAACCAAAGACTAACTGGGGAGTTTCAGCAGTACTTTGTTATCTACTTAGTGCAGTGCTCAGGCATGTAGAGAGAACGCCCTTGACCTACTGCCTGACCATGGGCGTGACCATTAGTGCAAAGCCTTGTAGGACCCCGAGACGGCATGACCCGCTTGGCTGGAGGGGCCCACGCTGAGGGGCTGACCGAGGCCCCCGGAACTAAGAACTCTTGAGGCGCCCTGTTTCGAAGCATACGGTGAATGCCGTAGGGCTTCCTATCATTAATTTCCCCATTTCAACATCAGTTTCCCCTTCTCTGACCTCGGTAGCCCCTTCCTCAGTTTCCCCTTCCTGACATCAGTGTCCACTTTCCCGACATCAGTTTTTCCTTCCCCCTTCCCCGTCTCCATTCCACGCAAGAGCATAACTCTGCCACATTCATGCTCGGCAGGGAGCGTGGTCTCATCCTCAACCTGCGCCTTTGGTCCTGCAGCCGGGAACCTGTACCACTCTTTGTGTGTAGGGTCACTCCCCCCCGCCCCTGTGGTCCCTCGCCAAGTTCCCCACAGTGACGTCCACGTCCCACCTAGCAGCATGGGCCCGAGAACACCCTGAGCAGGTAGTATCTGCTGTACCTCTGAACCTCTATCACCGACTGTCCTCTCAACTTTTGGTCCCTTGTCCCTGGCCCTCCTCCATCCCTGTCTCTTCCCACAATGCTTGGATACTAGAAGGAGTGCTTTGCTCCCTTTCCTGTGACGACCCTCAAAGGTTCAACTGATGCTGGCTTACCTGTGCAACCCGTCTTCCCAGTGCGTGGACACAGCCCTGCTTCACAGCAGACGCACCTGAGCTGAAACCCCTGTCTTACCACTCACTTTGCACCTTTGGGAGAACCTCTTAACCTCTTTTCCCAAAGGTACATTGGGGGTGGCAATACTGCCTGTGTTAGCGGAAGCTTAGATCGTGAATTTTCTAACTTGCTTTTTTTTCTTTTTAATAGAGGTATTTTTTAGTATATCTGGGGCGCCTGCGTGCCTCAGTCAGTGAAGTGTCTAATTCTTGATCTCAGCTCAGGTCTTGATCTCAGGGTCATGAGTTCGAGCCCTGAATTGTACTGTGTAGACAGCTGGAAGCCAGTGGCTCACTGGTCTACCTCCTTCTCCTGCCCCTTTGAACACAGAAACTTTAAGATCTAAAGTATCTCCCTCCACACAAGAGGGAATTTAGTGCTGGAAGTTAGTGCTGGATGCTTAGTGCTGGACGGTTAGTGCTGGAACTTAGAGCTGGAAGGTTAGTGCTGGAACTTAGTGCTGGAAGGTTAGTGCTGGAAGGTTAGTGCTGGAACTTAGTGCTGGAAGGTTAGTGCTGGAAGGTTAGTGCTGGAAGGTTAGTGCTGAAACTTAGTGCTGGAAGGTTAATGCTGGAAAGTTAGTGCTGGATGGTTACTGCTGGAAGGTTAGTGCTGGAACTTAGTGCTGGAAGGTTAGTGCTGGAGTTTAGTGCTGGAAGGTTAGTGCTGGAACTTAGTGCTGGAAGGTTAGTGCTGGAACTTAGTGCTGGAAGGTTAGTGCTGGAGCTTAGTGCTGGAAGGTTAGTGCTGGAGCTTAGTGCTGGAACTTAGTGCTGGCAGTTAGTGCTGGAATGGGTACATACAGTGTTTGGTTCCCCTCATGTCTCACCGTGTAGACGCTCACCTACTGGAACCACTGAAGACCGCAAGCCAGGATAACTACAGGATGTGGCATTCAAACCGGGGCCCCCTTGAGAGTGGGAGAAGTATCGTCAGTCAGCCGATGGGCACGAACCACGACCGTCCGGATGAACCCAGACAGACCTGGCTCCAGCTTGTAGGAACCATCCTAACAAAGGCTGCCTGTCAACCCCAGCCTCCCTCTCGTCTTGGAAAAGCTCAGTTCGTGCTCCAGCTTTGGGAGACCAGAGATGAATTCTCCACGCACGAGACGCTCACGTCTACACAGCCGGGACCGTCAGCACCCGTAGAAGGAAGAGCAGTTTCCAAATCTTCTGAGTCGATAAACAAACAGCCCACCGGGTATGAAAACAAAGTGGCCAACAGGTTGGATCACTCAGGACTCCGAGTAGCTGGCGTCCTGGGCCACGTCCAGGCAGAGAGGCACCCCCCCCCCTTCCTCCTTACATCACAGCAGGATGAGCATAATAAGCGTTCGAGAATAATTAGCGGATGACACACACTGCCCCCAAGGGATGAGGGGATAACAGCAGAACAACAAAGCTCAAGAGGATTTCGAAACATCGGTGGCTTTATAAGCTTCACGAGGTAGACAGGCCGGGCCAGAACCACTCTGCGGGGCTGGTGCCCGGGCCTGCGCCACCTCTCTGATGCCGGAGCCAACGGCGCGAGGGCACACGGCTCGGGGAGGGCAGATCGTTATCTCTTCTCTCAGCGAGAGCCGGGTGCTGCCCCCTCGGGAGAACAGTTAATTAGGAAGGAGAGAAAAGTCCGCAGGTAATGAGAGAATCCTTCTCCCCCGTCCGTTGCGGCCTGTCCCCTCACTAACGAGGTGGCAGCCACAGCATCCACACGGTCAGGCCGCCTCTGGCATTTCCTCTCCTGGCCCCCTTCCCCTCCTCAGATAGACCCATGGGGGTCCCGGTGCCCATGGTGCCACGGGTAGGGAGTGAGGGCTTCCGATCAGTAGATCAGTAGCTGTTCATGCTTACAGATTCCCGGAGGGCATTACCAGGGGTGGGGCTGACGGGCAACCCACCTTGTGGAACCAAGAGGGTGGCGGGCCAGCGGCAAGGGTCCTAGGAGAGGTGTTTTGGAAGCCACTGTCTAAGGGACACGAGGTAGAGCGGACACAGACACCCCTGCACGTGCTGTGGAAAAACAGAGGAGCCCAGAGAAGCCCTTTAAAAGTTTGTGTTTAATGGTTATTTTTGAGGGAGAGAGAGAGAGACGGAGTGTGAGCAGGGCAGGGGCAGAGAGAGGAAGAGACACAGAATCCAAAGCAGGCTCCAGGCTCTGAGCTGTCAGCACGGGGCCCCACAGGGGCTCGCACTCATGAACCGCGAGATCATGACCTGAGTGAAGTCAGATACTTAACAGACTGAGCAACCCGGGCGCCCTGTTGGCAAAAGCTTTCTAACACTGCCCCTCTGGTCACAGGCAGACTCCCCGGGCCACCGAAGCCAGTCTCCAACCCTCTGTGATACAAACAAATGCCTTAAAAGAATCAAGGTCATAAGGGAAGAGGAAGGCAAGGAACATAAGCAGGTGAGCAGGAACCATAAGGAAACACCACCAACGTCTGATGTGGGGCCTCTGTCCCGAGGGGACTCACAGGTGGCCCACGATGCCCACTGCCACTCCAGTGGAACCTGATGGTCTGAGTTTAGCAGACGTACAGTGAGAGGTTTATTGTCTTACTCGGACAAAAGGTTCTCTGTGGATGTTCCAAATAGACCAGAAGGGCCCGACGTAGCGGTTAGGTCCCTCAGTGTCACAGGGGCCTCTATAATTTAATTCCTGCGCACTCAGCGAATATTCATGCAGAGCAGATGAGAACTTTTGGGCTCTAGGAAGCCTACACTATACCTCTTTGTCAACAGAGACAGGCGTGCACGTCGGCCGAGTTTATATACCTGGGTCAGCGCGTGTTAACCGGGGCCCCTGCCTCGACCGCGTGGAGCAGAGCAAACCGGCCGCGTGGTGACCCTGATGTCAGCCCGGGGACACCTGTCTGCTGTACTCAGAGGGCAGAAAGCGAGGCGTGGCACACACAGGGCCCTGTGCAAACTAGGTGACCTGACGTCTTATGCCACCCTGGGGGATAAAGCCTGCACCCAATTGACCTCACCCTGCCGCTTTGCGCTAACGGCGGCCGAAGAGCAAACTGGGCAAGACCGAATGGGTCCGAGACACGTACGCAAGTCTCCATACATCTGTTCCGCACATTTAGACGGTTATAGCGCACCCCTCGAAATTAGCTCTTGAATGCTCTAGACCCCAAAGCTGTATGTCCATCTGGGCCACGATACTCAAGTCTACTGATTTTGTGCCAGCGTGTGTAGTCTCTGCAGGGCCCAGAGAATCAATCGCTCAACCCCAACTGGAACCGCTGTCCTTGATGTGGACCAGCCTTAGAAGTTACTACATCTGTTAGCAATTTATTTGGAAAACAGGAAAACCTCAACTAAAGCCGTGTTTGTTAATTGCTGTATCAATCATTATTTTTGCAGAACGGTTTCTGTGTAGGCTAACCAGCCCCAAGGGATGATTTTGCAGATTTTCCAACAGAACAAACGCTCTAAATTAGTGAAATGCTTTAATGGTTTAATTGTACAAACCATCAAATACCTTATCCCCACACTTTGGACAAATATAATGACTGCTTACAAATTATGATCATGTATGCTGTCATATATTATATATTATATTTACATATAGTGTGTATGGTATATTCTATGTTGGTACGTCACATTATATATTATGTAGGATGTTATACATTAAATACTATATTGTATGTTACTGGATTGGGCAAATTTTACCTTAAGGGGAGAGATCGTAAAAAGTTTAGGCTTGTGGGACACAGGGACGGTGTTGTCACTACTCACTTCTGCCGTTGTAGCAAAAGGAGCCATAGGCAATCTGTAAATGAATGCATGTGGCCACGTCCAAATGAAAACAAATCTGTTTGACACAATAGGTGGCTAGCCCATGATCGTGGTTTGCCAATCTCTGACGCATTTCATGCCACATATCACACTTCCTTACACACTGGATGCGGTAAACTATGAATGCGTACTATATATTTGAAACATTTCATATACATGGATTGAATGACCCAGAGGGGGTGCTCAGTTTTCCTCGACGTGCAGCAGGGACCTCCAGGAGGCATTTGAAATGGCGAATAATAACCGAGAGAAAATACATCTGTGAAATCCTCAAAACATTGACATTGAATGTAAGTCCGTTCAAAAGTGGATGTGGAAATGCTCACTCAATCTGCTCTCCTCTCCTATTAGAGACGGCAGACATTCTGTCCTGGGTCTCAAGCAAGCCCCATTCTCTGGGGGATCCTTTGTGACAGAAGTCGCTGCGCACATCCCAAGTTCCAGACGCGCTTCCCGCAGACTCTGTGCCTACATTGCCTCCTTGCTTGGATCTCTCAGCAACTCAGAAGATAATTGCTCTGCTCGATCTCACACACAGCGTCCTTGCCACTTGGTGGAAACTTTCCACTTCGCCAGCCTTTCCATCATATTCCCGATGGATTGGCATGCAGCAGGCTTCCTTGATTTCGGGATGTTGGTTTCATGTGGCAGAGTTCCCCAGCTCTTTCTTCTTCCTCAAAGATTTCCCACGGGTCCACATCTTGAAGGGCTGTGAGTCTGGGTGGGTGTCCAGCAGGCTGCACAATCCTCATATAGCAGCTGAATTTCCTGGGGATAATTCAGGGCTGGTCACTCGTGGTTCTCCCTCAGCATTGCCTCTTACACCCCCAAGTGAAGAAAGTGCGTGTGTATGTGTGTGTGCACTTGTAGGAGAAGTAAAGGGACACGCTTATGACCATGTGGATACACAGGAAGAAATAAGAAAAGCTCTCAGAAATTTCCAGACGCGCTTCCCGCAGACTCTGTGCCTACATTGCCTCCTTGCTTGGATCTCTCAGCAACTCAGAAGATAATTGCTCTGCTCGATCTCACACACAGCGTCCTTGCCACTTGGTGGAAACTTTCCACTTCGCCAGCCTTTCCATCATATTCCCACGGGTCCACATCTTGAAGGGCTGTGAGTCTGGGTGGGTGTCCAGCAGGCTGCACAATCCTCATATAGCAGCTGAATTTCCTGGGGATAATTCAGGGCTGGTCACTCGTGGTTCTCCCTCAGCATTGCCTCTTACACCCCCAAGTGAAGAAAGTGCGTGTGTATGTGTGTGTGCACTTGTAGGAGAAGTAAAGGGACACGCTTATGACCATGTGGATACACAGGAAGAAATAAGAAAAGCTCTCAGAAAGTTCCAGACGCGCTTCCCGCAGACTCTGTGCCTACATTGCCTCCTTGCTTGGATCTCTCAGCAACTCAGAAGATAATTGCTCTGCTCGATCTCACACACAGCGTCCTTGCCACTTGGTGGAAACTTTCCACTTCGCCAGCCTTTCCATCATATTCCCGATGGATTGGCATGCAGCAGGCTTCCTTGATTTCGGGATGTTGGTTTCATGTGGCAGAGTTCCCCAGCTCTTTCTTCTTCCTCAAAGATTTCCCACGGGTCCACATCTTGAAGGGCTGTGAGTCTGGGTGGGTGTCCAGCAGGCTGCACAATCCTCATATAGCAGCTGAATTTCCTGGGGATAATTCAGGGCTGGTCACTCGTGGTTCTCCCTCAGCATTGCCTCTTACACCCCCAAGTGAAGAAAGTGCGTGTGTATGTGTGTGTGCACTTGTAGGAGAAGTAAAGGGACACGCTTATGACCATGTGGATACACAGGAAGAAATAAGAAAAGCTCTCAGAAATTAAAAAGGAGAAAGGACCCACGGGACGGCTTTTAAAATTGAGTTCATCTTGGGGCACCTGGATGGCTCACTCAAGTTAAGTGTCCGACTTCAGCTCAGGCCATGATCTCGTGGTTCGCCAGTTCGAGCCCCCTGTCGGGTTCTGTGCTGACAGCTCAGAGCCTGGAGCCTGCTTTGGATTCTGTGTCTTCCTCTCTCTCTGTCCCTCCCCCACTCATGCTCTGTCTCTCTCTCTCTCTCCCTCTCTCTCAAAAATAAACATTAAAAAAAACTTTTTAAATTGAAAAAAACAAAATAAAATTGAGTTCAGCTTAATGAGTGATTGGAAGCTTTGAAGAAAGGTGGGGCGCCTGGGGGGCTCAGTCGGTTAAGCGTCCAACCCTTGGTTTCACCTCAGGTGGTGATCTCGCAGCTCGTGGGGTCAAGTCCTGAGTCGGGCTCTGCGCTGGCAGCATGGAGCCTGCTTGGGATTCTCTCTCCCTTTCTCTTTGTCCCTTACCCACTTACACACACACACACACACGCACACACACACTCTCAAAATAAAGAAATAAACGTTAAAAAGAGAAGAAGAAAGGCAAGCTCTAATGATAACAAGATTAAAATGCCTTAAATCACAGGGCAAAGAGTAGACATGACCCAGGAAAGCGTGACAGGAGTAAGCGTGGGGTCCTGTACTTGGATCCAAGAAATTAACACAATACAAAACTGAGTATGTAAACAAAGTGGGCGTAGCTGAACTCAATCTCAACTGAGTATAAACTCAGTATCAATAGCCCTTCAACAGAATCAATGTGGCCATGAATACATTAGTAAGGTGACCGTATGTAGAATAAAGATGGCCGAGGTCCCTCCACCTGTGTGTCTGCCCTCTCTGTAGGGTCCCAGGAATCCAAGGAGATGAGGGTGACGCCCAAACCCGCCTACCAAGCAGAGGGAAGAGAGAAGCGAAATAGAAGAGAACAAGTCTAGGGTTCAGCAGCCGCCAAGCCGGGGGCCAAACCAACAGTGAAGCATTGGAGGTTGAGAAAATTCGGGTGGAGATGGGCTGAACGTCCCCACCCGTGTTAGCTGCTGCTGCTAATTGTTTGCCAGGATCTGGGGCTCAGAGGTCCGGGGACAAACACATTCTACTCTGAAGGTCAAGACCATGCCAGGGCACCATGGTGGTTGTTGAAACACACTTTATAAAGGCCTTTACTGGGGCGCATCTCAAGTAAAGCAACTAGACGGTGGGGGCACATGGAACGAGGACTGTAGCCTAGAGGAGACGAGTTCAAACAAGGGCACACGGGACACACGGACGTTGTCTTTAACGTGTGAAGAGCTGTCTTCTGGAGGAGGAATTTTGTCCTGTTTGATGAGTCACCAACAGGAGTTATACAGACATATAGTTCAAATAAAGAACTGACGGCCAGTGGACGAGAAATGAGCGAAAACAGTTTCAACCCAAGGAGATAGGTGTTACAGTGTGTTATACTCCTTGGACCTGGTCCTCCCCCTCTCCGGGGGGTGTGTGTAGACAGAGTCATTGGAGCCTCTGTCCCAGCTCTTCTCTAAACACTGTAAGACCTTGGGCACATCCTTTACATCTCCTGTCATGCTGTGTGTCCGGGTCATCGGGAAGGATGTATCTGAAAGTGGTCCACATGTATGTAGACACTACAACGCAAGTATTGTTATCTGACTATGGAATCATGGGTAGTTGTACCGATTAACTTAAATTTAAGGTCCCTTCCAATCTCCAGAGTCTATGATTTACAAGACAGGGCAAAGTTAAACTGCAGCCCCCACAGGGAGAATTATGACATATTCCAAGATATGGAATTAAACAGTCCCCGTGCGTGTGTCTTTTCCGTTACCATCTGCTCGCCACGCACGGATGCTGGATCCCGGCAGTGTGGCCACTTCTGGTAACAAGAGGATTTACAACAGTCATCGATTCTCAGACTTACTCACAAAAAGACAGGCAAGGGGCGTTCAAGAGTCCTCTGGCTACCCCAGTGACTCCAGTCCCCCATCCCTCAAAGGCTTTCAGAGGTCCCAGAGTCTCGAAAGCTCCACTGGCCTTGGTATACGTCCCACACTCCCACACTCCTCCGCATCTGCCCCACCCCATTCCGAAGGTAAAGGATTGGTATGTTCTGGAAAGCCCTGATCAAGCTGTACAACTGACTGATGCCTTGATTTCTTCCTCTCTAAAAGGAGGGGAATACCTTTCCCCTTCCCCCCTCCTTGGGTTGTTATGGGGATCAAATGATTCAATAAATAAAATGTTTTCTAATTTAAATAATCATTTAAGAACTTCCCAAATCCCATATTCCATGTCCCTGTACCAAAGCATTTCCCAAACATTAACTTCTGATTCTCAAAAGTCTCTATGATGTCTCATTTTACATATTAACTTGACTGGACCACGGTGCGTCCAGATATGTGGCCAAACATTATTCTGGGTGTGGCCGTGAGAGTGTTTTGGATGAGTTTAACATTCAAATCAGTAGGACAGAGTAAAGTAGATCTCCCTCCCCAGTGTGGATGGGCCTTGTCTAATCAGTAGAAGGCATGAATAGAACAAAAAAGCTGACCCACTCCCAAGTAAGAGGGAGTTCTTCCCGCCTGACCGCTTTTAAATTGAGACATCAGCCCTTTGTCGTTTTCACATTTGAACTGAAACATCACCTCTTCCCAGGTCTTGAGCCAGCAGGCCTTTGGACTAGATCGAAACCATTGGCTTTTCTGGGTCTCTAGCTGCTAACTCATCCTGCAGATCTTGGGACTTGTCAGCTTCCATAATTATGTGATCCAATTCCTTATAATAACCCCATTGTGTGTGTGTGTGTGTGTGTGTGTGTATTCATATACATGTCCTACTAGTTCTATTATTATGAAAACACTCTCCTATTAAAATAGTGTTGCCCCATTTGACACAGAAAGAAACAGATGTGCAGGTTACACAGTACTTGTAAAGAGTAGCACCGGGATTTAGATGGAGCTCTAACTCCAAATGCTGTGTTCTCTACCATAGGTTATACTGCCTCCTTCTTCTGCCCGTTATGATCCCCCTTGGACAAAACCAGGAAGGATCTTTGGAGAAAGGAGGGCGAACAGAATAAGCCCCGCATCCCTCAGAAGCAAACTTCCTGGGGCGCCTGGGTGGCTCAGTCGGTTAAGCATCTGCCTTGGGCTCGGGTCTCTGGGCAGACAGCTCAGAGCCTGCTTAGGATTCTCTCTCTTCTCTCTCTCTCAGCCTCTACCCTGCTTGCACTCTCTTTTCAAAATAAATAAACTTAAAAAAACCATTTAAAAAATTTTTACAAGAAGAGGTAAAGTTCCTGTGTCTTCAGGAACCCACCAGAGAAACTGAGGCAGGCGGGAGCGTGATCGTAACCCACGAACTGCTGCGAAAGGCAAACGCAGGCGCCGTGCGCCTTCAGCTGGAGGCAGGCGGCTGTCAGGACGGTCAGACACCGCCCTGACGGCTGTAAAGGCTGGAAGAATGTGGCTGCACTGATGCGTATCTGCTGGAAGTTTCCCCGGACATCCACACACTCTATCGGCGTGCCTCAGCCCAAGTCATCCCCAGATTGTCATCAAGACGCAAATCTGCTTGCAGAGAGGTTTTCGCGGAGTTTAATTCCACAAAGAAAACACTGCTGCTTGTTAACGTGAACGAGAGATACCTAAAATACTGACAAAGGCTGCATGCTGGGCAGTCCCCCAGAACCTGGCCTGCTGTCCCCTAAGTCAGCACAGATGGTCTATTACCTTGGAAATATCATGAAAGGTCTACGGTATTGTGTTCATAAGAATCACAGACGAGGAAGGTAAGTATGTCCGTGCTTATGTGGCTACTTGAGTTGGCCAATCCATGCTTTCTTCTCTTTCATTTTGTTTCTTCAGCGGTGGTTTCTCCTTTTTAAATTATCTTTAACTGGAGACCTTTAACACACACATAAGCCTGGTTTTCATTATGAATCTGTAGGGCCGTTTGACATTGTTTAGAAACACAACTGTATCACTTTGGTAAGAAATCATCTCCCTCCAATTCCCCCATTCCACTGTTCTTTCCAGGAAGTTTTATCAATTTCTTGTGTATCCTTTTATAAATCTTCTATGAATATACAAAAGTATTTTTTATATATTGACATAGATATGTATGGATATAAGCATATATAATTGCCAATATATATAGTAGAAGCTTAAATAAAGCTCCTTACCCTTTATTGTCTAATATTCAAATTTCATTTGAACTGCTACCCTTCTACATTTTTAAGTGTTTATAGCACATACAGTTCTGGTTCACTGTTTTTTAAATCTGCTCAATGTTCCAATATATGGAAGTACCGTATTTTATTTAACCAATTAACTATTGAGTTAAAGATAGGAACGTGGTTCACATTTCGGACAATTGTAAACAATGCTTCGAATAACTTCCCTTCACGTACGTTGACGCTTCGTGCCTGGGTACTTCTATGAGATCGATTTCTACAATCTAGCCCGCTGGATCCAAGGGTCATATTTACATTTCTACACAAATAGTGACCCGGCCTGTGAACTGTGTGCATGAGCGTCCGCGTCCTCATATCCTCAGAACGGAGGGCTCCATCACTAGCTTTGATCAATTAATCTGGTTAATCTTTAATTTAAACTTAAATTAAATTTTAATTTAACTTGTGTTTCGTTGGTTATTGGTAAGGCTGAGTTTCTTTCCCGATATTGTTGAACATCTTGGTTTTCCTCTTCTCTGTTCATTTCCTTGGTCTGTGTTCCAGTTACACGATCTCTTTCCTGTTAATAGGAGTATTTGATTTGTTACTCATTATCATTCCAAAAGTATTCACATAGGTCTTGCTGGTTTCTTTACGGTATGGCTTACTAAGTATGAAGTCTGTGGTCCTCCAGGCTTCCAATTCGACATCGTGCTCAGAAAGACTCTTCCAACAGAATATTATAAAAAGTATCTATGTTTTCTGCCACTGAGAATTAGATTTTAGTTCTTGAAGCTTTCTGGAATTGACTTACGACTTGGCATAGAGATCTCACTTGTTTTGTTTTAGATTGCCAATTTTCTCAAATAATCCATATTTTCCAAACTGATTTGAAATGCGACTCTTATCATGTACCAAATGTCCATATTTACGTGTTTGAGTTGCTGGACTCCCTTCTGTTGATCCTTTGGTCCCTACCACGTGGTTTTAATTGGTATAACTTTGGATTCTGTCATTTGGGGAACTTTAAAAAATACAATTATAGATCAAAGACAGTAGAGAGAGAGCCTGCGTTTCCTTCCCATTTCTCCCGGTAGTTCCGTCTTACATAATTATAACGCAACTTCAGAACTAGGAAGTTGACATCGTACCCTGTGTGTGTACGGTTCCATGCCATGTTATCACAGGTGCAAATTTGTGTCACAACAACTACAGCCGGGATACAAAAATAGCCCATCGTCACACAGATCTTGCCTGTGTGACCCTTTGTAGTTACGCATCCCCCTCTCCCCCTCCCCCGCGCACACACACACCTGTCCCCATCATCCCTAACTGGTTCCTGGCAACCACTAATCTGTTTTCTATCTCTACAATTTTGTTTTTCCAAGAATGGTGTATAAATGGAATCATACAGTATGTGACCTTTGGTATTGGCTTTTACTGCTCGGCGTAACGCCCTTGAGACCCAGCCCAGCCGCTGTGTCTATCAACAGTCTACCCCACGTAGGACGTATCACACTTTGCTTGACCGTTCATCTGTTTAGGGACACCGCGGTTGTTTCCACTTTGGAGCTATTACAAGTACAGCTGCTAGAAACAACTATTTACGGGTTTTTATGGGAACATAAATTTGCATTGATCTGAGATAAATGTTCAAGAGTACAACTGCTGAGTTTCTTTGGTACACGTACGATTTCATTTTTTGCGAAACTGCAACTCTCTGCCAGAGTGGCTGTAACGTGTCACATCCCCACCAGCAATATGTGAGATCCCGTGTCTCTGCTTCCGCGTCAGAATTTGGGATTATCACTATTTTTTACATTTTCGTTCTAATAGATGTATAATGATATCCCATCAAGGTCTTAATTTGCATTTCCCTAATGAGAATTAAGCTAATGGTATTAAATATCTTTTTAAGAACTTGTTCACTATCCATATATTCTCTTCATGCCTTTTGCCCATTTTGTGACCCGATTATTTTTTTTTTAGCTTTGATTTCTGAGAATTTATCATTTTAAACATGAGTCCTTTGTCAGATATGTGGCTTGCAAGTATTTCTTTATCCCTTTGTCTTTCCATGTTCTTAACAGGGTACGTTGTAGAACAAAAGTTTGCATTTTCGATGAAGTCTACTTCTTGAATTTTTTTTTAACATGCAACATGTTTTTGATGTCATAACTAAAAATGCTTCGCCCAGCCCTAGGTCCCAAAAGATGTATTTTCCTATTCTTTTTTTCTTTTTTTTTTTTTTTTTTTTTAATTTTTTTTTTTTCAACGTTTATTTATTTTTGGGACAGAGAGAGACAGAGCATGAACGGGGGAGGGACAGAGAGAGAGGGAGACACAGAATCGGAAACAGGCTCCAGGCTCTGAGCCATCAGCCCAGAGCCTGACGCGGGGCTCGAACTCACGGACCGTGAGATCGTGACCTGGCTGAAGTCGGACGCTTAACCGACTGCGCCACCCAGGCGCCCCCCTATTCTTTTTTTCTAAACACGGTTTTGTTTTTAAATCTATGCTCAATTTTGTGTCAGTTTTTGCATGAAGGGTGAAATATAGGTGGAGGTTCTTTTTTGAGTGTTTTGCCTGTGGATATCCAATTCAACATTACCTGTTGAAAAAACGATCTCCTGCAAATCCATCGTTCCTGATCATAGTGAAAACACCCACTGTTGTCGATGGTTTTAGCTGTGGGGTTTTTTCTACTTATTTTTTGTCAAGCTAAGGAGGTTCCCCACCACTCCCAGTTTTCTTCAGAGATTTTTCTCATAAATTAGTGAATGTTTCAAATGCTTCTTTTCTTTATCGATTGATAGAGTCGTGTGACCTTTCTTGAGCATGGGAATATCATGGATTACATGGATTGATTTTTAGTTTTCTAGCATTCTTGCATATTTTGGACATGATGGGGAGTTCTTTTCACATGTTGGTGAATTCTATTTGCTCATATTAAGAGCTTTTGCATCTTTATGAAGATACTACTCTAGATTTTCTTTCTCTTTTGTACTATCTTTGTCTTGTTTTGCTATCAGCGTAATATTTGCTTCATAGGATGACGTGAAAATGTTTCCTTTGCTTTTATTTTCTGGAAGGCATTCTGTAGAATTAGTGATCATTCTTCTTTAAATACTCGAATAACTCTCCGGTGAAACCATCTGGGTCTGGAGATTTCTTTTTCAGGAGCTTTTTAATGACACATTTAATTGTTTTCATTGTTAAATGGCTGCAGATGATCTATTTCACATTAGGTGAACTGTGGCAGCTTATTTTCTAAGGAATTGGTCCATTTCATGTAAGTTGTCAAACTTATGTGGGCACAATTGTTCACGGTATTTCCTTATTACCCTTCTCATGTCTCTAGGGTCTGTCACGGTATCCTCTGTTTCACTCCTGATATCAGTAATTTGTGTCTTCTCTTTTTTTCTTTGTCAGTCTTGCCAGAGATTTGTCAATCTCATTGACCTTTTCAAAGAACCAGCCTTTTGTTGCATTGATTTTCTGTATTGTTTCTCTGTCCACAATGTCTTCTATTTCTGCCCTTCTCTGTATCATTTCCTTCCTTCTTGTTTCAGTTAGTTTTTGCTCTTCATTTTCTGGTTTCTATTACTCACTGGAGAATTTTACTCTCTTTCGCTGCAGACATTTAGTGGGACAGTCGTGTCCCACACATGTCGGCAAGATGTGTTTCGTTTTCATTTAGTGCGGTGTTTCTGTTTTTGTTTCTTTATTCCTCTGAGACTCCCTTTTTGACCCGCGGATTATTTGGAAGCGAGCTGTTTAGATTCCAAGTGTTTGGAGAAACACTTGGAGAAAAGTATCTCCAAAAGAGAATTTTCTAGTTATCTTCCGGTCGTTTCCACTTTAATCTTACCGTGGTCAGAAAACACACTTCAATTCTTTTACATTTGTGGAGTTTACGTTATAGCCCAGGTTGCCGTCCATCTGTCTTGGTGTCTGTTCTGTGGGCTCTTGAAAAGAAGCAATCCTGCCATCATTCAGTGGAGTGTTCTCTGCTATTGAGAGACCAGTGTGGAAGTCCCCAGTGTGGATTTGTCTTTCTCCTTCCAGTTTTATCCATTTCTGCTCAACATATTTGGCAGCGCTTTGGTTCACTCACCTTTGGAATTGCTGTTTCTTTGTGAGGTGACTCTGTCATCGTATGTAATGTTTCTTTCTAGCCCTGGCAATTTTCTTTGCTCTACGGTCTATTTTAGCTGATATTAATATGGCCACTCCAGCTTTCTTCTGATCAATATTTGTATGGTATATCTTTTCCATCCTTTTACTTTCAACCAATGAGTATCATTATATTCGAAATGAGTTTTTGTAGGCAATAGATACTTGAGTCATGTTTTTTTAATCCATTCTGCTGATCTCTGTCTTTTAATTGGCACATCTAGGACATTTTCATTAAATTAACTATTGACACATTAAGACTTAAGTCAGCCATTTTATTTTTCAAGCTTTTCTTCCCTTTTTAAATTTCTCTGTTTTCTTTTTCCTGCCTTTCTTGGGTTTCTTGACCTTTTCTAGAATTCATCTTTCTTTGTTTACAACAACTTTGACTGTCTCTATTGCTTTTTTAGTGGTTGCTCTAAGCATTATATTATATATTCAAAACTTACAAAGTCTGTTGGTGTTGACATTTTACCAGTTCAAGCAAGGTGAGGAAAAATTACCTCCTTTTATACCCCTTTACCCTTCATAGTGAATAATATAGTTGATTAAAATATTTCCTCTACATACTTTGAGAACCCTGTAATTTTTGCTTTGGCCACCAAATATAATTTAGAAAACCCAAAAAGAGAAGGAAAGTCTACTGTATTTATCCATTATTTTGCTCTACTGTGTTTTCCCTTCCTTCTTGATGTTCCGAGATTCTTTCTCTTATTATTTTTTTCTGTTTAGAGTACTTCCTTTAGCCATTATTTTCAGGTAAGAATGTGGGAAATAACGTCCAATCTTTCACCTAAGACTACCTTTATTTCATCTTTATTACTGAAGGATATTTTTGCTGGATATAGAATTCTTGGGTTTAGGCTTTTTTTTCTTTTCAGTACATCAAACAATTTGCCCCTTCTTCCTGGACTCCATGTTTTCAGGTGAGAAATCCACCATCATTTAAATTGTTTTCCCTAATAGGTAATGTGTCATTTCTCCCTGGCTACCTTTAAGATTCTTTCATTGTCTTTAATTTGGGGACATATGACTGTTACATGTTCTTGAGTGGACTTCTTTTGAGTTTATCAGACTTAATGTTCACTTAGTTTTGTTAATCTATAGGTTTATGCTTTCTGCTAAATATGGGTATTTTTTAAAGCCATTGTTTCTCTAAATACTTTTTCAGTCCCGCTGTCTTTCTCCTCTTCTGGGATCAAATGACATGAGTGTTAGATATTTTGTTAAAGCCCCACATGTCTGTAAGTCTCCTTTCATTGTTATTCTTAGTCTGCTTTCTCTCTGTTGTTGAGGCTAGCTAACTCCTATCATTTTATCTTCGAGTTTCTTTCCTCTTTCCTCTCTATTCTTTTGGTAAGCCCATCAGGGGAGTGTCTTATTTTGGTCACTGTATGTTTAGTTCTGAAATTTCCATTTGGTTCTCCATATCATCTATGTCTTCGCTGAGACTCCTACTTTTCCATTCACTTCAAGAGTGTTGGTGATTGCTTGTTGGAACACTCTTATGATGTCTGCTTTAAAATCTTTGTCATCCAATTCCACACACGTGCCCTTTGGTGTTGGTGTCTATTGATTGTCTTTTGTCATTCAAGTTCAGATCCTCCTGCTTCTTGTTTGCCAAGAGGTTTTGATTGAGACCTAGCTGGACCTTGATGTTATAAGACATCTTGTTGAAACCAGCGTTTTAGAAGGCTTTTTCTGACACCACTCTGGTGGGTGAAGTAAAGGATGCAGTATCACATTACCACCAGGTGGGACGGAATTCCAGGTTTTCTTCTTGATCTCCATGGACTCTGGGAAGGGAGGGGTTCCTTGTTACTGTTGGGCAGGGGCAGGATTTCATGATCCCAATTAGGCCTCTAATGGTACCCTCCTGGCTGAGAAGAGGCCTCCATTGATTCTGTCGGGAAGGTGACCTTCTGACTACTGATTGGTGGTGAACACCCCAATTCTCCACTAGGCCTCTTCTGATGTCACTCCTGTGAGAAGTAGGGGCATCCTGAGTGGGGGTGGAAGTCTAACCTCCCCATCTGATCTGCACTGCCACCACAGGATGTGGGAGAAGGGCTCATGGCCACCCAGTGTGAATGAAAGTCCCGGTTCCTCACTCTGCCTTCTCTGACCCCATCCCAGTGGGAAGTTGGAGCGTCTTGTTGACCTGTCAACAGTGGACATCTAGGCTCCCCTCTCTGCCAGCTGTGAGTATGGCTCTGGGGCCACAGCCTTTCCTGTGGTGCTTGGTCTGAACAAAGTGGTTACTATCTGACAGTTCTGTCTTGCTGTGCTGCTCCTTTCCTGTCTGAGGTATACGAGGCCAAAGAGAAAACCCAGGGAATTCACCATCATGTCATTCTCGGGTTCCAAGGTCCCTAAACAGTCTGCTTCTGCTGTCTGCCAATCAGAGTATATATATCCTATAGTTGTTTTATATATAAGTTCTAAGGTTTTTAGTTGTATTTATTGGGAAGTGTAGGGAAATGTACACCTTCTTCATTTCCCCAGCACAAGTCACTATAGCATGTTCTCCTTCTGTTAAAGAAAAGCGATCTCCATTCATCTTTCTTTTTCTTTTTTCTAATGTGTATTTATTTTTGAGAGAGAGAGAGTGAGCGGGGGAGGAGCAGAGAGAGAGGGAGACACAGAATCTGAAGCAGGCTCCAGGCTCCAAGCTGTCAGCACAGAGCCCGATGTGGGGCTTGAACCCACGAACTGCGAGATCATGACCTGAGCCGAAGTCGGACGCTCGACCGACTGAGCCACCCAGGCACTCCTCATCTTTATTTTTCAAAATTATATTGGCTATTATGTTTTGCTCTTTCAGAGACTATTTGGGATAAACTTGTTGACTTCTCTCTTAAAATCCCCATTGAGATTAGATTAAATGTAAGGTGACTCTGTGACCCAGGTATGTAGAATATTCAGTAACTAAATCGTAAGTAATCCAGGGTCTCATATCAGAATGCCTGAAAATCTTAGGTTCACATATCAGCCCTGTATACTTAATGAAGGTTCCAAGATCAGAAGAGTTTCACTTCATATGTAACCGGTTGATCATAAAGTTCTGCCTCAACAGGTCTGTCCTCTTCAGTGACTTCTGTTTTTTCTAGCACATCACGCTGCTCTATTATAAAAATTCAGCTTTTCCCAGGTTTCCACCCTAGTGGTAGGGCTATGAACTCCTACAGGATGTACCATGCTAACTGGGCACTTGGTCTACTAGCTTATGTCGCTGCTTTTAAATGAGAAATCTTTAAGACAACCATTGCCTGGCCTGTCCATGTTGATAAAGAATCTATAAACCCTGGCTTTAGCTGGCTCTCCTCGAGAAAGCAGACCAAAATTTTTAAAAATAGAGCAAACAGGAGTTTCCTGAGTGTAGTACATGTCTGTGTTTGTTTTCTCCTGGTTATATAAATATAGCAAATCACTCGACAGAGAAATTACATTGCATTTCCTGGGCTCCCAGGAGGGAATGTTTTCTTTTCACTTGCCATTTCTGCAAGAATGTGACAGCAGGAAGAAGGAGGTGGTGGTATTAAAACAAGGAGTTACGACTGCAAGTTGCAGAAGGAACATTTTTGGACAGATGTCGGAATAAAGAATTTCTGGGCTGGAGAGTAATTTTTATGTAAGCGAGTATGAGGCAAATCACAGCGAAATCGGGAAAAGCGGTAGTTAAGACAAAGTGGGCCTTTTAAATTCAATAACAAGCACTAAAGGCTTTTTAAGTAACAACACCCTTATCCTCACAAATATACTATGATGGCTCCCCTAACTTCTCCTTGTGTCGAAACACACGTTCCATTTCAGGGACACCGAGAACATACAGGTAGAGCAGAGTCGGCCCGAGAAGGTCTTCGTTTGACATTGTCGCGTAACAAGGCCTGACTCTACGATGCCTGATTCTATTTCTTTTTGCTTCAAGATAAATTGTAGACAGGCCCAGAAGAGCCCTCTTCTTTCCTTACTCCAAAGGGATAAAAGGACTTGATGGGGGCGGTGGGGGGGGGGGAGTGGGGAGGAAGAGCAATGCTTTGTGATTCAATTACGAAGATTAGGTGACAATAGGCTTTCCTCTAGAGGAAGTACATGGTGTACGAGACACTCACTTACTGGCAAATGAATTTAATTAAATTTGACTGGTTGAGCTTCCAGTGTCCCAAGAGAAAATTCGTTAGCTTCTTTGCTTCTTAAAATTCGTTGGCGGTAACATCTTGGAAGAAGCATTTTACTTAAGTGGAGTGTTACGGGCTGAATTATCCCTGACCCTCAAATTCCTATGTTGAAGCCCTAACCCTTAGAACCTTGGAATGTGATTATATTTGGAGATTGGATCTTTCCTGAGGTAATTAGGTTAAAACGAGGCCATATGGTGGGCCCTCATCCAGGATGACTGCTGTCCTTATAAGAAGAGGAGACTAGGACACAAACGGGCACCATGGGACGACCACGTGAGGACATGGGAGAAGGTGGCCGTCGACAGCCCAGGAGAGGGGCCTCAGGAGAAACGACACCTTGATCTCAGACTTCCAGCCTCTGTCACCGCAGGAAATACATTTCTGTCGTGTAAGCCGCCAGTCGGTGGCACTTCGTTGTGGCGTCCCTAGCAAAGTAACACATGGTGTTACGCCACCTTAGCAGTGAAGCTGTGGAAAGTTTGTTTCTATGAATTTAAATTATAGACAAACAATAGAACGCGAAGCGAGTCATTTGTGAACCTGAGATGAGGCAGATAGAGAAGGCGCCCTTCCCTGGGCGTGCTCTCGTGGACGATATAAGGCTGCAAACCTCCTAGCTCCTGCGGGCACGAGTATGCGCCCAGGTCATGCTGCGTTAGGGAGCCTCTAAGCTTACCGGAAGCTTCCTGCTGCTGAGAGTGATGCTGGCGGGGGCTGGCAGGGCTCTCGAGGCCTTCCGAGTCTCTCCGCCCCCCTCACCAGACCTGTCTTCTGGGCTGTGCTCCCCTTGGCCTTGTTCATCTTTTTTCAGATCCCCCCCCCCCCCCCCCCGCCTTTCTCATTCCCTCCTGGGAATCTCCACCTGGGGCTGGCCCGAAGCCACCTGGGTAAGTCTTGATCCTTCTGGAGAGGCCTGTTCCCACTCCAGACTACTGGTCTACCTCCTGCTGCCTTCTTCTACTCTTGGTTTCCCTCCACTCAGTGCTGGTTGAGTCGCTGCCTCCCTGTGGGGTTGATGGGCTCAAGAAAACACAGTCCCTGGTCCCTTGATTGCTGCATTCCCAGCTCTGAGCACAGCTGCCTGGCTCATTATTACATGTACACCCACAAAATATTTGATGAGTAATAAAAAAAAAAGTCTAGAAGTTTCTGTGTGCTTCCAGAAAATCAGCAGAATAAAGGGTCTTAAAGATTCTCCTATGTTTGTACCGCCCCATTCGTGAGTTTCAATAAGTCACTGCCTCCTATATCCTAATAAGCATATGGAAGGGCCCTCCAGGCCCGGGAACAGAAGAAAATGAGGTCCATTTATCCTTTGGGCCACGTTATCAAACTCATCTCAAATTTTCACTCACCCGCACTGATTGAGCACTCTCTAAATGCGAACCGAACACCGGTGACACAGTCCTCACCTCCGATCTGCTAGATAAACGATGGGTGTCGGCCCCTGTCATGTGTTATGGAGACAAAAACATGTGGAAAGGCTCTGTGAGAAAGCAGTGCTAAGGCACCTGTTCTGGAAAAGAAGTGGTTGGAAGTCCCTTTGGGAGCCACATCTGTGAGGCTAAAAAAGCATCCTCCTGGTTGAGTCAGTCCGCGAACTCTGGGTTTGAAGCCAACTCGACAGTGTCACTTAGACTCTTCGGGGTACGTGATCGACAGTCCGAGGTTTCACAGGAGAATGCTCGGGCCTGGGAGACAACACATCAGATTCAGACACTTGACGAAGACTTCAGGGTCAGGCCTCTGGCCCCACACCTAACGAGCTAATCGCAAAGTCCTCGCTGCCTCGATACGTGTTTCTTCATCCTGCAAATGACAGCTTGCGGTTTTATGACAACTAAATTAGCGTAATTCAATTCGTAGCATTTGTCTCATCATTTCAGTGTGACCTGTATTAGCTCTGGCAAACACGTGGATTTAATGAGAAAGGCTCCATGAGAAATCCTGGTGCATTTCTGAACGTGCCAGCGCTGACTGACGGGACTTCTGAGACGCCCTGGGGAAGACTGGCCGGCCCAGCCTTCCCGGCAGCCCGAACTTACCGAAGTGGATGAATTAGGAGAGGCGGTCTCTGTCCCCTGAACTTTGCAGGAAGGATTGGTCTTTGGCTTTCCTCCTCCTATCCAACCCTTTTTCATGGAGCTCTATGAAAGCCAGAGTTCCCGTCTTTTTATGGTGGCCTTGACCTAAAATAGAGCAACTCACATCTCACATCCTATTGGCTCGTGCTGTTCAGTTGGATCCTGTTTCATCTAATATTTCCAAGGGTGATCCTTTAAATGGCATAGAAATTATTTTCAACAGCAGGGATCTCCGTGACGCCTTCCCGGTCCGTCTTCCCCCATGCCCACCTAACGTATCGCGTGGTCCCCCAAGGGCACCAGCACCTGCCTCCCAGGTGCCCCTCACCCCTGCTCTCCACCCACCTTCCTCCTACAACAGGGAGAGATGTGACCACAGGGTGTGGACATCTGTGCCACAGGGACCCCATGACACAGTGTTGTTTAGATCACACTGTCCAAAATGAGGCTTGAGCTCATGTCCATGACTCTGTGGCTGGCTCTTGTCAACAATGAAAAGGAAACACGCAGAAACAAGGTGGGGGAGGTCATCCAAGGGGGTCTTTGGCTCCTTGTAGCCTTTGAGGACTAGGTGTGGGGACGCGGCCAGTCTGGGACCACGCGCTACCCTGTCCTTCCCTTCCCTTAGGATATTTCCACTCTCTCGATCTGCTCCCTCTTCTTTTGTGAGAGGACTAATACTAGTACCTGCCTCCTAAGGATGCCGCGAGATTAACGAGGCGAGGCAAGTCATTTGAAGTCACAGAGTAAGCACTCTGTAAATGCGAACCCCGTCCCTGGTTACCTTCGGGAGGAAAATTGCAGACTTGCGAAGGACCTTTCTGCTCCCCTCGCTCCCTCCTAGCGGTTTGCACAGAGGCATCCGATCGTGATTGGAAATTAAGCGTGTGCAAGCACTTCTCTTCGCACTAAATAATTCACAGATGAAGAATCGGCCATAATGGGCCCACCCATCTGTATGAATTGTGAGAAAATCAGCTCTCCGAAGAGCCAAGGATGCCGGGAGTCAATACACATTTCTAAGGAGCAGCGCTGAAGCCGCGGGTGACAAGCCCTCGAGCGCCACCTACAGGCCGCGGCGACCGTCACAGGCGGCCGGGCTCGCCCAGCTCCCAAACCCGAGTCCCTTCCCAGGGGAGTGATCGGGATAGATAAAAGAGAGTTGTACTCAAAATTTATACACGGACATAGACGTGTGTGTGTGTGTGTGTGCGCGCGCGCGTGTGCATGTGTGCGTGTTCCGGTGTTTCCAGTGGGGAAGCCTTGACCCCGAGCTCGATCTGCCACTCAACCTGTTTGATCTGGGGCGATCACCAGCCTCTCGGAACCTCTGCTTCCCCACTCGTAAAAAGGGAGTGACTCCACTTGCCTGACGAGACTATTTCAGTGATTCAGAAGATGACGCACAGGACACATCACAGAGCCCGAGACGGAGAACTACAGTAATAAGAAGAAGGTGGTGACAGCCGTCTGTTCATTTACCTACTGATTCCACAAGGATTTCTGGAGCCTACTGTGCACCAGGCGCTCGCTGGCCCCTTCCTTCTGCAAAGCCACCGGCTCCGGAGCCCCGACTCACGGGCAGGGAAATTAGGAAAATGTTACGTGATTCTGAAGCACTGTTATGCTGGGAGAGAGGTCATATAAACACTCTCGTATCTCTTATCTGGGTAAATACAAACTCAGTGGAATTGGTTGGAACATTCCAATCGACAGCATACGCATTAGCCAGGGAGTGACTTTCAGAAATTATCTGCAGGTTAATGTATTAGTTTCTATTGCTACATAACAATCACCACGTCACTACAGACAGGCTTAAAATGACACACACTTATTACCTCCCAGTGTCTCTGGGCCAGAAGTCCAGGCGCTCTGAGCTGGGTCCTTGTCTGAGGTCAGAGAGGCGGTAACAGGGGTGCCCACTGGGGTTGGGTTCCCGTCAGAGGCTTGGTTGGGGGTGCTCCTGAGGCCGTAGGATTCACGGCAGTCTCCTTCTCCAAGGCCAGCAGCGGAGACAGGAGGGCAAGCCTGCCGGCAACAGAGTCTTTAATAACACGCTCTGACCACAGAGTAACAGGCCAACCCCTTGACCATTTGCATTGGCATAAGCAAGCCACACCCTGAAAGAGGGGACCCTGCGGAGGTGTGAGCACAGGCGGGCAGACG
The DNA here is from genome assembly GCF_018350215.1 of Panthera leo. Classification (NCBI taxonomy): domain Eukaryota; kingdom Metazoa; phylum Chordata; class Mammalia; order Carnivora; family Felidae; genus Panthera; species Panthera leo. The sequence continues at coordinate 4,663,615 of NC_056691.1, forward strand.
CCTGAGGGTCTGTCCACACGTCGTTCCCAAAACATACCAAGTAGGAAAAGGAGAAGCAGCAACTGTTTGCCAAGTATATCTTATTTCAGAAAATAAAACAGCTCTAAAAAAAAAAAGAAAGAAAAGAAAAGAGAATGGATCCAAGATGTGCCATATACCTGGCGGCAATGATTCCCACGACAATTCTGGAGAAGGGGAATACTTCTCAACGGCCCAAGGGGTTGCAAGCTTAAGTTTCAGGACTAAGAAAACGCTGAGAGTTTCTGAAAGAAAAGGAAGTGAACAGGTAACGGGACGACAAGATTCCTTAAGACTGGCGTTGCCACCCTTTAGGTTTTAAGGAAGAAAAAAATCTCATTTGGCAGATAAAAGTAAACTGCTTATCGATCAAATAGTCGCTGACTGATTGCCTAGAAGGGCGACCTCGGAGCGTCCCGATGCCTCCTGGGATCACTGTCGGTGGTGAGGGAAAATGGCGCTGGTCCTGTGGTCCTGTGACCTCCCAAGCAACTCAGAGCCTCACCAAAAGATGATGCGCCTGCTCCTCTCTACAACCCAGATGAGCGAGACTGAGAAATGAGAGGTAATTCATTGTGGCACAAGAGTGTAATTTCCCAACCTGCTGTCATGTGTGGGTGGCATTCAGCATGCGAATGGAACCTTAAAAACAGAGTATTATTGGTTTTAACGAAGCATTTTTTAAAAGTTTTTATTTATGTATTTTGAGAGACAGAGACAGTACCAGTGGGAGAGGGGCACAGAGAGAGGGAGAGAGAGAGAATCCCAGGCAGACTCCACACTGTCGGTGCAGAGCCCGATGTAGGACTCGAACTCACACAACCGTAAGATCATGACCTGAATAGAAACCAAGAGTCGGACGCTTAACCGACTGAGCCACCCAGGCATCCTCAGAAGCATTTGTTTTTAAAATATGGCTAGACAAATGAACCAGTGGAGAAAATAGTCTAGAAACAGACTTCATATGTTATCCAGAAGTGGCATTTCTTTTTTTTTTTTTCTGTTTTTTTTTTTTTAACATTTATTTATTTTTGAGACAGAGAGAGACAGAGCATGAATGGGGGAGGGTCAGAGAGAGAGGGAGACACAGAATCGGAAGCAGGCTCCAGGCTCTGAGCCGTCAGCACAGAGCCCGACACGGGGCTCGAACTCACGGACCGTGAGATCGTGACCTGAGCCGAAGTCGGACGCTCAACCGACTGAGCCACCCAGGCGCCCCCAGAAGTGGCATTTCATTAGGTAGAGAACCATCCACTCAATGGACAATTGGCTGTCCTACAGAAAAATCGCACCTTTGTTTTCCTACCTTACACCATGCACGCGCGCACACACACACACACACACACACACACACCACGGTGTATTCTAAATGGATTAAAGACCTACCTGTGAAAGCAGACTGAAATTTTTGGAAGGAAATACAGGCAGCTCCTTGTGGAACACCAGGATAAGGAAGAAACTTCTGAGCAAGACACAATGCATAGTGTAAACGTTGATTGTGTTAAATATCTAAAAAACTTGATTATGCTAAATACAGATGTAATGTTATATTTTAAATTATGTTAAAAATATAAAAAACTTGACTGTGTTAAGAATAAAACGTTTTGTGAGGCAGAGACTATAAACAAAGTCAAAGCCAGAGATCTATTGGAAAATATATATTTCATTTATCTGGCCAACTAAGGATTAATATCCAAAAATACGTAAAGAACCCCTATAAGACAGTAAGAAAATGGCAAGCCGCTCAACAGAAACAGTCAAGAGCTAGAAAAGCTTCAATGAAAAAGAAAACCAGGTGGCCAGGAAATATGAAAAGGCGTTCAACCTCTCTAGTAATCAGGGAAACGCAAATTAGAACCGAATTAAAAATCCAAATGAAAACCGTTAGCAAGATACCATTTCACCCACGGGGGTTGGTGGCAAAAGTTGTGGCCTGCGGTCCAGCACAAAATGACACTGTCTGTGTGACGGATTGGTTTCTCCGGATGCCGAGACAGTGCCGTGTGTTACTCTAAAGCCTAAGATACAGAGGGGGAAATGCAGGGATCCAAAAGAGGTGAGAAGGCCCTGGTCCCTTACAGCACCACCCCCTGCAAGGCCCCAGGGAGAGACATGGGGCCAGGGCCCTCCGTGGGCTCTCATCCTGGGGAGGAACCTTGCTCCCTGGAACTTTTCTGGGAAAGCCGGCTGCCCCACCTGGGAATCTTGGAGCCAGTGAGGGTCTAGGCTGTCCTGCTGGGAGACAGGGAGGCCTTGATCCCACCTAGCTCACCCAGAGGTCCAGCCAGTGACCCAGAGGGAAACCTTGAGGTCATTTTGAGACAAGGCTCTTGGCACCCCAAGAGATATCAGCTTAGGTGCGGTCTTGGTGTAAGATAGGCTGGGGTGTTTGCCTGTATCCCAAGGGCCTTACACAGAGAAGGGGAGGTAATCCAATGTACAGTTTAGGAAATTGAGTCGGACCTCTAGAATGGATGAGAAGCTCGGTCCTGCAGGGTTGGGGGCAGGGGGTTCGGAGGCTGCTGGTGTCCCCCTTGTAAGAGGTGACGTGGCTTGCATGGAGGGAGCAGAACTGGGTTTCTCTGAAACAGGAAACCAGGAGGAAAATGAGTTTTAGGTAAAAAGATATGTCTTTCCGTGAAAGACTTGTGAGTTTGATGAGCCAGTGCGCCATGCAGGCGGAAACATCCAGAAGGCACTCGGATGTGTGAGTATGGGCATGAAACATTGGATCTGGGCTTACCAGTTCACCAAGAGCTGCTTCCTTTGGGGTTTAGCTCTGTCTTCACGCTGCTAAGTCAACCTAAAACGGCTTCTACTGTGATCCCCAAATTCTGGCCAGCAGCCGCGGGAGCCCCACATTTCACGGATCACGCCCAGAGAAGGGAAGAGAGGCAGAGACTTTGTCCAGCACTTCTGGTAAGCCCTTCAGCTGACTGGTCCCCAGCTGATTCCACCGCCACCACTTTGCCCGGACCCGAAGTCAAGCGCAGAGCCAGCCCCCGCTAAGGCCATAGGCATTCCCAAACTGAAACTCGGGGACGTCAGAAAGGCGACGGGGAAACAGGTGCCATGGTGACAGCCAGCAACTGTCCCCTGAAACTGTTCAAGGAAGCTGGCCAGTTGAGCTCTTCTCTGACTTCATTGTCTCAGCTCTCTCGGGGCTCAGACACTGCAGAGCAAGGAGCTGGGGGGATCTGGGGCCGTGGGTCCGATCAGGAGAAAGCCGGTACAAGGCGGGATGGCGGCTGGGGAACCGGCAGCACAGAGGAGGGGGCTTGCCTTGTCTTGAGACTTCAGGCCAGGAATCCACAGCCCTGGGAGCTCAGCCAGCAGAGGACAGCACGGGGAGGGTCACATCTCAGCAACTGCCCGGTCCTGGGAGGGACCTGCATGGGGGCCGCTCCCCTCCCCGGCTGGCCAGGGAGTGGCCTAGAGACCTGACTCTCCCCCCTGGGGGACCCTCAGAGAGCTCAGCGCTCATTTACTTCTTCCCTTGTTTGGCTTTGTTTTCATTGACTGAGTTCTCCGGCTCTGGGCTGACGGTCAGACAAAGTTGAAGGACAAGAAGCAGTTAAGTCATAAATTTTCTCATGCACAGCACACAGACCAGAGCCCCCGTGGGCTGCAGAAAGGTAGGGCATTCACTCTGGAGAAGGACTTCAGGAAGCATCCCAGGCGCCCTCTAATTCTAAGAAGAAGACACGAGAGGCTCGCGTCAGCCACTCTATTTGAAAAGCCAACTCGTGGTTTAACAGCGGGTTCTCTTTTCTCCGTTGCCATGATATCTGCCACTGTTTTAAAAGCCACCCGTCCAGGGGCGCCCAGGTGGCTCAGTCGGTTAAGCGCCCGAGTCTTGATTTCAGCTCAAGTCACGAGCCCGTGGCTTGTGGGTTCAAAACCCGTGTCGGGCTCTGTGCTGACAACGTGGAGCCTGCTTGAGATTCTCTCTCTCTCGTCTCTCTCTCTCTACCCCTCCCCTGCTCGTGCTCTCGCTCTCTCAAAATAGATAAATACACTTGTAAAAAATTAAAAACTAAAAATAAAAACCGTACATCCAGCAGCCCCGTGCCCTTTGGGGTCTACAGCATGTCTGAGCAAGGAGCCACCTGACGGCAGGACCCCGGGTCCCGGGAGGCTCACGACCGTTTTCTCTCCTCCAGGGGCTCGCCTGCATGCAGGTGACACAGGGCTGGCTGGGGGGCACAGAGCAGATTCGGGAGAGCCTCTGTGGCAGTCTGAGGAGCTGCTGTGGAAGGAGACCTGGCCAGAGAGGCTGTGACTCCAAGGCAAAGGGCTTCGCCCACATAACCATCGCCAGCACGCCGCTCACCTCTCTGGGTTTGTCAGCCGTCATCCAACGAGACCAGAAGCCTCTTTGCTTCCCACCCCACTCGGGTTTATCGGTACTTAAGAGGTTTTGTAGCGTTTGCTGATGATTGACGATGCGCAGAGCCATGGACGTACAAGAGGGGAGAAAGGAGAGGCTCACCGCAAACGTCCGTCCCAGCCACCAGAGGGAGGAAGGCCCAAATGGCAAACGTCAAATCGGTGCCTCCCACGGGGGCAGATGGAACTGGAAGGCTTAGATGAGAATGTTATCCAAGCACTAGTAAGAATTCTCAAGGAGCTGCACCAAAAGCATAAAATGACTTTGTAGAAGTAAATACATGCTTTTCAAACTTCAATACGTGAAACGAAAAACAGGATGGTCTTTGTTCAGATTGTCTCCGGAAGACCAAGTAGAAGAAAACCTCAGAATGCAGAGCAACGGTGCGAAGAGGGAAATCACGAGGAGAAAGATAGGAGCCTTAGAGCACAGACCCAAGCAGACGGGACGTGTAGCCGTAGAAGCACAGAGAAGAGATCCCTAAGCAAACACAACCGACATGATCTACGTGAAGAATCAGACCCGCAAACTGGCCGATCGAGTGTATTTAAAGGGACACATGCTTGGGGTCATGGGTTGAATTGCACTCCCCCTCCCCAAATTTGTTAAAGTCTTAACTCCCTCAATCTCAGAATGTGACCTTGTTAGGAAATAAAGCTGTCACAGATGTAATTAGTTAAGACGAGGAGTATGGGTGTTGGGGCGGGGGGTGGTCCTAATCCAAGATGACTGGTGTCCTAATAAAAAGGGGAAATTTGGACATAGAGCAGACACAAGTAGAGGCAAGAAAATGTGAGGACTCCTGAAGATACCCGTCCAAGCCGAGGAGAGAGCCTGGCACAGATCCCTCCCTCACGGCCTTCAGAAAGAACCAACCTTACTGACTGTCCTTGACCTCAGACTTGCAGCCTCCAGGTCGGGGAAGCCGGCCCATCTGTGGGCCTTTGTCATGACTGCTCTAGCAAGCCAATACACTTGGCAGCAGCCTGATGAAATTGCTGAATCAGAAGGACAAAAATCCTAAGCGAAAAGACAGAAAACACCAGATGGTTATAACGTAACAAGAGAATCAGAGCGGCATTGAACTTGGCTCCCAGGACAGTGACACTTTTTCAAGGGTGGCCCACAATGGTTGTCATTCATTTCTCTCTTCCCCTTTGCTCTGGAGCCCTCTGTCTCCCCACCCAGGTGTCTCTTGTCGAGACCTGAATGGCTGTCCCTCGTGAAGTGCACACAGTAAGGACCGCTGGTGACCTCAGCAACAGCGTGGCCACGGCTGTTCTCTCAGCCGTCCTCCAGCCTCCCTGGACGTGCCTTGCCTCCAGGCCCCACCAGCGGAGGGCTCCCCAACTCCGTCTCTTGCTTCTTTTGCTTTTAATCAACGCTCACTCCTTGGGTGACATCTCGTCCAGTGTCAGGGCTTGGAACGCGAACAAGGTGCTGAAGGCTCCCAAACTTACCCAGAATTCCAAGCTTGCACACCCGCCGGCCTCGGTCAGCATCTCTGGCTGAACATCCTACGGGCGTCTATCTACACTGGGTGCCCTAGAAAGCAGAGTGGAACAAACTGGGGAGACCAGGACTGAGGGAGAGCCAGTGTGACAGAGTGAGAGACCGAGGGGGCACTGCTGGGCCCATGCACAATCAGGGGACTGTCGTCACACATGGGTGAGTTGCAGGACCTGGGGAGAGTCGATCTGCAGGGGGTCAACCCACCAGCTCCAACCTCCCCGGCTCACGGTCTCAGCCCGGCGCCCCTGCTCATGTGGGCGGCACGTATGTGGTCACCTCAACGGAGACAGGGAGTCTCCGGAGCGGGTCCCCAGGGCACGTGGTGTGGCCCTGCAGCAGACCCACACGGAGGGTCCCAAGGGGTGGAACGGGGCACCCTGCCGCCCCTCCCACGTCAGTCAAGAGCAAGCCCAGCCTGGCCAAAGCCAAACACCTCATCTGGTCATTTCCATCCTCCGATGCTGTCCCACAGCGGTTGCAGCCACCATACTCGCCTGTGTCGCCCTGAATTAGGGGCAGACTGGCTTTGGGAGTCTCATCCACTTGCAGTCACGTGGTGGTTGAAGCCGGGGTCACCACCTCCCATGTCCAGGGACTGGCCTGCCCCTCGCGACCCGACTCTCACTCCTCTCTCCAAGCCTGAAGCGGAAACGGTCTTTGCATCTACACGACGGAGCAAAAAAATTTTTTTGATTACGTGTGAATGTAAATAGACCGGCCTTTTGAAATTCTGTGATTGGCAGGCATCGGCATCTGCCTTTAAGAACACGAGAAGGGTGCTTTGTATGTTAAAATAAAAAGCACTACCTTTCCGAGGTGTCACTTGAAGTGTATAATTTGCACCCACTTAAAGTGTCTAACGTGGTGAATTTTGAAAAATGTATACTCGTAACCATCTCCACGTTCAAACTGCAAAATATTTCCATCCCTCCTGGAAGTCTCAGACAACCCTGGAGATGCCTCCTACCACTACAGATTCCCGTTTCCTGTGCCAGAACTTGACACGGAGTCGTACCGTAGGCAACGTTTTCTGTGTGGTCTCCTTTGCTCTGATGTTTTCGAGACCCACCAGTGTGTGCGCGTGTGTGTGTGTATGTGTGTGTGTTACTTTTATGGCCGAGTGGTGTTCCCTTCCTTGGGTGTGCCATAGCTGGTTTTCCATTCACCTGCCGATGGACACTGGGAGGTTTCCCATGCTTGGACACTGGGACTAAAGCCACTATGCACATTCCTGCACGATGCCACGGGCAGACCCATCTTTTCATTTCTCTTGGGCAACCTCTTAGGAGGAACGTGCTCCCTCCGGAGATCCCCTTCTGGCTCCAAATGTACAGAATCTGCCCAGCAAAGCCCAGGTGTCACCCCAGCCCCGGGGGGGCTTCTGTCTTAGGGACTTTCAACTCTTGTCAACCCACCTCTGCAGGAGGGAACTGACCTCTGCATGGAAAGGCACCTGGAACACACTTCTCTCCACTGACTTATATTTATGCCCCAGCACACTTGATGGTGCATCAAACAGCCACCCTGCCCTTTTTTTCTGGCTGTGAACTAAAATTATTTCTAGGAAAAGAGACAGAGAGGGAGCTCAGTGAATTAATTCAAGTTTATTTTCTAGTGGCCTCTAGTGGCATTTGTCAGAACTGCATCTCAGTCGGTGCTTTGAAGACCCCTGACTGCCCCAAAGGGCTGAGGACACCCTCCCCGCCCCCCGCCCCCGGCCTCTCCTTCCCTCCCCCGCCAAAACTAGTTCCCGGCTCGGCTGAAAAGACACCACACTCCTACGCAGCTAACCCTGTGGGGTAAGACTGGCTTCTCGTCCCCATTAAAAAAATCAAAACTGCTTACCACCAGTTTCTCTTTGCCACTCCCTATGATTCCAAAACCCCAACCTTGTGAATTAGAAATTCACGGATTGTAGGGATAGATGTAGTTAATACGGCAAATTTCTCAGTTTCTGTTATTCTGGTTATTCCGTCTTGTATTAGCGGGCGCCCCGTTGCTATACCCGCATGGTTTTGTTTCCAGTTAAAGTGAGTGAAAAAGCCACCGAGGGTCACAAGGAAAGGAACTTTGAGCACAAACCTTTTCAGAGGATTCTTGGTCACAGTGTATCTTAGAGGCACATTTGGTGAGTAAAGACCAGATCGTGTCAACTGCCCACTCTCGCCAAGGGGTCTCCCTTCGTGCTGCTGGGTTTTCCTCAGACAACGGAATACCATGGACATTCGAGAATGTACTTTGCTTCTCAGCCCATCTGCTGGATCTCGCTGGTTCTTCGCACAACCCCCAGCACAGCAGGCTGCCACCAGCATTGGTCACCACGCTAATCTAATGATCTCGCCTGGGGTCAGTTTGGAGAGGGTCTTGTGTGGTTCCTGTGGCCCAATCCATTGGACGGACGTCGGACGGAACGTTTCACCCACAATGAGATCCGCACCTGCTGTTCCAGGGAACAGTGTTACCTCCAGCGTGTCAAGAACGGAGTTTGCCACTAAGCACTCTCATTTCCTTGCACGTATCAGGTTTCTACGCGACTGTTCCCGCAAAAAAATGCCCCCAAGGTATAACCAAGCTACTGAAATTTATTAAGAGAAGACACCTAGTGCAATGAACACACATATTGATCGGACCTCCATCATCACCAGCTCTCATCAGACCACTGCACTTCATGAAGTGAGCGCCCTAAGTTTGTAAGAAAGGAATGGGACATTTCTCTTATGCTAATGAAATCCACCCTGAGAGCGATCTGAAGTAGCTAGAAACTTAGCCTTATTGGATAATCATTAAAACTCGAAGAACATGTCCCCGGAAGGAAAGGGAGGGCCTGGTTCTCCGGGTGAGATGATGGCCTTGCTCCCAGAGCCTCCAGGAGCCCGAGGCCTCTCTGCTCCCTCCGGGGACGGTGGGGCACAGAGAGAACACCTAGTGTATTGTAGGGGCCTGTGAGCGCAGGAGATGTGAAAAAGCAACAATTTTGAAATTTCCAAAAAAAAAAAAAAAATACAGAAGCATTCTGTGCCCCCATCCAGCTCCTACATCGCCACATTGTCTTCTTGATGTGCACTTAAAAAACTTTGCTTTGGATGTTTTTATTTATTTTTAAGACAGAAAGCACGAGCAGGGAAGGAGCAGAGAGAAAGGGAGACAGGGACCGAAGCGGGCTCCGTGCAGACAGCACAGACCCCGACACGGGGCTCGAACGCACAAGCCATGAGATCATGACCTGAGCCCAAGTCGGACGCTTAACCGGCTGAGCCCCCCAGGCGCCCCTATGCAGTATTTTTAAAAGCAAAGTTAGGATGTGGTATGTGTGCTCCTGTATTCACTCAGGAGCAAGATTTTGCAGCAGGCCTGATCAGGGGTATGATCTTGGAGGACTGAGGATCGAAACCAAACGCGGGGGCATCTGTCACAACCACAGGGGTTCAGAAGAATAAGCGATTTCCACCAGCAGCCAGCCCTGAGAGCGATGAACACCTCTTTGGGTTTTCCCTACGTTTATGATAAGAGGAAATGCTACATTTCACTCAGAGGTTAGTGAAAATAAACATGTGGTTTCCCCACCACGTTCACAGGCAGGTCTGGAGGCGGGGGGAGGGGGGGGCACCTGCAGGTCTCCAGGGCCCTGCCAATGTCTTCTGAGATCCAGGAAACGCTGGGGTCTCTAGATGAAAGCGGATCGTCCACAGAAAGACCCCAGGAATCTATAGTCCTCACAAGCCCTGACAACAGTGGGCAGCAAGTCGCCAGTGTGCTCGTGACAGCGGGGAAAGTTTCTGTCCTTTGTCGCTGGCAAAGGCAGGGACCTGATCTAATTACACCTGAGGGACCCTCATCGGTGGCCACAGCTGGCTTCTGCCCAAGGCATCACTGAATGGCAATTAGTGCTACCCCGGCGGGGGTGGAGGTGGGGGTGGGGGTGGGGGGAAACAGCCTGTTTTCACAGTATTTCTTGCGCAATAACCTTCCTCTTGAGAAAGTGGGAACGCTCCCCGTCTTGTTCATCACGGAATCCAGCCAACTGGACACACTCAAGAAGTATTTGCTGGGGCGCCTGGGTGGCTCCGTCGGTTGAGCGCCCGACTTCGGCTCAGGCCATGATCTCGCGGTCGGTGAGTTCGAGCCCCGCGTCGGGCTCTGTGCTGACCGCTCAGAGCCTGGAGCCTGTTTCCGATTCCGGGTCTCCCTCTCTCTCTGCCCCCACCCCCCCACTCTGTCTCTATCTCAAAGTTTGTACCAAATGTCCACGTGGAGACAAAAACCTGACGTGCAGGAAGGATCTCTGCGAGGGGATAGAAATGTTCCAAAGTTAGATTCGGGTGAAGCCCGCACGCTTAACACACTTACCAAACGTCACTGACTTGTGCACCCGGAAGGCGTGAATTTTACGGGAGTCAATTACAGCACAGTTAAGCCTGTTAAGAAAAGAGTGATAGACTCCCAGTGGAGTCTGAGGGGTCCTGGAGACCTCCACCTGAAGGAAGGGGAAACGCCTCTTCCGGAGCCCAGAAGGAACTCCCTGGTACAAAATGCTGTGGGTCTCCCGGGGTAAGCAGTGCAAAGATACGGTACCTCCGAGCCTGGAAACGAGGTAAAAGCCAGACGTGGAAGTGTCGTTATCTACAAGTGGGAAGGCTGGGCCATTCCTCACCTGCAACAGTCATGCAGACACCCAGTCACGTCGGATTTAGTGCCGTGGCCAAAGTACGCCCTTGTGCTACCCACGGGGAAAGCTCTGTGTGGACACCAGTAGCAGGAGGAAGGGTCCTGAACACTAAAAACCACCTTTCAGGCAACTTGCACGTTAGTTTCTTCACCCTCTTTCCGGGCTCTTTTTTTTTCTTTTTTTTAATTTTTTTTTTTTAACGTTTTATTTATTTTTGAGACAGAGAGAGACAGAGCATGAACGGGGGAGGGGCAGAGAGAGAGGGAGACACAGAATCGGAAGCAGGCTCCAGGCTCTGAGCCGTCAGCCCAGAGCCCGACGCGGGGCTCGAACTCACGGACCGAGAGATCGTGACCTGAGCCGAAGTCGGACGCCCAACTGACTGAGCCACCCAGGCGCCCCTCTTTCTGGGCTCTCAAAGCCTAATTTGTGCATCTCAAAGTCACGGCGAATCTTCTTAAAATTCTATGGTTGCATGTATTTTTTTAATTGAAGAAAAAAAATTTTTTTGGAGAGACAGAAAGTGTGAGTGGAGGAGAGGGGCAGAGAGAGAGAGAGAGAGAGAGAGAGAGAATCTTGAGCAGGCTCCATGCTCAGTGCTCAGTGCAGAGCCTGAGGTGGGGTTCAATCCCACGACCCTGGCAGGATCACGACCTGAGCCGAAATCAAGAGTCAGACACTCAACCGACTGAGCCACCCAGGCGCCCCATGGTTGCACGTTCTTGGGATCGGCTTAGACTGGCGTTCCCCCAGAGAGGTGGCTTTGGTGCAGGTTTCCTTTAAAGACACCGTAGTGAGGAGACACCTTCTAGTAAGGAATGAAGAGGGCTCTTCTGGGCATGTCTACAATTTATCTTTAAGCAAAAAGAAACGGAATCGGGCATTGCAGAGTCAGGCCTTGTTACGTGCCCATGTCAAACGAAGACCTCCTCGGGCCGGACTCTCCTCCACCTGTACATACATCCCTCCTTACGAGAAACAGGAGAAGCTTCAACGCGGAACTGGCATGAGTTGGGGCAGCAGCACAGGGAGGGACCAGGCTGCCTTCCCTCCCCCCAGTTCCCTTTAACCTGCCTGCACCCCGCCTCCCCTCCACTAAGAAAGAGCGGGAAGCAGGTAACACCCCTCACCTGAACTCAGCCCCCTGGTGGATGTGATAGCGAATGACACCTGTACTTTACTACCTGGAGCGGGGGTGCAGGGGCGGTAATACCCATCCTGGGCTGGCGGGTATCCGTACAGCTGCCTTCTGGAGTTTTCTCACTTGGTCCTGTGTCTCCCCGGGTAGCCGCACATGCCCCTAAGGCCTTCCGACACACAAGGGATGGTTCATCAAGCTGCTTCTCTGCCTCTGGGCAACATTTCCCACTAAGGCCTCAGCACTGCAGAGTGGGAAAAAGTGAACAGGACACATTCCAGAAAAAGCAATACTAGGGAGTTAAAAATGCTAACTTGCTCTTTTTTCTCGAGAGAGAGAGAGAGAGAGAGTGTGTGGGCAGCAGGGGAGGGGTAGAGGGAGAAGGGGAGAGAGAGAGAGGATCCTAGGCAGGCTCCACGCCCCGATGGGGGCTCAAACCCACAATCATGACCTGAGCTAAAATAAAGACTCGGATGCCTAACCTGCTGAGCCACCCAGGACCCCCCCCGTCCCGTCCGGTCCTTTTAAAAACATGTATGAGCACCAAGCCAAGGCTCCTCAGTCCTGCTCAGCTTTATCCCCACCTACGCCTGCAGGCGAACAGCGTTCCAAGCCCGGGGGCTCGGGACTGGCACTGAGACATCACTGAGGGGCACTGCGAGAAATTTCTCCAGCAGACCAGCTCCCTACCCACCGGAGGGCACAGAGCCCCAAGATACATGGTCACCATGAAAGAAAGCAAGGCAGGAAACAATCTGTAGAGAAGGGGACCGCGTACGCATTGAAATAAAGGGCTACAGATGAGAACATACAGGTACGTTTCCTCATGCGTGTGCTAAAAACTGGGGGGACCCTTAACAAGCCAATGACGGGAGTTTACCTGGAGGGACACGGGGCGGACGGGACGGGCCGTGTCTCTGACCTGCAGGAGCGAATTCACTAGGCAGTACTTAAGTGAAACAGAAATACAGAATTATGACAGCGCTATTCTGGTTTCAACACCTGACCCCGGGGCTCATGTCCTCGCGGGCCAGTGCCAGGGAGGCTAAACCCAGGCTTCCTCCACCTAAATAAAACCTCACTCCTATTTCAAGAGCCAATGGCTGCGTGCTCACCAAGTATCATGCCAGGAAGTACTTAGTCTCTAGTACTTTGGGGACCGATGAGGAGGGAGGCGGGGGCGTGGTGGGAGGGGGACAGACCTTCCGTAGGTCACCTTGGCTCATGGTGGCGAGGTTTCCAGACGGTACTCCGAACTCCATTTACTCTTAAAAGTTAACCTCTTAAAAGTTAACCTCAAACCTCCCCCCACCCCCCCAAAAAAACGGTTTAAATGTTCCTGTAAGAATCCCACACAGAACTGACATCTGTGTAAGATCCGTTTCAAACAAAGGTGTAAAATCACCAAGTGCCCCCACGTAGGTACCGACGCCGAATTTCCGAGGAGGAACCGAATGTCAAGGGAGCCTATTTAAAAAATGTTTCCGTGTTGAGAGAAGCAAGAGGTGTTCTTGATTGAGAGGGGAGGCTACCGTATACGGTGGTGTTTGGTCCAACCCTCTAAAATTAGTACAGAAAAATCAGCCATCGCTCTGACACGCTGTTCCAACAAAGACCGTTCGTCAAAAAACAGAAGAACTGAAAAAGCTATTTGTGGCTTTGCACGGCTTGACGAAACCAATCACACGTACACGAGTTACTCAGCAGCTGCGGCCATCTCCCGCCGTGGGATGGACGGGGACGGGCGTGCGGCCCGCGCACGGCGCGCGGGACGTTTATCTGAATCCTGCAACTTGGCTCTAACGTCAGTGGTTCCAGAACCTCCCTACCAAGTACCTGTTGTCCAGTGGACTCCAGAAACTCAGTCACCTTCCTGAGGATGTAAGAGACTTTACAGTTAGAGCCGTAACAAAAGATGCCGTGTTTACCCAACAAACAAAATCCCCCAATTCAAAGCCTCTCCTGCTCCGCAAAAAAAGCCCTGCCAACTTTTCTGCAGAGCCTCTGCTGGGGGCTCCAAGGCGCCAGCGGCCTGGGCCGCTGTCCCTGGCTGGGCACCGAGGGCTGGGGAGCCGAAGCGGCAGCTGCTGCCCGCCTGTGCCCGCGGCCAGGTGACAGTTCCCATTTTCCACTCTCAGGTGTCAACCCAACGGTTAAACCATCAGGTCAATGCAAACGGGAAGCAGCCCTATCCGATCCTGAGTTCTTTTCCTCCGCACCTCAGACCACACTCGCCAGGAGCAGGGGGCTCCGGGGGGTGGGGGGGGTCCGGGGGGGGTGGTGGTGTCCCAGTCCCAACCGCCCAATCATGCCACTTCCTCTGCCAAGCAGGGAGGCCTTCCGGTTTCAGGATACACATTCCTACATCCTAGCTCGTGTGTCAGCAGCATTCTGCCAAAGCAGCGGGTGAGGGCTGCACACGACGGCCCTGAAGCTCAAGATGACCTCAAGGGGCTGCACCATCACGTGGTCCGGTCTGTGGCTCCGTGGCTCGCCCGGGGGCCCTGACCGCCCCCCATCCGGCCGCTTGTACAGGCAACATCTTGGTCCCATCCAGACCCGCCTGGGAGCAGAGACGGCAGTTCTCCAGCACACGTGATGCAAATTCCCCGCTGAGCCCCGCCGGCCCCAGTGCCGTGGACCCACTGCCACCAGCTCCGACGGCCTCCTCCCAGGCTGGCACTGGGGCCAGGCTGCCTGCCGGTCCCCCTGCAGCTGTGCTGCTACAGTGGCCCCTCTCCCGACCGGAAGCCCTGGAACCCCCGGGGGGGGGGGGGCGGTTCATTCGGGCTGAACTGCCCAGCGAGCAGAGGCACAGCCGGCCCTGGGCGGTGGTACAGGCAGCCCATTCCCAACTCACCGCCTCGCCCCCACCCCCGCCCTGCTGGTCCCCAGCTGTCAGGGGTCATGGGACCTCGGGAGGAGACAGGCTAAAACCCCAGACCAACTTCATGTCATCGGCCTGGAAATCACCTCCGAGAGACCCTAGCAGAGGAGCGACGGCATGGATTTGCATCTGTCACGTGGCAACGTAAGTCCACACGCGGACGGAGTTGCCGTTCCTGGACGAGACCGCCCCCCCCCCCACCCCAACCCACGGCAAGCACTCAGCCCCAGGCATCGCCGTGGGGTCACGCAGCACCTCCACTGCCCCACGTCCTCGCAACCCGCAGAGAGCCGACCAAAAGTTCTGTTTCGCTTTATTGGATACGCCAGGTATGGGAGTTACAAGTGAGAGCCACCGGGATGCGGGGGTCGCGCTGTGACTGAGCGTTCTCTCCGGCCAGCTGGGACAGGAGCGGACCTCGCCTCCACGTGGCAGGAGCGCAAGCAAACGAACGCACGAGCAAGATCCGGTGGCATCCCGGCGCGGGTGGCACCAACGGTTAAATTACTAAAGCGCACAATACGTCAAGGCAAATGGTGCAGAAACCACATAAGTTACAGTTTTCGGGCCTGTACATGATTCTCAAGACACGAAAGAACAACACCGTGCTCCGTACGACGTCGCTCCTCACGTTTCCAAACCCAAGAAACGCTTTCCAGAAAAGTGGGCAAGATACACATGCGGGAGAATTCAAACCATTTCACAAAGATACAAAATCCCATCGGCGGGTTTCTCTTTTTTAAGGCACATTTTCATTGAAGGCACACAGAACTCCCACCGCAGGAGCCCCGGGCTCGTGGGACGCTGGTCGGTGGCAGCATCCTGTTCCCGCCGATCCTGGGTGGCTGAAGGGGGAGACCGACCCTGGCCGGGGGGGCGGCGGGGAGAAGGCAGGCCTCCCCCGGCCTCACACAGGCCAGCCGCCGGGAATCTCAAAGCCCGAGGTCGCACCTCGCCGCCACCCCGGGACCTGTTTTCCCAAAGTTTCATCACATTCGATCCATATGCCAACGTGGAGGGAAGATGCCACCTACGTTCCTGCCGAGCACGGGCAGAGAGCACCGCCGGTCTGACCTCAGGGAATGCAGGCCGTGCAGGTGGGTGCCACCCATTTTCCCGGGCCCCCGCCCCCGCCCGGCTGGGTGCCACGAGCACCCACACCCTCCAACCACGAGTGGCCACCGCGGCAGCTCTGTGCACAAGGGGACGACGAGGAACAGATTTCGCACGGTGACACCGCAAACCAGCCCGGTGGGGGTTGCCCGAGCCTCCCCGGGTGCCCGGCGGCCCGTTGCCCCTCAAGCTTCCAGCTGGCCCTCGGCCTCATCCATCCGCAGAGTGTCATTGTCCCCCAGCAGCTCGGTCTCCGGGACAGAGCCGTCCTCCTCCTCGGCTTCCTGCACAGGGCTCTGGGCCGCGTCCTCCGGGGTGTTCTGTGCGTCCTCGGTGGCCTCGGAGAGCAGGGCCGCCCTGTCCGCCATGGACGTGCTGGAGGGCGCGGTGGTGACGTAGCCCGTGCTGGTGGAGCCGCTGCCGCTGTGGTGGGAGCCAGGCTTGGGGACCACCTGGGCGGGCACCTGCTGCGGGGCCATCTGCATCGGGATCTGGACCGGGTAGAAGTTGGGCAGGTAGGCCCCGTAGGCCGGCACGGGCTGGTACCCGTTGACGGGGATGTAGAGCTGGGGAGGGGGCACCATGGGCCTGATCTGGCCCTTCACGGGCATGAACGGGGGCTGCGGGAAGGGCTGGGCCTTCGGCTTGGGCCCCCCGTAGCGGGCGTTGCTGACGTTGCTGACCGGGCTGGTGCTCAGGGAGCTGGTCTGCGTGGCATTGCTGGCCCCCGAGGTCTGCGCCGAGCTGTTGTAGGCGGACAGGTTGCCCCAGGCCCGGAGCCGGCCGTGGATGTCCTTGAAGCGGGGCCGCCGGCTGGGGAACTCGTTCCAGCACTCGAGCATCAGGGCATACACCCAGGCCGGGCAGTCGTCGGGGCAAGGCAGCACCTGCCGGCTGCGTATCATCTCCACCACGTCCTGGTTGGCGTGCCCGCAGTAGGGCTGCAGGCCGTAGCTGAAGACCTCCCACAGGACCACGCCGTAGGACCAGATGTCCGAGTCCACGGAGAACTTGCCGTACACGATGGCCTCGGGAGACATCCAGCGCACGGGCAGGAGCGCGCTCCCCATCAGCTTGTAGTAGTCGGCCGAATACACTTCGCGGAACAGCCCCAGGTCCGAGATCTTCACGCTCAGCTTGTCGTACACGAGCACGTTGCGGGTGGCCAGGTCCTTGTGGACCACGTGGTGGCTGGACAGGTACTCCATGCCCGAGGCGATCTGCGCCGCGACGTGCACGAAGTCGGGGGGCTCCAGGGTGGACTTCACCGTGCGGTCGTCGTCGGTGCTGCCCACGTCCGAGTGTGGCGAGCGCATGACCAGGAACTCGTGGAGGTCCCCGTGCGAGCAGTAGCTGAACACCATGCTGAGCGGCTGGTCCTTGGTCACCACGCCCAGCAGGCACACGATGTTGGGGTGCTGCAGCCGCGCCCGCAGCATGGCCTCGTGCCGGAACTCCTCCCGGAGCGGCCCCTCCGCTTTGTCCTTCAGCGTTTTGATGGCCACGGCCTGGTTCTGCTCCCCCGGCGTCGGGCCGAACAGGTGGCCTTTGTAGACCTTCCCGAACCGGTCCTCCCCGAGCTCCTCCATGAACCTCACCGAGGACAGGCTGATCTCCTTGAGCTTGGCCTGCCGAGGAGAAGAGGCCCAGTGAAACACGGGAGGGGGACAAGCGGAGCAGCTGGGAACGGCGGGGGGAAAGCTTAGGGGGCAGTCCCAGCAAAGCCCCCCCGGCCCTGCCCACCACTCTCTGCTCTTCAACACGCTCTGAAGCCGTGAGGCTGCCTGAAAACCTTGAACGGCTCCCAAGCAGCCTGCAGATGACGTCCCCCCAAATACTCTGGGGACGCCGTCGCAGTGCGCGTGCACCTGTTAACGCTCAAGCGCACACCGCCCCCCCCGAGCCAAGCTGGGCTCCACTGTCCCGGGGGCACCCCTGGACTCTCCCAGCCGCGCCCCCACCCCGGCCTTTCCTGCTGCTCTGGAAATGTGCCCGCCCTCAAACGAGGTTCTGCGACCCCTCACCATCCATCCCCAGAGCCCCCCAGCAAACACACAGTGACTGCCGGCTACACAGCTGAACGAGTCCACTCTACCTCCTTCAGAGCCCAGATGGGAATGAGCTTTCCCCCAGTGCCTGCAAGTAACAGAAACGTCCCCTCACGTAAGGCAGGCGGGTGATGACTTTCTCTTGTGCTGTATTTTGGGGTGCTCTCGCTGTCCTAGGAGCTCTCGGGGAGGGGGTGGCCTTCAGCAGCGCTCTGTCCTACCCCCACTAGGAGTCTGCTGCGACCCAACTCCACACGGACCAGAAAACACACCCCAGCCCCTTGGAAGAGCCAGCCTGGCCCTCGGGTCGTGGGCCGATCCAAACCCTTTTCCTTTTGTTCTCCCGTGGGGAGCGCGGAAGCCCTGCAGGTTCAGGACCAGGATGGCTCCCTCGGGCTCCCTCGTTAGCGCGCAGGTCTAGGCGGAGGGGGGAGCCGTAGAGGGTGGGGCGGGCGATCCCAAACACGCCTACAGCTTACTTCCTAAGCACACGAATGTCCTGATACGTCTTAGAGAACACACAGCAAAATCAAGGGCGGTTTAAAATAGTTACGTGTCAGGGTGCCCGGGTGGCTCAGTTGGCTGGGTGTCGGACCCCCCCCCAAAGTTTTGGCACAGGGCATGATCCCAAGGTCTTGGGATCGAGTCCCGCATTGGGCTTTATGCTGAGTGTGGAGCCTGCTTGAGATTCCCTCTCCCTCTGCCCCTCTCCCCAGCTTGTGCTCTCGCGCTCTTAAAATATAAAAAATAAAATAACAAAATAAAACAAAATAAGGGAAAAAGAAAAGAAAGTAAAATGAAAATTAAAAAGCAAAAAAAAAAAAAGAAAGTAAAGAGAAAAGAAAGTAAAGAGAAAAGAAAGTAAAGAGAAAAGAAAGTAAAGAGAAAAGAAAGTAAAAAGAAAAATAAAACAAAAGAAAGTAAAAATAAAGTAAAATAAAAATAAAACAAAACAAATTAAAAGTCAAAATAAAGTAAAAATAGAACAGAGTAGAATTAAAAGAATAGGATAGAGTAGAGTAAGAATAGAGTAGACTAGACTAGAATGGAATAGAACAGAATAGCTACGTGTTGAGTTTCGAGCAAATCGAGAAGCCCAGCGATCTCCAGGTAGAGGCTACGCCTGGAGGGGCGGGAGACCTGCTTATGCTGGTTGATGAGAGGCATCTCCACGTCCTGGCTGGGAGAGGCCATCAGCTGCCGCCGCTGTGGTGTGGACGCAGAGGCCTTCTGCTTATTCCGACACATGCAGACCAGGAAGAAAAGGCACGCGATGACCAGGGGAATCGCGATGCTGGGAACCAGGATGTACAGAATTCCCATCCTGCTGCTGTCCTGGGGGCCTGTGAACAGCAAGGGTCACGAGTTTTTAAGAAATATCCCCCTTCCCACCCGACGTTCTCCACCAGCGCCCGCCCCCCCCCCCCCCGCCCCCGACTCCACTATAAGAGTCAAACACAAATGGATACGTTTATGAGACACGATCCCAAACTGCCACCAAGGAATCAAATGGGAATGCCCAGCCAGCACAGAAGACAAGTGAACTCAAAGGGTCTTACGGGAGTAATAACCAAGGTACTGGGATGAGCAGTGACCCTTGTCTGCAACATTTGAGGATTTTCCACATTTTCTGTATAACGGACACATATTCTTTTAAGATAATAATGAAAAACGCATTTGATTTGAAGGGCACAGGCAGCCAGCGAGTTTGACCCTATACGGTGTGCAACTGGGGCTCGAGCATTCTTGAAGAAAGCATGGTGGGATGTGGGAGGCCTCCGTGAGGATTTACCTTTCTCCGTAATGAGAAGCAACACTCTGTCTCCCTCTACAGGATTTACGGAGACGCACAGGGGGCACGCTGGACTGAAGCACTGTCCCAGACCAGGGTCTGTCTGTCCCTCCCGTCAGTCCCATGCCCCCCACCCCCACACATAAAATCAAAACTCTCCTGGCCCCGCCCTCGAGGCAGATGTTCTAGAAGCCTCAGGGGCAGTGGAGATTCCGGGTCATGGCCATTTGTCATCAGGAGGGCCGGGGGAGATTCCACATGCCCCTCAGGCCAAGGTCAGTGATGTGAGCTCAGTCCAGACACCCTTGCGACCATCCATCTTTTCAAAATCACCAACAGATAACATGCTTATTAAGGACTCTAGTGTTACAGGAAAGTGGGTATTCCTAACAGCACATTCACCAAAGGCTATCCCACTGTCAACAGGTTGGTGTTCACCTGATTCTCTATGTGTATTTTAAGGTGACCCTGAAATAAACGGTATTCAGCTATTTCGGCACACAGAAGCAACAATTTGACATGTTTTTTAAAAATAGAATTATCAGTAGAATTCTTTTCAGATAGAAATCATATCACCCATATTTTCCTGTTCCTGGTTTGGTGGCAGAATAACACATCTCAGACAAGGCTTCATGAGAAACAGACAGCCCTACGCATTCTTCAATGGCCGCACACAATTCCATGGTACGGATGTGGTTCGATCACCATCCAACCCCCTACTGGTAAACAAGCAGCCTGTTTCTTATTTAGTTACTAAAAGTGACACTGCAATAAATACCCTTAGCATTTGTGCCCTCTTGAGTGCAGGTATTTTTGCAATGTAAGGTATTCTTAGAATTGCCAAATCAAACGACATACGGATTTTTAGGTTTTGGTTTATTTTTAGCTACAAAAGTAATCACTGCTCGTTGTAAAAACGTCTTACATTTTAACATCTCTGTAGGCCGTGGGAAATCACCGCTGAAAGTTTGGTGTGCAGTGTTCCAAAGCTTCACCCAAAAAATGTAGGTGCCTATGTGTGCTCACACACACACACCCACACACACAACCCTTTCCTCTATGAAGAAAGAGACAGAGAAGGGGAAGGAGGGAGGGATGCAGAGAGGGGAGTTGCGGGGAGGAAGAGCAAAGAAATAACACAGCTGTTGCCCTACAATTTCCCTCTTTCCCTCAACAGGACACCATGGACATCCTCCCTTGCAGGAAATTGTTATAGACAACTGTAGCATTCCATGAAGTAGCTTTACGATAATCTAACTACTGGCATTTTCATTCTTAAAGTTTATTCCTGCAGCGATCACACATTCTTGAAGGCCAGTGTTAAGATCTGCGGTGACAGGTGCCTGAGTGGCTCAGTCAGCCCCGTAGCTGGCTCTTGCTTTCAACTCGAGTCATGATCTCACAGAGATTGAGCCCCTCGTCGAGCTCTGCTTGAGATTCTCACTCTTCTCCCTCTGCCCCTCCCCTGTTCTCATTCTCTCGAAAGAAAGAAAGAGAGAAAGAAAGAAAGAAAGAGAGAAAGAAAGAAAGAAAGAGAGAAAGAAAGAAAGGGAAAGGAAAGGGAAGGAAAGGAAAGGAAAGGAAAGGAAAGGAAAGGAAAAAGGAAAGGGAAAGGAAACGAAACGAAACGGAGGAACGAAAGGAAAGGAAACAAAAGGAAAGGAAATGAAAGAAAAGAAAAAGAAAGATCTGTGCTGAGTAAAGAGTGGCAAACTTGGAACTGCCCAATTATACTTCCAGAAGGTGATGGATGCTAGTTTTCACTCCTGGTGACCGCAGGTGGAGACGTGCCCGGCCCGGGGCCAACAGGGGCACAGTGAGCCTGGTTTTGCTTCACTGTTCATCTCTCCTCATCCATGTCTTCTCAATAATGTTCCACCAACCCACTGCCTCCAGGGTCCAAAATATAAGACTCAGAAGGCTCTTCTCTCGGGGTATCCAGGCTGATGGTATCCAGGCTCTTCTCTCGGGGTATCCATTTATTTTACGGCAACACGTAAATAAATGGTTGCAATAGAGAAATAACGTTTGTAGTTTGTACTGTCTGCAGCCCTTAGTCACACCCTCTCTTCCTGTTCATAATGTAACAGAGAAATTGCAGGGAAACTGGTTACAAGACTGAAGTCCTGTTCTTCCCAACTCTGCCGAGCCCACCTATGAAAGCTGGCGCAGCGGGAGGCAAGGGGGGGGCCAGGCGGTGTTGCGTCCCTAGCGACCGACGCCAGGAAGCACCCTATCAATACAGCAAAACCTTGCATTGGGAGTAACTTGTTCTGCGAGTGTTCTGCGAGACGAGCAAACATTTCTAATAAATTTTAACTTGATCGATGAGTGAGGTCTGGCGATACGAGTCGTATGTGACGCCGGACGTCACATGATCAGCCCCGAGCCAAGGGTTCTTGAAATTCGCTTTGGGTCACAAGCATGTTTCCGGGACGATTTACGCTTGCAAATCAAGGTTTTATCGTACCGGCACACGTTCCGTGACGATGCTGGTGCAGAGACGAGGGGCCTAACCGAGCATCCCAGCACCACACACAGGTGACAGAGGGCCCCCAAAACGTAAACAGCAGTCCACGGAGCGGTGCAATTAGCAGCCCACGCCTCCTCCGACCTGCCTCTAACTTAAAACGTCCTAGAATGACCAGGTATGACTTCCCTAACCGCCAACGGCTTTACTTAAAACCGACAATCACGGTGGTGACGTGGGGGCGGCGGCAGCCCCACGTCCCCACGAGGTCGCACACAACAGTCAACACGTTACAAAAAAAAGAGAGAGAGAGAATACATACTACAAGGGGGTACGTCACACAGTTCCATGCGTACGTTTTTATTCTGCGTGAAGCACCAGGGGCCCTCCATCTGCCCCCCGGGGTTCCGGCAGTACGCGTGGCCCCCTCCGAGCTCAGGGAAGTCCGTGCTGCTCAGGTGGTGGCTGTGCGGGAGCTGCAGGGCCCACGGCTGGCACTGGTGCCCGGACTTGGTGGTGGTGGCGGTCCCCCGGTAATCCGTGCCGGAACCGTTGTAGCACTGATGGTCTGCGAGGGAGGATGCGTTAGGAGGCTCGAGGGCAACGGGCAGCGGCCCACTCCCGGGGGGGCGGGGGGGGGGACGGACAGCACCCTTCTTCAACTACCCCACAAACGGAAGCAACGAAACCACCGCGCCCACGTCTCCCACACTGGAAATTTCCAGACCAAAAGACTGTACGTACGTAGCTTCCCAGAAAAGCGCCACTAAAAGTCATGACTTCATAAAGCCCTGAGCCCACGAGTGAAACTGGGGGTGCATCTGGGGCGCCTGGGTGGCTCAGTCAGTTGAGCGTCCGACTTTGGCTCAGGTCATGATCTCCCGGTTTGTGGGTTCGAGCCCCGGGTCGGGCTCTTTGCGGACAGCTTGGGACCTGGAGCCTGCTTCGGATTCTGTCTCCCTCTCTCTCTGCCCCTCCCCTGCCCACCCTCTCTGTCTCTCTCTCTCTCTCTCAAAACTAACCATTCAAAAATTTGTTTTAAAAATTGGGGGTATATCAGGGACACACAGGTGGGGAAGAAAACCCACCCGGCGTTATACCACGATCCCGAAACCACCTCTGGGACCCACCAGGAGCCTGCATTCCAGAATGAGGACGTCAACCCCAACCTCATGTTCACTTGCAGCAGAGGCAAAGCAGAAGTGAACGGGGTGGGGTGGGGGGGGTAAACCCCCAGGCCCACAGCCTCGGAGACCCTCTTTGCTGCCCAGCGAGGACACCACGTGCATCTCTGCAGCCCAGGAGGAGACCCAGAGAGCTCTCTGAGCCAGACCTGGGGTGTGGGCGTTGAACAGTGGTTATACAGAGCTTGCAGGGCACGGGCACCGTTCTAAGCGCTTTCTAAAGATGAGCTCACTTGATCTGCCTCCCAGCTTCGGAGGATAGTGGTTCTTATCCCCGAGCAAGGGGAGGAAACTGGTATTTAAACTGTCCAAGGTCGGGGCGCCTGGGTGGCTCAGTCGGTTGAGCCTCCGACTTCGGCTCAGGTCATGACCTCACAGTTTGTGGGTTTAAGCCCCGCATCAGGCTCTGTGCTGACTGCTTGCTCAGAGCCTGGAGCCTGCTTCAGATTCTGTCTCCTTCTCTCTCTGCCCCCTCCCCCGCTCACGCTTTGTCTCACTCTGTTTCTCAAAAATAAATAAAATGTAAAAAAAAAAAAAAAAAATTTAAACTGTCCAAGGTCACACTTGGGGAAGCCCTACAGCCAGGATCCGGGCGTGAGCGGTGAGCCCAGGGACCAGGCTCTGAACTGCCCTTGGTGAGGAGCTCCGCCCCGCTCTGGGAACCCCCAGCCTCGCCAAAGAAGTGAATCCAGTCCCAAGCCTGGGGGGGTAGGGGAGAAGGTGGTCTCTTCCCTGGGTCCCCGCCCCCTTCAAGGGGCAGCGCACCTGACCTGGTCAGGGCTGGGGCGCTCCTCGGGGATCCCAGGGCAAGTCTGCCTCCCTCGGTGCTGTCGGCCTGCGGCGGAAGGACTCCCGGTGACTGCGCCGGGCCGGTGGGGACCCCGGGGCTCTAACAGACACCCCGCCCCGCCCCGCGCCCGCCGGACTCACAGCGGCCCAGCCTCTCCGCAGGGATGCCGATGCGCATGCAGTTGGCGGCGTCCGGGCTCTCGGGCAGGGGCAGCGCCTCGCACTTGGGCAGCTGCAGCCGCATGAGGATGAGAGGGTTGGAGCGCGCGATGGTGTATTCCTGGCGGCACAGGTCGCTCTCCAGGACCTCGCACTCGTCCCGGCACAGCTCGCGGGGCTTGGGCGCCCGGGAGCGCGCGTCGCACAGCGGGAACACGAAGTGGCAGAACGAGGGGATGGCGAACTGCGAGCACTGGTCCGACAGGTGCGTGGACGTGCCGATCATGGTGAAGGCCGCTGCGAGGGCGGGGAGACTGGCGTTAGCTGTGGGAGCCCCCGAACCCCGCCCCACCTGGCGCGCCTGGCCCCGGCTCTAGCCAGGTGTTCCCCGCCTGCCCGCGGCCCCCGGCCCCCTTTCTCCTTCCCGGCACCGAGCCCCCCCCCCCAACCCTCCACGCTGTCCTGCGCACACCCGGAAAGGCGCTCACACGAGCAGGCCCCCGGGCCTCGCAAGAGCCGCCGCGATCGGCACCAGACACAGAAAGGCCCTGGTCCCCACGCCTCACTTAACACAATCCAAAGGGGAACAAGGAAAACAAGGGTCTCATCCAGCTGGATGCTTTTTCCATCAAAGGAAGATCCGGATTTCCGACCCAAAAGCCACTTGCTAGGACCCTCCTGTGACCTGTGTGGGTAGAGCAGTGACTTCTAGAGGCAGAGATTGGAAAAAAGCACAGGGACCCAGGAGGGAGCCACTGTCTTCCGGCATCCCCGTCCTGTGGGCCTGCAGGCCAACGTCGCAGCCCCGGGAGGTGAGAGGGCACCCCAGAGGATGAAGACTGTGCCGGACAGATGGACAGGCGGCCAGCCCTGTGAAATGCACCGCAGGAGGAGGAGTAAGAAGACAGTGGCAGAGGCAGAGGCAAAAGGGAGAGCCAGGAAACAGCTGGAAGGTGCTCAACGTGGGAAAGGCGGGGAGGCTTTGTGACAAAGAGAGCAGAGAGGCAGGTAGAGGCAGGGGGTCCGGAGCCAGGATGGGCTGGTTTGCTGTTCAGAGGTAACACACAGGACGGAGTGTGCCAGGAACGAACCTGACCCCTGGTGTGGGGAGAGGATACGGGGTGGGAGCTGCAGGGTGAGCAGGATGAACAGAGCCCTTACTCGCCCCCTCTCAGCCATCGGGCCCAAAGGAAGGCATCAGCCACATGCCCACTGCCAGGAGGCCCATCCCCTTTGACCTGCGAAGGACCTGCTTGTAACAATTTGATCCGAGGAAGCTGAAGAAAAAGAGGTCCTTTTGCTGGCACACCTTGCAGACATGGGGAGAAAATGGGACAGGCTGGGATTCAATCCCTGGGAAGCCCCAGCTCTACCCAGGACTTGTGGTGCGGTGCCCAGTGTGACCAGCAGGTGGCGCTGCGGTTACCCCGGGGGGACGCGCGAGGCACCCGCAGCAGCCCCAGGAATAAGTGAGCTGGTGTGGGAGCCCCCTGCCCTGTTATTTACTATAGGCCAGTGGGTCACTCAGTCCCTTTCTGGTCCTGTGTCTTTATCTGCCAAGTGATTTGTTGAGGCTGTTGAGGCCAAACACTGTGGAATGGATGGCTGCACAGAGCCTGTATGAGCACATGAGGTGCATTCATGGTCCTGCCTGGTCCCTTCCGGTCTATATTGAAATTGAGGACCGGGTTTGGGTGCAGGGTCTCTCGGAGACGGCTCAAGAACCAGGTGTGAACCCAGTTCTGTCCCCTCATGGCAGAGCTGGTGACCATCAGGAGGGCGGTCATGATGTACACCTTGACCACCAGGCAGAGAAAGATTGTCTAAGAAAGCCAAACCCGGCATTTCTTTTGGGGTGATCAACCAATAGGGTGTCACAGCTGACCCTGTAAGGGTCTCTCCTCTTCCCTCTCTCCCTCAGAACATATCACATGAGGGCTGACTTCCGATCACCCAGAAGATCCAACAACTCATGTCCTCACCTTCCCCCGCTCCCCACATCACTCTGAAGACTCCTTGGAAGCTTCCAGAGTCCTGGGACAAGCACGCTCTCCAAACAGAACATCTCCACAGCCAGTCTCTAAACCCCAAGCCGGTCAGTCTAGAGCAACTTCCACTTCAATCCACAAATCTAGAGATCCTCATTTGACCCTTTTCCCCAAAGACGGCTGTAAAATCAGTCTGCTTAGGTATCTGAGTTGTTTAACGCTTCAAACAATTCCTAAAGAAATCACTGAGGGGCAATCTTGTGCCTGGAATCAGGGCTTGCCAATTAGTGGGATGTAAAATTCCAGAGTCTGTGGCTAGCATTCTAAAAGAGGGTTAGAACACCCGAGAGGACGTCAGAATGCAGGGTTCACGATAAGGCGGTAACCCGCTCCTCTCCCTTAATGAAATAAAACCAAAGAGAAAAACCACTGCTTTTGTTAAGGGTGCATTTTGTTTCCTGCAACCCATTTCATGTCTGTGAGATACATGCACGCATACACCAAGTCCTAATGTAAAGAACATAGCTCGCTGTATGTGGTCCCCGAAAAGGTTTGAGAAGTTCTGCTTCCAATGGCATGAAAAGCTTTTCCGAGGAGAGATACCAATGTTTTCAAAACGTTCTCCTGCTGGGCCCCCCACTGCCCTTTCCACTTCTCCCTGGACACCTGGCCCTGTCTTCAGAGGGCTCAGTCACCATGGGCCAGGCAGGTCTATGCATGACTGTGACCTCAGCCCCTCCAGGCTGGGGTGAAAGGCAAGGCCACGGCGCACCCGAATTTAGAAGGCCGTGTCAATGATACCCCCAGGAGCATACACCTAGGACCCTCACTCTTGCCCCTTACCAGGGCACCGCTTTCTTTGCCAGGCCCTCTGCCAACCCCACCACGTCTCCCGGGGAGCCCAGCCTCAGAGGCTGGCCGGTGGCTCCAACGTGTGCCTGGGGGGACAGCAGAGACAGGAGGAACAGGGCTTTGCGGGGCTTTGGTCTAATTCATTTTCTTACTTCTCAGAGGATTTCCCCTAAGATGACCTTCACATCAACATGTAAAGGTCAGTGCGTTGAGGGCTAACCGCCCACCAGAAACGCTAACTCCCAAAGAGACAGAGAGCCGGCCGCTTCATGCTGAAGGATCAGCTACGCTGTTCGTGCTGCGAAGAGGCACCTGAAAACCCGAAGGCTGATTCGGTCTGATGGTGCAGCGTCCCCACGCACCACCGCCAACCTGCAAACCTCTCTCCCGAACAGCGCAGTTGTGGCCCTAGTAACCAAGCACGAGTCCGAGACGGTGCAAGAGTCAGGAAAGGCGGAACAAAGAAGTCAAGTGACGGAACGCCGTGGGCACCGGCCCGCCTGCAGTGTGGCCAGCCCAGGGACAGGAGGCCCTGACGACGCAGTGAGGACAGGACAAGGCAAGACTTGGGACCCATCTGGTTGGCCCGATTCGACGAATCAGACGTATATTCTAAGCAATCTGCACTTGGTACTGTGAGCACACCAATGGGGACATTCTGGATCAAACCACAATGGCGACTCCAAATGCTTCTAATAAAGGTCTCCGCCTTTCCATCGCCAAGAACACAGAACAGGGACTGACTGTCCGAGCGAGTAACTGGCAAACACAAGCGGGTGCTCACTGTCTCACCGCAAAGATGTCGGGCTCCTTCCTACCTGTGATTCGATTTTCAATCTCTCCCTGCATCTGGAGGGAGTCCACATAAATGGTCCGGTTCCCGATGAAGCGCGCACAGGCGATCCCCCGGTAAGGCTGGCAGAATCCGTCCTCGTGGTAGTCGTCTCTGGGAAAGACACAGTCTGTGAGCACACCAGAAGACCTCGAGTATCCTTCGAGATTTTTTTTTCCCCTTGAAAATCCGTACCTTATGATCTAGCCATCTCGTTCCCCGGTATTTACCCAAATGGATTGAAAAGGACCACACGAAAATCTGCCCACAAATGTTGATTGCAGTTGTATTCATAACTGCCAAAAACTCAGAAGTAACCGAGCTATCCTTCAGTAGGTGAACGGATAAATAAATTGTGGTCCATCCAGACAGAGGAATGTTATTCAGTGCCAGAAACAAAGCGCTGAAAATGTATTTTCTCTCCCCTATGATGTTTTAAAAGTGTATTTATTTTGAAAGAGAGAATGTGAGAGGGAGAGGGGCAGAGAGAGAGGGAGAATCCCAAGCAGACTCCATGCTGTCAGCACAGAGCCCGACTTGGGGCTCGAACCCACGAACCCCGAGATCATGACCCGAGCTGAAATGAAGAGTCGATGCTCAACAGACTGAGCCACACAGGTGCCCCTCCCTTAGGATTTTCTTGGTAAAATTTTCTTTTCTGTAGCTTACTTTATGGTAAGAGTTCACTGTATAATACATACGACATACAAACTATGTGGTCATTGACCATTTACGTTATCAGTAAGGCTTCCGGTCAACATCGGGCTATTAGTAGTCAAGTTCTGGCGGGGGAGTCAGAAGTTATACACAGATTTTCAACCATGCGGGGGGTCAGTGTCCCAATCTCCGTGTTGTTCGAGAGTGAACTGAACATCTGTCCAAATTTGCAGAATGTCCATCACCAGGAGTGAATGCTAACGAATACTATGGACTTGAGTCGATCATCATGTATTGAAACTGGCCCATCGATCGTAACAAATGCACCACATTAACGCAAGATGCAACTAACGGGGAGACCGTGGATGTGTGGGTGCTACAGGTGGCACAGACCACACGTAGGAACATGGGGGACAGACGGGGGTGCTGGGCAAAAGCACGGCCCTCCCGCTGGGTCCCCCAGTCTGACTCCTGCCCCGGGGCCCAAGGGGAACAGCCTGCACATGCCCACCACGCGCACGCCCCCACCCCCTGCCACCGCTGGAGTCTGTGTCACATTCTTTCCTGCAGAACCTGTCAGTCCTGCCTTCAGCCCACGGGATCAGGCATTCTGAGGACCCAGACGCTTTTCAGGGGGCCCTGAGGATGCTCCCAGGAGACAGTGGAAGCTACCACAGCAGATACATGAGGAATGCCACCTGCTGGGGAGCAAAGGACAGGGGCCTGGGGCTCCCAGGGCAAGCTTCTAGCAAACGCCTTAGCCCTGTAATTACGTCAGTTGTTTTCCTGCAAATCTGTAACCTGCCCCTAAGCCTCGTCATCTCACCCTACGCTGATGTAGACCACCGCCCATTGAAATTCTGTGTTGTCCAATTCCGCCAAACGGACTTAAAACTCCCTATCTTAGCTCCCTCCCAGATGTAAATTCTGGACGCTCCTAACAGTGGAGACAAAAGACCGGGCGATACACCCTCTCTTCAGCCGCCTCTGGCTCTCTCCCCCCTCGGCACCTGCAGAAGCTCTTTTTCTCTCAAAGAAAGGAAGCTGGAGCCATAAATAATCTAAACAAAGAGACCGTGATGCCAACCACAGCGGGATGCCCTTTCTCGTAAGCTCGCTCAGCCGTCATTTCTTCGGGTCAAGGATTCCTCAAATATAGTTTAAATGGCCCAGCACGCGTGCTGGCCATACACACCAGCACACACACCCCACCCCCGGCCCCGTGAGCCGAGTTAACTGCTGATGAAATTAAAGCCAATGCCCACGCTCACCAAACGCACCGAAGGGCAAGTCAACTCTGCCCCGGGGTGTGCGCTCTGAGTCACCGCAGCTTGGTTCGGGGCGCTCGCACACTGTGCCGGGAAAATCGCGGAGAGGCGCGTGCTCTGTTTACCGTCACCTACTCCCAGGTTAGGAGACTTGATGCAGCCGGTCCCCGGGGGCGACCCCACAAAGCGAGCACTTTCTTTCCTCCGCTTCAAGAGTCAAGGCATAGAGAGCGTGGTCCTCTGCCGTGGGCTTCTTCCTGGCCCCTGTCAGGTGCCCCCAGAATGAGGGAAGGAGCAGCGGGCGGGCAAGATAACGCTGAGAAGGGGCTCGAGGCCACTGTGTCCCATCCACTGCTAACTCAGCTCAGGGGGCGTCTAATCTGAACTGCAGAGAATGTCCGAAAACACAGACAGAAGGGGTTGGAAAATGACATGCTTCGGGTTTCTGAATTATGGTAAAACAAGCGGGAATTACTTTCTAGTTTCAAGCACAGTTCTATCTTATCTTTACGGGGCAGAGTTGGGGACCTCTGAAGAGTGACAGAGCTGGAAAAGTGTGTACAACTGGCCAATCAAAGACAAAAGAGAAGCACTGAGACAGACGCCATCATCTGTAAAATCTCTTAAGCCACGCAAGTGAAACAGACCCGGGTACCAAATCGCAGAACCTCAATGTTACGGAAATGCAATTTTGGGGATCTCCTACATTCCTAATGTCCCAGGCACTAATCTAAGGCCTAATGACACAGATGAAGAAGAAACTTACACACCAACAGATTCATGGTCAAGGAAGGGAGACATGAGCAATTACAATATTGGATTAAAAAAACAAAAAGCAAGGGAAGGAGTAGGCGATTGAGAAGAAACGGAGGAAGGACAGAAAGTCTTTTCCGCAAAAGGCAGAGAAGATGATGGGCTGATGGCAGGTACCTTCCCCTCAATGGTACACACGTAAAAGTCAGTCTGAAGAAAAACATGGAAAAATTCCTGGATATAAGAAATGAATGACCTTTTTCTTCCCCCTCCCCCCCAGTAAGCTGCATGCCCAGCGTGGAGCCTGCTGCAGGGCTTGAACTCACAACCCTGAAATCAAGACCTGAACTGAGACCAAGAGTTGGATGCTTAACTGATTGAGTCACCCAGGCACCCCCAATTAATGACCTTTAAAGGGAAGTAGGCTCCCTTGAAATTGAAAGGTAATCAGTGTCAAAATTCCAATGTAGTTACACATTATGTAGGAAGGTAACTTCCCCCCAAACAGTTTTTTGCTAAAACTGTGGTAACACCGTTTTCATAATTGTTGTTCTTATTATGAAAGGGTCAGCCTGCATTAAATGGGCTGTCTGATGGAGTGAAGCAGAGGAGGCTATCTCTCCGGCATAGTGGAACGGGGGGAGAGCAGGAAAGAGCAAAAGCACAAAGAATAAATGGAGATAAATCGCTTTAACAAAGCCTGGAACTCCCTAAGTTTCAGGTGACCCGACAGCAACCTAATAGGCTGCAGTAACAAAACACTCTTCGGAGGAAGGTAACAAAATCTAGAGTACAAACTACAATGTCTGGTATACAAAGAAAAATAACCAAACATGTGGAGAAACAGGAAAGCTTATAACCCAGGGCCAAGAGAAACAAACCCAAGGACGATCCAGATGTTAGACTTGGCAGACCAGGGCTTTAAGGAGCTCTAAGTGCGGTAAACAGCGCATGGAACAAAGTGTAATGAAAATACAGGTAGTTTCAGAAGACACGGACACTTGGGGCACCTGGGTGGCTCAGTCAGTTGAGCGCCCGACTGCGGCTCAGGTCATGATCTCACAGCTCGTGAGTTCGAGCCCCGCATCGGGCTCTGTGCTGACGGCTCAGAGCCTGGAGCCTGCTTCGGATTCTGTGTCTCCCTCTCTCTCTGCCCCTAACCTACTCACATTCTGTCTCTGTCTCTCTCAAAAATAAACAAACATTTAAAAAAAAAAAGAAAGAAAGAAGACACAGACACTGTAAAATAATCAAGTGGAAGAACTGAAACATATAGTCTCCAGTAAACGATTCACTGGATGGTATGAACAGATTAGATAAAACAGAAAAAAAAAGTGGTAAGTTTGAAAGGTCGACAGAAAATTTCCAAACCGAAGGGCCTCAGTCAGTTAAGCATCTGACTCCTGATTTCAGCTCAGGTCATGATCTCATGGGTTCTTGAGTTCGAGCCCCATATCGGGCTCAGTGCTGACAGTGCAGAGCCTGCTTGGGGATTCTCTCTCTGTCTCTGTCTCTGTCTCTCCCTCCCTCTCTGCCCTTACCACGCTCTTTCTCTCAGAATAAATAAAGAAACTTAAAAAAAATTCCAACCTGAAACAGAGACAGACTAAAAGATTTACAAACAATAACCAGAGCCTCAATGAGCTGTGGGCAAATACAATGGGTCTAATTGATGTGCCATCAAGCCCCAGGAGAAGACAGACGCAAGGGGTCAGGGAAAAGGTTTGAAGAAATAATCCCCAACATTTTTCCAGAGTTGATTAAAAAAACAGTAACAGACTAAGCAATGTCAGCGAAGAGCGAGTGGGATAACACCGAGGAAATGACACCTGCTCACATCACAGTCAACCTGCGCAAAACCTAAGATAAATAGAGGCAGAGCAACACGACAAATCATGGCTGGCCCCTCATCGGAAACAACACAAAACAGGGTGACAGCTTCCACGCACCAGCACAGAAAATAAATCGTGAACCTGCAATTCCACACTCAGCAGAAACATCTTTCAAACAGAAGGGTCTGTTAACCAAAAAGATATAAATACGAATACATCTAATTTCAGAGCTTCAAAATATATGAGCAAGGGATGCCTGGGGGGCTCAGTCGCTCAAGCGTCTGACTCTTGATTTCGGCTCAGGTCATGATCTCACGGTTCATAAGATCGAGTCCCGCGTGGGGCCCTTTGCTGACACTGTGGAGCCTGCTGGGGATTCTCTCTCGCTCTCTCTCTCTCTCTCTCTCTCTCTCTCTGCACCTCCCCTGATCATGCTTTTTCCTTCTCTCTCTCTCTGTCTCCCACTCGCTCTCGCTCTCAAAATAAACATCTAAAACAACACAACAAAACATAAACAAGAAGTGACAGGACTAGAGGACAAAACAGAAAAATGCACAATTATAGTTGAAATATTAACACCTGTCTGTCAGTAGTTAATCAAACTAGACAAAAAATCAGTGAAGAAACAACAGTGGAAACGCTGGCCACCCCCCTTGACCTAATGGACGTCTGGAGAACAATATACTCAATGAGACAGCATGGGTGCTTCAGTGCGCATGACACATTCACCCAGACCGACCATATTCTTGCCGTAAAATCAATCACAATAAAGTTAATAGAACTAGAGCCACAAATCTCAGATCACGTTGAGTTAAATTAGAAATCAGTAACAAGAACCTATTTAGAAACTCTGCAAATATTTTAAAATTGAAGAGCCCATTTCTAAATAATCCTTGGGCTCAAAAAATAAAATACAAGAAAAATTAAATGGTATTTTATTTTATTTTTTAAAGTTTATTTATTTATTTATTTATTTATTTATTTAGAGAGAACGAGAGGGGGAGGGGCAGAGAGAGAGACAGAATCCCATCCAGGCTCTGTGCAGATGCTGGGCTCGATCTCATGGTTCACGAAACCTTGACCTGAGCCAACATCAAGAGTTGGGATGCTTAACTGACTGAGCCACCCAGGAACCCAGGAAAATTAAATGGGATTTTAAATGAAATATGAAAATATAAAATATGAAAAATGAAAACAGGCTACTAAAAATTGTGAAATGCAGCTACAACAGTAATTAAAGAGAAATTTATAGCTTTAAATGCGTAGACAAGCTTTTGTATCTTAACAAGTTGGAAAAAGAATACCAAGTTAAGCCTGAAGTAATTAGAAAATACTAACGATGAGAGCAGAAATTAATAAAAT
This sequence comes from Panthera leo, assembly GCF_018350215.1. Lineage (NCBI taxonomy): Eukaryota > Metazoa > Chordata > Mammalia > Carnivora > Felidae > Panthera > Panthera leo. Next base: position 4,697,325 of record NC_056691.1, read on the forward strand.
AGAAAAGAAACAACAGAAAAATCAATAAAGCCAAAAGTTGGTTCTCCAAACAAAGTAACGGAATTGCTCATACCTAGAAAAACTGATCAAGAAAAAGAGAAAAACACACATTACCGATATCATGATTGCTAAAGGGGGCATCACTAAAGACTCTACAAGATGTTAAAAGATAATAAGAAATATTATGAACAAATATGTGAACACAGATCCAATAACTTAGAAAAATATGGCAAACTCCTTGAAAAACACAATACACTAAAATTAATGGAAACGGAAATAAAAACTCAGAATAGACCTAAACGTCTTAAGGAAATTTGAAATTATAATTAAAAAACCTCCCCACGATTAAAACCCCAGCCCCAAACAATAGAAACTGGTGACTTCTGTTAAACATTTAAGAAAGAAACAGCAATTTTACACAAACTCTTTCAGAACATAAAGGAGTAAGATACTTCCTAATTTACTTTACAAGGTAAAATGATACTAATGCCTGACAGGGATGCCCAAGGACATTATAGACCAAAATGCCCTTGACCAAATGGGCACCATGCTTCACAAAACCAAAACAAATTGGACCAAGCAAAGTTTTTTATTTTTTATATTTTATTTATTCTCTTTTTGATAACAGAGACTTGGGTAATGAACGCACTGCGCTAACCAAGAATACAAGGTTATTTCAACATTTAAAAACCAGTCACCGAAAGCACAGAGACAAAGAGGGAAACCATGGAAGAATCTCGGTTGATAGGGAAAGGGCAGTTGACAAAAGTCAACCCTCATTCATTACCCAAAGTCTCAACAGTCGCTTTCTTAATCTAATCAAAAGGGCATCTATCGGAAGCCTACAGTGAATATGCTACTTAATGGGGAAATACAGAACACTTTCCCCACAGACATCAAAAAAAGACAAACCTGTCTGTTCTTACCAATTTTATCCAAATTGCTGTGGAAATCTTAACCATTATGATCAGGAGATAATCAATCATCCATCCACTGATAAACAGACACGTAAATGGTATTTGGATAAATGACTTACAGACTAGAAAGAAATAAAACTGCTTTCACTCTCAGCTGATATCATAATTTACATAGGAGATGCTAAGTAATATGTATACATATATATATTTTTTAAATTTTTATAACGTTTATTCATTTTTTTAGAGAGAGAGAGAGATAGAGAGAGAGCGCACAAGCGGGGAAGGGGCAGAGAGAGAGAGGGAGACACAGAATCCGAAGCAGGCTCCAGACTCTGAGCTGTCAGCACAGAGCCCGATGCGGGGCTCGAACCCATGAATTGCGAGATCATGACCTCAGCCGAAGTGAGATGCCCAACCGACTGAGCCACCCAGGTGCCCCTGTGAGGAATATATTTTTAAACTACTAAAAACAGGGGCGCCTGGGTGGCTCAGTGCGTTAAGCACCCGACTTTGGCTCAGGTCATGATCTCGCAGTTTGTGGGTTTGAGCCCCGCATCGGGCTCTGTGCTGACAGCTCAGAACCTGGAGCCTGCTTCGGATTCTGTGTCTCCCTCTCTCCCTCTACCTCTCCCCCACCTGTACTCTCTCTATCTCTCAAAGAAAAGTAAACATTAAAAAAAAATTTAAACTACTAAAACTAGTACAGATTTAGTAAAACCGTAGGACTAAGTCAATACAATCGTTTTCCTATACTTAACAATTAGCAAATGAAAGTTTTTTAAAATGTCATTTACAATCGTGTTAAAAGCACACAAGAGAGTAGTCAGATTCATAGAGACAGGAAGTAGAATTGTGGTTGCTAAGAATTAGGGGGAAGGGAAAATTGGGTGCCATTGTTTAATGGATACAGAGTTTCAGTTTGGAAAGATGAAAAGTTCTGAAAATGGATGGTGAGGACAGACAGCCACATAAGAGTGTGAATGTGCTTAGCACCATTGGATTATACGCTTCAAAATGGTGAGATACTTAGGAGTAAAACCTAATAAAATACATAGAAGACCTCCACACTTAAAACGTCAAAACACTGTAGAGAGAAAGAAAAGGGACAGAAATAGAAATATCTACCATATCCACAGGGTGGACCATTCAATGGCTTTAAGGAGTCAATTCTCCCAACGTGCAATCCCACCCATTGAAATCCTAGCAGGATTTTCTTACAAATTAGTTTCACTTATGCAGTGAAAAATAACTCTATCATGAGAAATTTTTTTAAAAAAAGAAAAGAACCGAGTGGGCACAATTACAGCACCAGTAAGGGGCAGACTGACATCATGTACCTCCAGATACAAGACCCTGAAAAGGAAACATCACTCGATCCGCTTTTAAGTAAAAAATGCATGGCCAGAAACTAACATCATAGTCATCACATCATAAACATCAGCCAAATCCCAATCCAGGGACGTTCTGTACAATAACTGCCTTGCACGTGTCAAACATTTCGATGTCGTGAAAGGCTGAGGAACTGTTCCTCACTAAAGCAATATGGGGGGCATTCTGTCCCAGGGAGGGGGTCTCCACAGAATCACTGAGGCCATGAAGGCAACTGGAGAGTGATGCCAATCTGACATACACTCTGAATTTGAAGCTGTTGTTCTGTAAGGAAATACGGTTGATCTTAGGAAACACGCACAGAAGTATTAAGGGGAAAAGGGTGTGATGAATGCAACCACTTCTCAACTGGCCCAGGAAAAGTAACACTTACAAACATGCACGGGCAAGTGATAAATCAAATGAGAAGGGATAAGCCTGGGGAAAGAGATCTGGGACTACGTATTACTCTTTGTGGAACTTTTCTGTACATTTGAAGTTATTTCAAAATGAAAAGTTAAAAAAAAAAAATCCCAGCACATACTTTTGTAGAAATTGACAAACTGGTTCTAGAATTTACTTGCAAATGCAAAGGTACTAGAATGGCCACAACAATCATGAAAGAGAGGAAGAATGAGGGTGCATTTACACCATCTGATTGTACGATTTACCGCGTTGCAACTGTCGAGACAATGTCACGTTGGGATATAAGGACAGGGCAACAGGACGCGATACAGAATCTCAAAATAGACGCTCACCTGTGGTCAACTGATTTTCAATAAAGGCACTAAGGCATTTGAGGAGGACCATACAATCGTTTCAAAAACAATACTGGAAGAACTGGATATTTGTACGGAAAAAATAAACCTTAACCCATAACTCTTACTGTACACAAAAATTGCTTTTGAGATAGATCACAGACCTAACCATAAAAGCTAAAACCATAGCATTTATAGAAGAAAACACAGGAGAATGTCTTTATAGTATTGAGACAAGGAAAGGCAAAGATTTCTCAGACACGACGTATAAAAGAAAAAAAAAAAATGACAGACTTACCAGAATTAAATCTTCCTGCTCATCAAAAGACAGCACTACAAAAATAAAAAAGCAAACCACAGACTGGGAGAAGACATTTTACATATTTGACAAAGGAATCATATACAGAATATATAAAGAACTCCTATACCTAAATAGGAAGATACCACAGTAAAACTGGACAAAAGCCTAACAGACACTTCACAAAAGTGTGGCCTGAAAAGACGGCCCGCTTTTGGTGATGGGAAAATGTAAGTTAAACCATCGTGAATCATTACAACACAAGATGATGAATGGCTAAAATCGTACGAGGCCACACGTTGGCGTGGACGTGGAATAATTGGAACGTTCACACACTGCTGGTGGCAGTGTGAAAATGGAAAGACCACTCTGGGGAAGAGTCTGGCGATTCCTTATGCCTTAGGTACACATTATCATCTGACCCAGTAATTGCACGGCCAGGATGCATTCTAGGGAGATGAAAACATGCTCACAAAAATACTCGAACACGAACGTTCATAGCAGCCTTAATTGTAACTGCCCCGAAGTGGAACCCAAACTTCCATCAACAGGTGAATAAACGTATTGTAGTATCTTCATAAAACAGAATAGTTATCACCAATAAACAGGAATAAACCACAGGAACAATCATTCGGATATTACATTCCATGAAAGAAGCCAGACCCAAGGGTCTCCCCAGAGGATGTAAGCACCCCATGGCAGGAATTTTTAGCGTTTGTCTGTTTCCTTCGTTGTCGTATCCCCAACACCTTGAGTAAGGCCTGGCACATCCTAGGCCCTCAATATAAATCTGTTAAAAGAATGAACGATTTCCTTAAAAATGAAACACTGTGTTTTATATTTCTGAATCCAAGACGAAATGCTCCTAGCCTCCAATTATACTGACGTCGTATTAGATGTGGCAAAAGCGTCCACCTGATCCAAACGAACACGCCTGACACCCAAATTCATGTCATACAAACTCAAGTCTGCAGCACCTCTTAGAAATACTCACTTCTGCCGTGGCCCTCTCTAAGGCCAGGATCACACGCGGCGTCCAGAGGCGGAGAGACGGCGGCTCCGGCGTTACCGGTTTACCGAGAAGTAAGTGTAATTCTCCTCTACTGTGTTCACGGGGCCGGCCCCTCCCGGGCAAACCTTGGAAGGTTGGTATTTCCTTGGATGACTTTGGAGGTCGGTGTGTAAAAAGCATTCATCCACGCATCATAGGGCATACCAGCTAATGCATGGGCTTAAGTGAAAACAAAAGACTAAGTGGGAGCATTAAATGTGTTACTACACGTCCAGCGCTAATACTCTCGTTGCCGCTAAAGCGCAAACGTCTTCGTCGGTGTCGCCTGCGTGGTCTGAATGAAGGAGAGTGTGCGCGTTCTCTAACTACTTTACCCACGATGATCTCTTCAGTCACTCGTTACCCACATCGTACACTCTTAAAATGAACTACCTTTCTATCTTTTATTCAAGTTCCCTGCTGTGGGATTCCAGGAGTTACGTCTTTCAAGAAATGGAACCTATCGTTAATGAGAAGTCACGGAGGAAAAAAAAAAAAAAAACAAATCAGGCTGGCTTCTCTCCTCCCAACAACTCAGTTTGATTAGGTCGGTGGTTTAATGGCTTTAACATCAAATGCTCTGCGTCAGCCTTCTGCCTGAGCTAGTTTACTTACCGACGGTTAAGGCAGCTTGGTTTCTCCTGAAGTCATTTTTAATCACTGGCTTGGCAGTCTCAGCTTTTGTGTTTTTTTTCATAGTGCTATTTTCCCGTAATTAGGATAAAGTTTGAACTCGGTTATGACAGTTCCCTAAAAATACCAGTGGAAGCAGTTGGAGGGAGCAGACAGCCGAGTTCTGTTTAGACACGCCAACCGTGGGGTGCCTCTGAGTCACCCGCCTGGAGATGCCCATAGCTGAGGTTGGGGGCCTGGAAGTGGGAATTCCAGGGCCACGAGCATTTGGGTGGTGAGTAGCCGAAGCCTCAGGGTCACCTGCAGTTTGCGAAGTAAGAAAATAAAGGGGCTCAGGACGCAGCCCCAAGGAAGACGGTTTCCCAGGGGCCAATGACGAACGTAAACTGTATTTGTCCAGAACAACAACGCATCTTCCATTAAGCAGTGTTTGTTGAAGCCCATTATGCGTGCACACACTCTGTGGCCCATGAACTCGGCCCGGGACAGCAACGCAGGAAACACGGAAGCTCTCACGTGCAGGTGTCGGGGGCCACCCCGCCACCGTGCGGCCATGCCACCGGGCTACCCCGTGGTGTGCATATGCGTCTGTAGTCATGAACACGAGCCACTTTTATTTAAGAGAGCAGATAAAAATGAAACCCACATATGAAACGTGAGACACGCAAGTGTTGCATTAATCCCCTCACGTTCCCCAGGCTGCTACCTGAGTAAGCTATAATAACCCTGTCTTTGAACCTGCGTCTGTGGGCTAACAGCCTGTTCTGAAAGGCTTTGTTCCCCATATACACACCCTCCACACCCTCCCTCCAAAAAGATGAAAGGAAGAGCAGTGTTTTAACGGTAGTAAATCCCTCTACCTCCCCCGACACACATGAACCGCTGTCCGGCGAACCTCCAGAGTCTGGGCGTGTGGGTGCGTGCGGGCAGCAGCTGGGGGCGTGACCTTGGATGGGAGTCACTGCGGCCGTCCCTGCTCGTGTTTCCGGACAGCAGCACGTCCCAACGCTGACCCGCGGCACTCGGGGATCGGCCAAGGCTCCGCTATTACGCACCGCTCAGCTCCCCACTTGGAGGCCCCAGCACCCCGCTTGTCCAACAAGGAAAGAGCCTCGGGAAATGGCCCAAGAGAGGAGTCGCAGGTGGGAAGAGCGGGTGACACTCCAGGGACGAAAATGGAGAACGTGTGGACACATCTGGCTTAAGCCCACTGATTTCCCCCTCTTTCTGTCTTGGTTTTGGTTAACTTCCAGAGATGCCACAAGGAGGCGGAGGTTAGTCTAGAGACCCGTGATCATGGTCAAGCGTGGGTACCCCCGACCACCAGGTGCCCGATTACAGAAGGTCATCTGCCACCACAACGCAGCAGATCAATTCAGCAGTCTCCTGAAAGAATAACTCCCCCCGACCGAGGGATTTCAGGCTAGAACTGTAAAGCTCCCCAACTCAAGGAGTTCTACTATGCAACATAGTATGTTCAAAGGAGAGAAACTACACAGTCACCTCTGTGTCTGAAAAAGTAACAGCAAAAACTGGATTTCTATGCAACTCTCATAAAACACAAACTGACAAAAATCCGGATGGAAGAATAAAAAGACAATGGCCAGGAGATCGAAAAGACACGGTCCGGGAGTAAGGCGGATGTATGTGTCAGCTTAGGCTGCTGTGACAAATGGCCCAGATGGGGTAACCTGACTTCTCATAGTTCCGGAGGCTGACAAGTTCAGTATCAAAGTGCTGGCCTCTTCAGCCCCTGGCTTGCAGATGGCCGCCTTGTCGTTGTGTCCTCACACGGCAGAGAGAGAGAGTTCTGATGTGTCTTTCTCTTCTTGTAAGGAGAAGTCTGGTATTTCTTACAAAACTCAGCACACAAATACCCTGTGAGCCACACTCCTCCCAGGTATTCACCTAACACAGATTAAAATGTATGTCCACCAAAACGTGGATGAGACTATCCTTAGGACCTTTCTCCAAATAGTCAAAAGATGCAAACTACGTAGGCATCCATCAACAGAAGAGTGGGTAAACCAACCAGTATGGTTATACTGTGGAACATTCTTCAGCAAAAAAAAAAAAAAAAAAAAAAAAAAGCAGTGGTCTATCGATACAGGCACAGCACAAATAAATCTGAAAAACGTTATGCTAAGTGAAAGAAGCCAGCCTTAAGTGGCTATGTGCTGTAGGATTTCATTTCTATGAAGCTCCAGAATGCATAAAATAAGTCCATGGTAGAAAAAAGAACAAAACAAAACAAAACAAAACAGAACAGTGGTTGCCCGAGGAGGAAGTGAGTTGCCTAAGAAGCTGCATGATGGAACTTTCTAGAGTGATAGGAATGTTCTGTGCCTGGACATGGGGTTTGCACCGCAGAGATTTTTTGGCATTCGCTGGACCTTATTAATGGGATACTTAAGATCTGCGTGTTTCATTGTATGTAAGTTTTTTTTTTAATGTCTATTTATTCTCAAGAGAGAGACAGACAGAGACAGAGTGTGAGTGGAGAAGGGTCAGAGAGAGAGAGAGGGGAGACACAGAATCTGAAGCAGGCTCCAGGTTCTGAGCCGTCAGCACAGAGCCTGACACGGGGCTCGAACTCACAAACCGAGAGCTGAAGTCGGACGCTTAACCGACTGAGCCACCCAGGCGCCCCGCAAGTTTTAACTCCAAAAGAAGAAACAAGACTAGGACACAGTCACTGAACTCTTGTCAATGATTTCCCCGCTGCAATATTTACGTACAGATACACAAATACCTATAACTGATCATGAAACACATTAAACAAATAAGATGGATTGATGGTGGAGAGACGGGTGATAAGGTTAGCACAGTGAAGTGTATGTAAACGGCAGGGTCTGGTTGGTGGGTATATGGATCCCATGTTCATCGTCAGATCCTTTCTGCTTTTCCATATGCTTGAAATTTTTCCTAATAAAATGTCAGGGAAGAAAAGAGCGTCTCAAAGCATGAAGAAAATGGTCCTTGACACAACAATTCAATTTAGATGTTAATTTCCACCAACTTTATCCTACAGTTCATTGTAATTCCAATCAAAAACACCATGGGAATTCTTCAAGGAAATTGGGGTGTTCTTTAAGACCTGATACAAACACCTTAAAATTACTGGTGACTACTGATAAGTGACAGAAAAATTTTAATTTCTATGTGATCAACTAAAAATCACGAAGGAACAATGTGAGGGCAGTGGCCAAAGACAAGGAGACAGGTGACAGAGTGGAAACATGAGTGTCCAGAAACAGCGAGCAAACCTCACTGGTGACAGGGAAAATAAAGTGGTCGATACCAGTCTTCCTCCTTCAGAGTAGCAACAACGAGGAGATTTATGGGAATCACCTTGGAAGTTAGGGAGAAACGGGTCCTCCCTTCGTGGCAGGGAAGGATCCCGCGCACACCTACTCGGCAAGATCACTGATCAAAGGTGATCCTGGGCCCCTGCGTGTCTACGCTTCAGAATGTCCCCCAGAGAAACACCAGTCAGCCTCGGGACACACACAGGGAGGCCGAGGTGGATGTGGGTCAAGGGAAATTCTCATCACTGTGGGAATATCACATGCTTCTCCCGGGACAGAGAGAGGGAGAAGGACAACCCGGGAAGTTTAAAATATACTGACGTCCTGGGCATCAAACAGGTCCAATGTGATATCCTTTAGGTAAAAAAGTGCACAGCAGCCAGAGGAAGCCACTCTCCAGATACACGCGTGTGCTAAATGCTCGGAGAGGCCTTATCTGGCACCCACCCAGTGGGAGAGATGATCCTGGGGGCCGGGGAAACTTTCACTGGACCAGAATGGCCTGAATGGTTGATCCTTCATTAAATGCATCCTTAATTAAAATGGATCCTTAATTAAAAATGAGAAAAAAATAAATGCAAAAATATTGCTGAAATTTTTATATAAAATGTGACTATAGTTGATATTTACATGTTTAAGAATTACATTATGATTACATATAAATTATATTTTGTATCTTATTTCCCGATAGTGTCTGTTTGCGTTATAGAATGTTTATATAAAGTTTACAAGTATAAAAAAATAATTTCAATATTTTTGAAATCACTTTGAAATCGCAGACATTTTCTCCAAAGACTCACAGCTGTGGCCCGGACGATGGCCACACGCATCAAACACCACAGCAGGTGACGCGGTTGGGGGCAGTGCTGGGATTTCCGTGGGAACGGCCTCCCCGTTTCCCAATGTGCTCGGGACGCCTGGGTCTTGGGTGGCCCCAGCAACCTGGCCTGTACTCCCACACACGCCCTCCAGCCTTGTAGGGTCACGGTCACGGAAAGGAACGAGCAACCGTTGCTCTGAGACATTCCTCCCTCACCCTGAGCCACGGAAAACAGAAGTGTTCCGGCCCGAGGCCAGGACGTCGCCATCCCTGTGTGAAGTCCAGCCAGCGTCCAGCAAATTCGGCAAAGACATGTGCTTGCTGGATTGAAAAACCCGGATTCTTACATAACGGAAACCCTCAGGGAATGAGAAAATGGTTCGAGGAAAACAGATACTTACTGAAAGTTATGATTTGGGCTGTGTGTTGGACCTAAAAAGGAAAAAAAAAAAAAAAGATAGGCTATTAATGCTTTATAATTTGGAATAAAACTTTTTTCCAAACCAGCCAATGGTAAAGGCAGCCACAGCCCAATGCACTCATTTGTGGTGAGCCGTCCTCGGGCCCCAGGCTTTGCTGCTGCCCAAGATTATACGGCAGGGACGATGAAAAACCACAAAATATGGAAGAGACGCTCTCTGTGTGTGCAGAAACGTCTAGAGGGATTTTTGGGGTTTTTGCTGTCTTCCCTGTCTCTCTCTCTCTCTCTCTCAGCTCATCCAACCTTGACTCACAAGATCTGGTTACTAACAGGGGCCCAGATGGTCTGGAGCCTGTGTGACAGGGCTGGGGCACTGTGGGGACCATCTCACAACTGGGATGAGAGAGGAAGCGTCCCCTCCGGTCGTGTGATTTCCCACCCCCCCCACCTCGGACGGGCACAAGTGTGTGGAACCATCAATGCGCTCCGCTCTGGCTTCTGCCTCTCAGCTGGGCCCGGGCTTCTGCGGGTGTCCGTGTCCCCATCTCGGTGCGCGAGGCCGGCCTCCCCCACCCGGCGCACGGCCTTCCCCCTATGCCTCGAAGCTCACCTTTGTGTCTGGGGTTATTTTCTGCACTCCAGGTTTACAGACCACTCCATCTGTGTCTGTTTTCCTTTATGACTAGTAAATGGCTAACAGGTTAAGCCGGGACCTCGTGCACAATGGGAAAGGCCCCAGGGGAATGGTTTTATGGATTTCCTCTCTGTTGGCTCGTGCGTGTTCGGTTTCAGGCTGCAAAGCAATCTCCTGCTCCGTGGCTGCGAGCGCCGCTGGCTGATAACCACACGCCTGGGCCGCCCCGACTCACCGAGCCGCACGAACAGGACGCCGGTGGCGGTAATGGTCTTCACCCCGTTGGTGGCCACGCACTGGTAGTAGCCCGTGTCTGTCGTGTCCAGATCTTGGATGCGAAGCCGAGAACCGTACTCCGTCTTGCGGATGATGACGCGCCTCGGCTCCTGCACGACCGGGGCATCGTTCTTCAGCCACCGCACGGTGGGGGGCGGGTTTCCGGCCACCTTGCAGTGCAGGATGGCCGTCTGGCCTTGCACTATGGTGATGTTGTTCACCGGCTCCAGAAAATTCAGAAAGTAGCCTGCAGGGGAGAGAGCGGTCACAAAACAGCAAAGCTGAGCGAGGGCTGGAAGAAAGGGCTGCCTGCGAGGAAGCCTTCCATTTTCTCTCATGAATACAGTCCGTTCTGTCACTGGTGGGGATTACATTCTAGAATATTCTGAGAGACATGCATCAGCAAACACTGAACCACCGCTCCCGGGGAAATACAGCGTCAGGTTCCTTCGGGCCTCTGATCGCAGTATTTTCATCAATCGCGGCATAACCTCATTTTCTGTGTGTTTCCGCTTAAAGACGCCTTATTAACACATATTGTTGATTCACTGACATCGAGCCCACGGCTGACGCTGCTGTTAACTCATGACTGAAAGAAGCTTATCTAACACGTGGTTTCCTACCACGAGGCACATCACAGCCTTCTGGTGTTTAGGAACGCTAGGCCGCCCTTCAGCACTGTCCCCGGGGGGGATTTTGAACTGCAAAATCACCAGGGCGCCTGGGTGGCTCAGTCGGTTGAGCGTCCTGTCTCGGCTCAGGTCATGATCTCACAGTTCATGGGTTCGAGCCCCACGTCGGGCTCTGTGCTGACAGCTCAGAGCCTAGAGCCTGCTTCAGATTCTGTGGCTCCCTCCCTCTCTGCCCCTCCCCTACTTGCACTCTCGCTCTCTCTCTCTCTCAAAATGAATAAACGTTTAAAAAAACTAAGCTGCGAAATCACCAACACAAAGCACAAAAGTGCAGGAAAAAAAAAGACTATATAGACCCCAAAAAGTACCCTTGTTTACAGTATAAGCTGGGACAATTAGACGGGTGTTGCCTTCTTGGGCCTCAGCTAGGAACGTGTGCATCAGGAAACTCTAAATGTTCACGGCTCTGGGCACGCCTAAATGCCCCCAGTGCGCCAGGAGTACCGATTTGGGGTTACACGTACACGTTAGGCAGTGGGTGAACTCGAAAATACGGAACCCGAAAATGAAGATCAGCTGTGTTTCTCTCTGCAAACCCTAGATCTTAATCCAACCTCGGGGACTCGTGATGTAATTGCACTCGGAAAGGCCATCCCCCTTCTGGCCACAGCACCTCAAAGCTTCGATGAGGAAAAATCCATCACAAAACAGACACACACTGAAAAATGAGCTAATCCCTGGCCGGGACAGAACAAAGGTGTCTAGGCCGAGTGCTGCCGAAGGCTCTGTCCCACGGCACCCCGGGCAGGAGCAGGGGACCCGGGCACAGCCCCACGCGGGAGCGAGAGCAGGCCTGACAGTGCCCGGGGTGCAGCACGAGTGGGGCTGGACAGTTGGGCTCAACCCATCCAGGGATGGGATTCTCAGCTGGTGAACAAGAGGAAGTGAAACAGATGGCAGAGGAGAGGGGTGTGTGTGTGTGTGCGTGTGTGTGTGCGTGTACGTGCCTGGTGTGGGTCAGGAACTGAGAGATTACTCGAGATGGACGTGCACTGCTAAATTCCGTCAACACGTAAAAAAAAAAACAAAACTAAGGCTCGACAGACAAGACGGTCAATCACGAGATGAACTCGCTTCAGACCAAAGGAATATAATTGAGCAATCTGAAAATGACCACAAAATACATTCATGTTCTGAATCTTTGGGTTCCTACGCTTTTTTTAAGCAGTGAGTTTGAAATCTGTTAGGACTGCCTTAATTGGATGGCAAATGACAGGATTTCTAGTGGGCCCTTGGGGTACATTTCACAGGATGGATGGTGGCCCCTAGATGTTGTGTGGCAGGGGGCAGCAGGGGGCGGGGAGGCTGTGGGTTTTAAGACGAAGGGATGGTCTTACTTCACAAGGGAGAGTGGATGCATAGCTGTTTGTAAAGGTGTCACTAATTAGCAGTAATCATCATTAACCACATCATTAACCACATCAAGCTTCTACCTTGATTCTCTCCTAGCCAACCCTTTCCTCAGTGCACTGAAGTAAGTTGCAGGTGAGAATTCTCGTGGTGGGACACAAAGCTGGAATGTGGAACAACCCCCTGAAAAGACAGGCCAGACCAAGCAGGGTGGCATTTGGACGTACACTCTTCATAAATGCAACTGCACAAGCTGGGCTGGGGGAACCCTGGTTCCCGCGGCTCCCACCTTAGACCCTGAGTCTTTTGGACACTAAACCCGATGCGATCTGACAGTCTGCAGCGGTCACTTCGACACAATCTGGACCGCCCTGATTAGGATAAAGACACCACGTCACGGTGTTCTGGCCAGAGCCCAGCTTAATCGGAGGGTTTCATAGGAAGGAAACTTCCAAGTTGCTTGATATTCAAATGCTTCGTCAAGGTTTGCATAACATGAATGCACCGGGAGGGCATATAAAGTGGTCATCAAGCCGGAATGGGAGATAGCAAATGACACATTAAAATCACAGTGCTCTCTTTTGGGCGTGAGCTGAACTCCCATCTCCCCTGATGGGAGAAACTGATGACAGTTTCTCCAAAGCCCGGTGACAAACCGTAGCTTCCCAGCAGGCACGGGCAACGGGTCTGTATTCGGGTAGAACAGGAGCATCGGCGACTCTGGGCTGATCAGCAAAAACATCTACAAGGAGCAGGCCCTGGGGATCTGGGGGCCGGGACATGATGGTCACGACTGGCTCTCATCTCCTCCCTCTAGGGGACCAGGTTGATGGTACTTCTCCCACGGCCTCCCTCCACTTTTAGGACGTTCGCACACATCCACCTGGGACAGCTCCGCCAGCCGGGGCTGCGTCTCCTGAAAGATACAGGAGGATCTTCTTCAACACGGATACATTCATCTAGAAAGGGAGGGAAGTGGGGGAAGACGTCAGAGAGGAAGGTCAAAGGGATCGTTCCTTTTGAACCACCGAGGAGACTTGAGGAGAAGCCAGCTGGTAATTGCTGCACAATTACCACAAACAGACCCAGTATCTGCTTCTCCAGAATATCTTTTTTTTCCCATCGAATAGGTACGGAAACACGGAATAATTCTTCACCCTGCCCGCCGACAGCTTCTCCTGCACTGTTGATTGACAATGAGTCTTTCGGTGTTCCCCAAGAAGGCTCCTTTCTGAGAAGTCAGAGTAGGGAACATGAACTCCTGCCTCTCCTGCCCCGTGCAAGGACACTGAGGGCGGGGTGTTACCCCACCCCACCCGGCAAGGTGCCGTGAGACCATCTACTGGAGTCAGAACAAGGCTTAATTCAGAGATGGTGCCAGTATTTCCTTTTTAGATGCTTCAGCCACAATAGCTAACGTGGCCTGAAGAGACGCGTATGTGCTGGAAGCAAACACCTTACGCCATTGACTTAATCACTCGAGCACTCTTGGCTCTGTCTGTTTCTATGAAATATCCAGATCAGGTGAACCTATAGAAGCAGAAAGCAGGTGAGTGGTTGCCAGAGGCTGGGGATGGGGAACTTACAGAGTGACTCTCAATGGGTATGGGGTCTCCCCGTGGGGTGCTAAAAATGTTTGGAACGGAAGTGTGCTGATGGTCGCACGACACCACAAGTGTGGTCCTGGGTCAGCAAATGCTCCTGAGGAGGGACGGGGAAGGTGAGACCAGGTCGGACAAACCAGGTAAAAGTGGGGGGTACGGTGAGGTTGATGGAAGCGTCAGGTGTGGGGGAGGGGCCACTCTGTCGAAAGCATGCTTCCCCAGGTGCTGGCAACCACCCTCAGATTTGCTGGAATCCTGGGGTGAGGCCACCACCGATTTCTTCCGGGCCTGAGGTGTCCAATTTTTCCAGATGCCCTTCACTGGCAACAGATGAACCCTCACCCCTGAAGCCACACCCTCCTCAGTTGGCAGAAAGCAAAGGAGAATCCGGTGCAGTGATCCAGCCCGCATGTGGAGTTCTCAACCAATTCTTCTTGACCCTCCACCATCTAAACCAGGGAGCTCAGCTCTTCACACTGGAGCCACCTGGGAGCTTACAAGAAGACCCGCGGTAACCAGGACCCAGGAGGGGTCTGGACAATGGCATTCGTCAAAAGCTCTAAGTGTGTAGTCAGGACCAGGGACACCTGCTTAAAAACGCAGAGGACAAAGAGAAGCTACGGTTTCTCTTGGGATGAACCAAACCCATCCAAGAACAAAGTCAGCACAGACCAGAGACAACCCCAAGATGAAGCATTGTTGGAGGAGAGCATCAGGACTGGAAAGAACGTGTCTGTATGTCCAGCACCAACCCCTGGAGGTTCTGGATGCGAAGGCGTACGAAAGCCTCATCTAGCTGGGAACGGACAGGGCAGAATCTCCACGGACGGCACCCTTGCCTCGACATGGGTCTTATATCTGCCTCTACCAGAAGCTTAGAGAGACCAAAACCATAGGTAGATACCATGGTAACTTACTAAACTCATAGTACCCTCCCTAGGTGAGTGCCTAAAACAGCCTTTGGGAAGAAATTAAGACGTCATGGTGAACAGCTGATATCCATGGTATCAATGCTTCTGGAATTTTCTCTAGCCTTCCCATACTCTTCCTCTACTGGAAGCAGCGGGGGGGGGGGGGGGAGGGGGGGGGAGGGGGGGTCCCTTACTCTTCCAGAAACACACCCAGCTGGTCCCTCATCTTGCAGTCAACCAGAACACCCTGTCCCCAGATCTCTGCTGTTTCTCCAGGGTCAAGTCTCTGCCAAAAGGTCATGTCCACGGACGGTGTTCCCCCGGCCGCCCCATCTAAAACAGCCTCTATTCATTTCTAACCTTGCTCCCCCACAGCACCGATCTTGGCCTGATGCTATGGCAGAGTCACATAATGGTTAAATTACGGTAACTGAAATAAGTTAGTAAGTTTTGACATCAAGAATAACAAAATGTGACTTTTTTGGGGCATGTTTCTCAACTTCATGGCTACTTCTTGTCCAGATTCAATTTAGAATCACCCCGGTAAGTTTGATTTCAAGCCTGGGGTGTTGACGGAGAAAGCGTTGCGTTTAGAGATGATTTGTAAAAACCGCCTTCTAGACAATAGGGAGAAAGCATGCTCTATGTCTCAGTCTCGGGCCTTCTCCCTCATTTAGGACATCTCTTTGTCATGCTTTTTCTTCCTACAGACCTTCACGTGTATTTGTAGGTAGTTTTTTAGGTATCCTGTAATTCTTGTCACTGGTGTGTGAACTGTTTTCATTTCTATCTAAGTAGTTTAAAGGAGGCTTAGTGGTTTAAGAAGGCATGGAGGACGACTCTTAGATTTCTACATCGACTTCCCACTGCTGCTGTAACAAGTTAGCACAGACTTAGTGGGGTAAACCGTGCCAATTTCTTGTTTCACAGTTCTGGAAGTCAGAAGTCCTAACACCCAGGTAATGACAGGGCTTTGTTCCTTCTGCAGGCTCTGGGAGTCTCTGTCCTTGCTTTTGCAGCGTCTGGAGGCGACACATGCCCTGGCTCGTGGTACTTCCCTTGCGTTTAGCCCCACCTCTGCCCCCATCACCACATCTCCAACTAGAAACTGTCACCGGCCGGCCTGCCTTTATAAGGACCTCTGCGAATGCAATCGCCTGGATCATCCAGGATCATTTCCCATCTCAAAATCCTTAACTTAATCCCATCTGCAAATCCCTGCACCGTGAAAAGTAACAACACGTCACAGGTTCCAGGGGCATCTTTCTCTTCTGTCCACTGTGTATATTTTGCTTTTATCTTGCCCCTTTACTGAACTATCTTGCTAGTTCTAACAGTTTCTGAGTCGACTGTCCTGGATTTTCCGTGCAGATCTCTTCTTCTTCAAATAGCAATAGTGTGGCCTTTTTGCTTTCAAGATTCATACCACTCACATCTCCTTTTGCCTAGTTGTTTTGCTCAATATTATTTTTTAAAATAATTTTTTAAACCTTATTTATTTTGAGGGAGAGGGAGAGCGAAAGAGAGAGAGCACACCCGAGGGAGGGGTAGAGAGAGAGGGAGAGAGAGAGAATCCCAAGCAAGCTCCATGCTGTCATCACGGGACCCAACTTGGGGCTCGAACTCATGAACCCATGAGATCGTGACCTAAGCTGAAACCGAGAGTCAGATGCTTAACTGACTGAGCCACCCAGGCACTCCCCAATATTAGTTCTTTTTAATTTAACAATTTTAAATACTGAAATGGTACAAACACACAAAACTACAAATATTAATGTAATAGATACCTGTGTACACAACATTAACATTTATGCTAACATTTTGCCATATTTGATTTAGAACACTGTTAAAAAAAATTACACATTCTAGAATGCATCTAAAACCCACATTTCCCTGTTTCTTGAAAACTGGTTATGCACCAGGCCAATGCACATTTCTACTGTTTTATATTTTTAGAAATTTTCCCTGAAAGATCACTTTGTTAGTTTTTTTTCCCCATTCAAAGTCAGCTTGGGATTTATTTTTGTTGATGCTCATTTATTTTAATGACTGTGTAATATTTCACTGTACAAACCAACCATAGTTTCTTTATCCTTTTCTCAAATGCAGGGCAGTAAATTGTTCCCACATTTTTGTCAGGGCTTAATCACCACCTGTACACACGTCTCATCATGCACACATACAAGAATTCCTTGAATGTGTCCACCCGGATGCAAAAGTGATGTCACGGGGCTTTGAAATCTCTCATTTATGTAAGTCTCAAGGGTGCCCGAAACCATCCACGTTCACCATCAACGTCAATCGAATTGTTTCCCCTTCAACTATGTCAACATTTGTGTTCAGGGGCCAAAGAACGTTTGCCAACCTGATGAATCTGAAACAGGGTTGTTTCACTCTCCATCTTAAGAATGTGTCCTGAGATGGGGCTCCTGGGCGGCTCTGTCAGTTAAGCGACCGGCTTTGGCTCAGGTCATGATCTCACGGCCCAGGAGTTCGAGCCCTAGCTGGGCTCTCTGCAGTCAGTGCAGAGCCCATGTTGGATCCTCTGTCTCCCCCCATCTGTCTGCTCCTCCCCGAATAGCATATGTTTGCCTTTTCTCTCAAAAATAAATACACATTCAAAACAAAAAAAAAGGAAGAATGTACCATGAGCTGGAGTGTCTTGGAAAGGTTACTGGCCACTGGCCTCTCCTTCCGCAGCCGTCTGTTCAAACCTTTGCACTGTTGCTCTAACTACTGCCATTCATAAATTTTCTTTTTCCTTTTCTAATATAAGCATTCAGTGTGCAGATTCCCTTCCACTTCTTCTTCAGCCATCTAATGAGTTATTTAATCTCCATACGGTTGGTCGGCCAGACCCAAATATCTTCCAACTTCCATTATAATATTTTCTTCCATTATAATAGTTCCAAGTTATTGAAAGCGTGCTTACCACACTGTTGTCATAGAACCCGGTCTACGTGATGATGATTCTTCGACACCACCGATATTTGCTTTACGGCCTAGCACGGACTCAATACCTAGGGTAGCGTTCCACATTTTACCAATAAGAATGTGTTTTCTCTAACCGCTCAGTGCAGGGATTTACATATGGGCATTAGATTAAACTTGTTAAGTTTTTCAAAATGTTAATAGGCTCATCTATTACTTTCGATGACATGTGTGTTCACGGACTCTGTATTTGTCACATGGCTATTAGTAACTCTGTGAAGGTGTGTTTACATATTGGAAACTATGTTACTGGGTGCAATAAACTTCAGGTTTATGGCATCAGCTAGTCTTTATATACTGTCTAACGCTTTTGTCTAAAAGCCCATTTTGTCTGATTTTGAGGTAGGGTACTCTTTTTTTTTTTTTAATTTTAATTATTTATTTTGAGGAAGAGAGAGACAGAGTGCAAGCCGAGGAGGGAGACACAGAACCCGAAGCAGGCTCCAGGCTCTGAGCTGTCAGCACAGAGCCCGACGCGGGGCTCAAACTCACCAACCGTGAGATCACGACCTGAGCCGGAGTCGGATGCTCAACCGACTGAGCCACCCAGGCACCCCTGATGTAGGGTACTCTTGATTAACATAGTCCTGCACTGTATTTTTAATTTTTAAAACCATTTTTATGATTATACCTTAGAAACGAATCCTGTAAACAGCATATAATTTAACATGTTAATTGATGAATCTTTACATATGAACCGTGAGTTTTTTAACTGGCAAATTTTATTTTGAATGTTTCCATTTTGTATTTTATTTCTCATTTCATTTTCATTTTAATCTGCCTTTCCTGTTTTCTACTTGATTGATTTTTTAAATTTTTCTTTTTCCCCTTTACTTGTCTAAAACATGTAGTAGGCAGCTAACTTACCTATTTTTTACAGGCAGACCTAATTTGGCAAAGTTTCCTCCAAATGCGACCAAATACAAGTGCCATGAAATGCTCAGACATGCAACCACATGCCCACCAACCAGTTTTGAGTTACTGCTTCCCGGTGTTCAGTTATACTGGATATCTAAGCCCCAGCGGTCATTATTATTTATGATTTTTACTCTCAGTTTATTTAGACTTGCTGATCTGTTAACCAAGTGCTTTTCCTTGCTTATGTGGCTTGTACTGCACCCTTCCTCTGGGCTCAGCTGAGCTCATCCTGAATCATACTTGGTCTTTGGGTAAAGGACTGAGGTTGTAAACACCCTCGGTCTTGGTCTAAGAGTTACCCATGACTTTCACACTTGAGTAATAGTTTAGCTGGGTATGGAATTCTGGCCTGGCACTTACACTGCCATCTTCTGGCTTCTGAGTTTACTGCAGAAATCAGGCTGGTTCTTGTTCATTTGTGGGTAATCTGATGTTCCCCCTCTTAGGCTGCTTTTCATGTTTCCCCTCTATCTTTACCACTCCCACGTATCTCTAGCTGTGGATTTATCTGTATATAGACTTAATGGGCTTCAGTACCATTCCCGATTCCACCAATTCTGTAAAATTCTCCACCAATACCTCATGAAATATCGTTCCTCCATTTCCCTTTATTCCTCCTCTGAAATCTGCTTCTGCATAGATGCCAAATTTCCTCCCATATGTAGTTTCTCTGTGTGTTTCGCTGCTTTGATATTCCCTAGCTCCTTTTAATCTCCAGCTGGGCACCCTCTTGCTCCTTGATCTGCCCATTAAGTTTCTCATTTCTCCGGCTACAATTTTTTATTTCTAGACAGCCTCTTTGGTTTTCAAATCCACCACTGCCTTTTCTTCCTTTATTTTTCATCCCTCTGGCTTCCTTGTTTACTAGCTCACCACGCATCCCAAGCCTCTCCGAGTGTGCCTTGTAATTTTCCACTACAGGGTGGGTTTTCTGTGGGAACCCCTTGGGGACTAGGTTCCTGCAACAGTCAATGCCAAGTCTTCACGTTAACTCTTGGGCCTGGGATTCCCCCCCACAACATTCCCAGCATGTAAACCGGGTTTCCTGGGGGGTGGTCCACGTCTTGTTTTTCACGGTAGCGTCTTCTGTGTTCGCCCCCTCGGGCCAGGGCTGAGGCGAGGACTGCAGCCCCTAGGTCTCCTCGCCTGCTGCCAATCGCTTACCTACCACACTCAGTTCCCTGGACCCCACAGGTTCCTTCCTGGTTTGACGCTGAAACCCAAGGTTCCTGCTGCGGCTGAGCCTCGATGACCGTTCAGAGGCCTTACATAGGGCACAAGAAATGTAAGTTCTTTCACTTTCCTGAGGCCGAATTCGATTTCTGTCTCAACCTCTTATTTCTCCTGATTGAAGGAAATGTCATCCCTCCAATTCCAAGTGATGTCAGTAAAGCTAAGGAATTTATTCACGTGATCGCAATCAGCATTTTCCCTCTCTTGGCTATTCTCTCCAGTGTCGCATTTGCGTCTGGGGATACTCCTCCAGCCTCAGTGCTTGGAGGATTTGAGGCATCCGCAGAGCCTTTTGCCTGTCCCCAGCATTTGCCAACGTGTGCACGCCTTACTGGTGTTCCTTCTACTCTGGAGCCCACGGATGTGTCCACAGCCACATGGGGACACGTGTTGGGGAGCCCGCATCATAAGTGCACGACACCTGCAAAACACCACTCTTTGTCTCAGATAAACTAAACCATGGGGACATTCTCCAAGGCTGCAAACAGAGTAGGACCACCTCAAGTGGCTCGTGCCCTGGCAGCCCAGGGCGGCCACAACTCAGCTTCCTCCCCATTCCTGGCTCCTGGTCATGTCTCCATCTCTCTTCGCAAGTGCACGTAAGCACTTACATCTTCTACTAATTTTTATTGAGCACTTGTATGTAATTTAAGTGGCGGGGGGGGGGGGGGGGGGGCAAGTTAGTTTGGTCCACCATCGTAACCATCATTAATGCTCTGGAGGCCAAGATCAAAGCCAGAAAGAAAGTTCTCTGAAGAGGAAGCACAGTGTTGTGTTGGCCTTTGGGGTTAGTTCACAGGCTCCCATTTAAACTCCTGGCTTCACTTCCCTTTTGTGCAAAATACGGCGTTTGTACTAATCTTTGCTCAGCTTTCCTCCAGCTCACAAGGCTTCCTTTTAGGACCATTCCAAACCACTCCGGACACGACAGAACAGGCCAGGAGGGGCCAGACCCCGGCGACTGAGAATCTGGCTAACTTGGATCAGTCAGCACCCCACAGTGTTAGAGGCAGAACAGAAGTCTTCCCTTCTAATTATCCAAGAGGGTTTCCCCTCTGCACAGCGGGGGAACTTTAACAACGATGCTAATGGATTCCGCACCCCTGTTCCCGGGGCCAGCTCTCTGCTCACCCCTAACTCTGGACACCGGACCTGAGTCCAAGCAGGAACGACATGCCAAGAGCAGAGGTAACAGGAGAGCCCGTTATTATGGGCCAGCACTCCCGCCTCACAGTCGGATCAGTGATGGATGGTCTTTTTCTCCCAACTGACCGTCCCCACGTTTTCCCACTCGGTCAAATTACTTAGGTGTTTGAGAAGCGGCCTGTTTACCAGGCCACGCTGACTGGTCTGGGAAGGAGATAAGGAAAGCCTTATGCACCAGGGGTCACAAGGTCACAGGGCTTTGACTGGTGGGAAATACAACAGACAAGCTGCCTGGCAGGGCAGGTGAGGAGGGGACCCTGAGGAGCACACGGAGGACATAAAGCCGCTCTTCTCCAGGGGAAGTATTTACAGCTCCATAAATCAGCCGGGGGCAGGGGCGAGGGGTCACTCCGCTCAGACGCTCCCGCTGAGCTGTCTAGCAGTCTGCACAGAGCCAGCTACAGGTTGGGGTGGGGGGGGGGATGGCTGAGCAGAGGAGCCACAGGGACAGGATGGGGGGTGGTGAGATGGGCAAAGGTGGGAGTCAGAGAACACGGGAAACAGGAGCAAAGGAACCCGAAGGGCCTGAGAAATGCAGAAAAGTACGTGAGCGTTTCTGCACATTTGGAGGAGGGTGAACGGTGGCCCCAACGACACGGGTTGGAACCTGTGACCGTGCCCTTATTTGGAAATAGGGTCACTGCCGATGCAATCAGGTTAAGAGGGGATCACATGGGTGGGCCCTAGTCCAATGGCTCTTGTCCTTATCGGAAGAGGGACATGTGGACACGGATGCGCAGGGAAGACCACACGACAAGAGGCAGGGACAGGAGAGACGCGGCCACAAGCCTAGGAAGTCCGCGGGCTGCGGGCGCCACCAGCGGCTGGGAGAGAAGCCCGGGACACTCTCTCCTTCAGAGACCCCAAAGGAACAACCCCACCCCACCCCCCGCCCCCGCCCCCGCAGACACCCTGATTTGGGACATCTGACTCCAGAACTGGGAGCCGGTTTCTGTCATTTGAGACACCTAGCCTGTGATCCTTTGGTAGGACAGCCCTCGGAAGCTACTGCAGAGGGACTGAGGAAGGAAGGAGCTGGCCCCACAAGCCTACACCTGCACCGGGCGACACCCACAGACTCACAAAGGGTCAGGGGCATGAACACACACACACACACACACACACACACACACACACCAGAAGTTCCAGAAGCGTACCCAACGCATACACTAATCAATCCACATGCCCTACAGGACTCAGGAGCCCAAAGCTCAGGAGACAGAGACAACAGGGCTCAGGGCCAGTCCAACACCGTGATCTGCGATCTCTGCTGATTGTTCCGTTCCCTCTGTCCCGGGAGACTTCGGGTCGACACCGGAGCGCAGCACCTGCAAATAGCAGGGGGCAGCCTGGACTCCTGCCCTGTGATTTAGGATGCCCTTGAGATCACCTACAATTGCAACGTATCCTCAAGCGGGGAGAGCTTGGAATTCTCCTCCTGGGCCCTCAGAAATTACCCGCTTCCCACACACATCCCAAAGTACTGATTTGACAAAACCCCAGACGTGTTACCTCTCCACTTCAAATACAGCCTTGGAGCACAAGACCAAAGGGTTTCTGGGGCAAACGTATGCTCTTGTAAATGTCACGACAATAACAGTGACAATGACAAAAATGCTAGTGACCTCGCCAGTAATAAGCAGTGTGTCTAACGCGGCAAGGAATCTAAGCTCCTGGTATATATCCACTCCTGGGTTAGCCCAGCACCGTAACCCAGGAGTCCTAGGCCGGCTTCCGTCCGAACCCTGACGGTCGTTTGGCGTGGGAAAACTTCAGGCAAACTTTCCTGGTGTAAATCACGTCTTCTGTGTTTTCTCTCCTACGTAGGCTTTTCGCTCAGGGGTCTTTCTCTGTCGATACCCACCACCCACTATGTATCTGTTAAAAACTGACTACTGGCAGATGCCAGAGTATATCCGAACACAAACGCTGTCTACACATGTGCCTAATTCCCAGGTCCCGGTTTGCTCGGAAGAGACGAAGCGGTTCTCTCACCGAAGGACTGGCCTGCCAGCCATTTCCCCCTGCTGGTGATTTTATAGATGCTGGGGCGTCATAAATGCTAACCGGATTAAAAGAAAGAGCTCATAGAGTCCACTCAGCAACCAACACTTTTTTTGGTATGATTTAAGCCACATATGGCCAAATAGTGACACTCCCTGGAGTTCGGCAAAAAAAGCACACGGAACAACAAGTGTGGCATGGCCAGGCCAATTCCTTCCGTCACGAGCGCGTGACGAGGAGGCCGGGGGAGCGGAAAGGAAGGGTAGAGTGAGTCCCCTTTTGTGCAAGAGCTGTAGCCCAGGAAGAAAGAAAACCGCACTACAGAACCAGAGAATTGGGCTGCAATGACTGGCGGGGGCCATTCGCTAGGATCCTGTCCCCAAGGGGCTGCTGAGGTCTGGACGCCTGGGACTGAGGCACACGCGGATGGTCGCACCCGGGAAGAGTGACAAACAGCACAGGCCTCCTGCCACTGCTTCCTGGGTGCGTGCCGTGCGCTGAGCCCTCGTGTCCCGCCGACAGCCGGGGGTGCGCCGGCCACAGCGGGATGCTGGGGCCGCATCCGATCCCGGGGTGCCCTCCAGCCACACCAGGCTCACACGGCTGCTCTGAGCAGGTGGCAGCACCCAGGCGGCCCCCACGGGGAGAGGGGCCCAGCTCGCCGTGGCCCCCTGCTTCTTTCCCACGGCCCAGGCACGGCGTGCACGCACAGACACGCACGCGAGGCACACACGTGTGCACACACGCCCGCTTTGCCAGTGAGCATCTGCAGCTGGTGTTTCTGTGCCCTGGAGAAGCCAAGGCCAGCTTCCAGAAGCCTCAGCACTGCAGACACGAAAGCACGCTCCGTTTTCACACAATCACATGTGGGTTAACAAAAGCAGTCAGGAGGCAGTCGAATCCCGACCAAGCAGAGGGCCTGACAAAGCATGCGGCTGTGGGCTTGAGAAATTGCTCCCAGACCAAGAAGGAGGGCCTGGAATCCCACCCAAGGCACAGGATCTGACTTATCCATGTTTGGAGCTTGTGGCTGGATGCAAATAAAAATTTCTGTGAACGTTCAGCCTACGGTCGCTTCCGAGCCTTGGTCAGCAAATGCGTCTTGCATCCAGGCGGGCCCGAAGGACCTTTCGTCTCGCAGCTGTGACAGGCCCTTGTGGCCCCTGGAGACCCCGCACCCTGCACCTGGGGGACAGGTCTGCTGTAAACACGTTGCCCCCTAGGGAGTCTGGAGTCTACGAGGGGAGTGCAGGTTAGAGTTAGACTCTGACTGTGGCTGTCCACTTCTCAGCCAGCCCCACCTCCCGCCCACCGCCCCCTCACCTCTCTCTTATCTGCCCCTCACCTCCCTCCCACCGCCCCTCCCATTTCCCCCCCATCACCTTCCAGACTACCAAGGCAATCTTTGCACAGCGATCAGGCTACACCGTGTCCCAGGCCAGAACCTTGCACAGTGGAAGACGGCGCTCAGAATAAAACAGAACATTCTCCTGCCACCTAAAACGCTGTATATGTTCTACCCAGGGCTGCCCAATATAACTTTCCGTGGTGATGGAATGTTCTAGATCTGTGCTGTCCATCGTGGTGGCCTTTAGCGCATATGGCCACTGACCACTTAAAATGTAGCTCTGAGAACTAAGGAACTAGATTCTTGATTTTACTTAATTTTAATTGATTTAAATTTGAAGACCCACGCATGGCTTGATGGCCTTGGAACTAGGTCACGTTGGTCTAGTCCCCTGACCCTTCTGACCTCAGCTACCCAACCCTTTCTCTCAGCTGCCTCAGGGCCTTTGCACAGGCACTGCCATGCCTCAGGACTCCCCCGTCTTTGTCAGCCCTTCGGATCTCAGTGTAACATCTCGTCCTATGCCAAGACGCCCTTCCCTTCCTTCCAGATCAACACAGCCCTGTCTCTTCCTTCCAGCTACTCTGTCGAGCATTCAGGATTCTGACTCCCCAGTACGGGGAAACGTCATGAATCAGAGACCACACGGGACGATGTCGTGCTGTTTGGGTCACCAGCATGTACCTGGGCATCACACAGCAGGGGCACAAAGAGACGGTCGGGGAATGTGTGTGGACCATCCGGACTGCAGGCTAAGTCAGCCTTCTGAGAAATGTTTCACCAGGCCCAGCATCCAGAGCACAGGCCTTGCCCCCTGGGAACACATCCCTATCCTGATGGAGGTCTGACCCCTGCAAGCAGCCCGTGTCCCTGTGAGGTCCCATCGAGGTCCACACACCAGGCCCCACCAAGGGCAGTCACGGCTCCACACGCCCTTGACTGAAATGACTGGCCTCTAAGCAAACAGCACCCACTGGTGAGCGTTCTGGGACGCGGAGGGAGCTCAGCACCCCGTAGGACCCCGGGAAATCTCTCGGGACCTGCAGGGACAAGCCGGCCCTTAGACTGAGGCCAGCAGACTTGGGTCCTAGCTGCTCAATGCCCAGGAGACCCAGCTGCGGACACACGGAGGGGCGACCTTCCTGAGGGGACGCGGGACCCTCAACATACAGTGGGCTAAGAAATGATTATGGATTCCTGGCCTTTGAATAATTAGGAAGAAATCAGGCAGAAGTAGAGTGGATTTTTTTTGTAGCATTCCCATTTTTTTTTAAAGTTTACTCATTTTATTTTATGGGAGAGAGAGAGCCCGTGTGAGCAGGGGAGGGGCAGAGAGAGAGAGAGAGAGAGAGGGAACCCCAAGCAGGCTGTGTGCCGTCAGCACAGAGCCCGACGAGGAGCTCAATCCCACCCACCTGGAGATCATGACCTGAGCCAAAAAAAGACTGAGCCACCCGGGCGCCCAGAGTGGTCACTTTAACAGGCAATCGTCGGGCATTGAATTGCGTCTCCCCCGAAATGCACACGTCGAAGCCCGGCGCCCAGCGCGACGGCGTTTGAAGGTGGGCCTTCGGTTAGATGAGGTCTCGAGGGGTCCCCACGAGGGGGTCGGTGCCCTAATGGGAAGAGGAGCCGGAGTGCTCTCTCCGCACCCAAACTGACCTTCTGGCGCTCTCACCCTCGCCCCCCAGCCACCAGGACGCTGGGGAGTGCATTCCTGCGGATGACGCGGCCCGCACGTGGTGCTTCCTTACAGCAGCTGGGCTGGGACGGCGATCAAGGCGACAGGGTGACAAAGGGCTGAGCGGGAGGGCGGCCACCTCCCCGAGGAATCGGGCTGTATCGGAAGAAATGTGTCCCATCCACTCACGCTACCAACCCAAGATGCCTGCAGAGTGCACCGCGGGAGCAGCGAGCCAGACGGTGACCTGTGGGGGAGGCTGAGGCACGAGACAGACCACCCACTCCTCCGTGAGCCACCCGCTCAGGCGGGACGCCCACCGGCTCCGGACGATTTCAGGGAGGATCCCAGGAGACCGCCACCCGTCAGCAGGTGACGGCGGCCCAGCCAAGAGTGCAGCTCCTGAGGGTCTGCTCAGCCCCGCGGGGCTCCCCACAAGGCCCCTTCCCCCCCTCCCGCGACCATCTGCCCGCCACCTGCCAGCCGCCACCTTCCGACCGGCTCGGACCAGCCCTCGATGCCCCCACGGCTGCCGAGGCAGGCACGTCGCCACACCCACCAATGGGGCAGCGCCGGGCCACGGGCACCCGCCACCCATCCCAGCAGCCACGCCCCGGGTACAGAAGGCACCCCACGCCTCTCCACGCGGGCCCCCGAGAATGCTTGCGAACACCTGCTTCCAAGAGCTCCTCACTCTTTACCTTTCAGAGTCGGAATAGGGCCGTCCTGTCCATCCAGCTCTCCCAGAGGGTCATTCGGGTCCGGAACCTCCATTTCCCCTGGACGAAAGAAAGAGCACAGCACATACATCCGTGAGGTTTACTGCACGCCCTGTACTCCGCTTCTCGTGCAAGAACAACAGTATTCTAGCAACACCGTCCACCGTGTACAGAAAACTTAGGAGGACAAGGCGCTGTGGGAGCTTCTGGAAGGCTCTGATCTGGCATTGCAGCAGAAGTGATTCTTCACGCTGACCCCCAGGGTGGCAGAACACACAGACGAAGCACACGTGTGACCGAAGCCCTGCGCGCCATTTAGGGAGGGACAGAGATTCGAACACTGGCTGGCGAAAGAGAACACCTCGGTCGCCAGAGTCTGCAGGTGGCTCTCCGGAGGGGGGCCCTGGAGATTGTGAATAAATTCGGAACCGGGGTGTTTCAGGCAGCGCGTTCCCCTCCTGTCCACTGGCAGCCAGCAGCCAAGGACGGACCTACCTACAGCTGTGAGGACAGAGGTATCTCGTCCTACAGCTCTAGCAACCCACCCTCTAGAGACGGGGTCACAGCAGGCGCAACCACTCCCAGACTCACCCCCACCCAGCGCGGGAGCAGATCTGGTCCGCCTAACCCAGAATACCACACAGAGCCGTGGGCCCCTGTTCCCGGGTCCCACCAGTCGGGCCGGGAAGGTGGGATAGAAATGGTGGCTCTGACGACACATCCGGATGGATCCGGGTCTGTGACATCAAAACCCAGCACGGAATGGGACACACGTGCCGAACGTCACGCAGCTTAGAAGGAAATCTTGCCCTGCTACACGTGGATGACCCTGGGGGACATTATGCTGAGGGAAAGAGCCAGACACAGAAAGACAAATAGTGTCTGACCAGTGAGGTCCCTAGAGGTGTCCAATTCATAGGCAGAAAGCAGACAGGGGGGCGGTGGGGGGGGGGGGAGGCAGGAGTTGGTGGTTTAATGGGGACAGGTTCTGGAGATGCATGGTGACGGCAGGAGTACAATAATGTGAGTGCCGTTAACGCCACTGAACCCCATACTTAAAAATGGCTAAGACGTGGGGCGCCTGGGTGGCTCAGTCGGTTGAGTGTCCGACTTCAGCTCAGGTCATGATCTTACGATCCATGAGTTCGAGCCCCGCGTCGGGCTCTGTGCCGACAGCTCGGAGCCTGGAGCCTGCTTCGGGTGCTGTGTCTCCTTCTCTCTCTGCACCTCCCCTGCTCACACTCTGTCTGTCTCTCTCTCAAAAATAAATAAACATTTTTAAAAAAATGGCTAAGACGTGTGGAGGTTCCTCAAAAAATTAAAAATAGATCTACCCTATGACCCAGGAACAGCACTGCTAGGAATTTACCCAAAGGACACAGGAGGGCTGGTGCACAGGGGCACTTGTACCCCAATGTTTATAGCAGCGCTTTCAACGATAGCCAAATTATGGAAAGAGCCTAAATGTCCATCAACTGACGAATGGATAAAGAAGATGTGGTTTATAAATACAATGGAATACTACTCGGCAATGAGAAAGAATGCGATCTGGCCTTGTCTAGCAACGTGGATGGAACTGGAGGGTGTTATGCTAAGTGAAATAAGTCAGGCAGAGAAAGACAGATACCATATGTTTTCACGCTTATGTGGATCCTGAGAAACTTAACAGAAGACCGGGGGGGAGGGGGAGAGGGGGAAAAAAGTTACAGAGAGGGAAGGAGCCAAACCCTAAGAGACTCTTAAAATCTGAGAATAAACTGAGGGTTGATGGCGGGGGGGGGGGGTGGTGGAAAGTGGGTGATGGGCATGAGGAGGGCACCTGTCGGGAGGAGCCCTGGGTGCTGTATGGAAAGCAATTTGACAATAAGTTTCCTATTAAAAAAAATGGCTAACACGGCAAACTTTTAGGTTATGTGCATTTATTACAATTTCTTTGAAAGTCTCCGGAAGGCGGTTTATAACTCAGTGACAAACCGGGTCACCCCGCTTGCCTCTCTTACACGAGACCCAGGAACCAACAAAGCACCCAGACACTCGAGGCCGCTCTTGCGATGAGAAGCCTTGCTCGAGGAAGCTGGGGCCTGCGAACAGGGTACAAGCGGTTTTCAGACAGAGCGGCTTTCACGCAAGAGTCTTCAATTTGTTTCGCTGAATAAACACCGACTGGCCAGCTGATTCATGAGGGCACCGGCATCTCTAAGCTAAACCTGTCTGCACCGCCAGGTCCGAAACCCCAGGATGCGCCAGGGAACACATCAGCCTTCAGCGCCCTTGGCATTGAGCCACAGCACCCATGCGGCCAGCGGGAGGGTGTTTCTGCCCGGGCCGGGGCTTCTCACACCCAGTTAAGGAAGGTCCCCTCTTTCTATCACTTCTAGCCCAAACTCAACCACACAACAGACGCCACGCTCCGTGCCGGCTTCCGTAAAATGTCCCCCATCGATCACGCGTCCTTATTCTCCAATTCCCCGTATCGCTCAACGTTCCCCAGGGGACTGTAAACAGCGGCTAGGCCATCCCAGCATTAGAACCTAGACAGAATCCGGGGCCCCGGCAGCACAGACACAGGCAGAAACCGGGCAAGGCAGTCCACGGATGTGTGCTAAAGAATTAAACTTGAGCTGGGTTGGAAATTTTCAATTGGCATGTTATACATGCCATCACTCAGCGCTGTGTAAATGCAGAGAGACCACAGGAAATCAAACACACTTGTACTATATACACACATCTGAAAGAGGCATAAAAATTATTAACTGCTTAGAAATTGACAAATGGTGTGAAACAGTCAAATAAATATACACCCTGAAGAAAAATAAGCACTATTAGCCCAATTCTACCGCGGAACAGATTCCCAGCTCTTCCAAGGTAGCTTTCTGTTTTGCGGCCCAAGGTTTCCCGGCGCGTCTGAGTCACGGTGTCCCCCTCACGGTGCGAAGGAGCCGGAGGTGGCCCCGATGCTTCTGCTGACTCTCGGGTCGACCTCACCCACCCACCCAGACCTGCAAAGTCGCTGTTCACCGCAGAAATGCTAAGACTCTGAACAGGTTGTGATGGTCAGCACGGAGGCTGCGACTTGACTTTTCATCTCTTTTGGCCTCAAGCTTTGCCTTAAAAAATAACTTAGTAGGGGCGCCTGGGTGGCTCAGTCGGCTAAGCATCCGACTTTGGTTCGGGTCATGATCTCGCGGTGAGTGAGTTTGAGCCCCGTGTGGGGCTCTGTGCTGACAGCTCAGAGCCCGGAGCCTGCTTCGGATTCTGTGTCTCCCTCTCTCTCTACCCTTCCCCTGCTCACACTCTGTGTGTCTCTCAAAAATAAACATTTAAAAAAAATTTTTAAATAAAAAATGACAGCAAGGGTCACATATGTGAGTAAAGGCAGAATATGGCCCATTACCGTGGTCCTTAGAGCTGACACCCTAAGTTTCCACAGAACGGGGCCCCGTTGTTGCTTCCTGAGAAAGGAGGACCCCACTGATAGCCTGATATTAGAAACTGTCATTCTCCTACAGAGCATGAAGTCAGACACAGAATGGTTGTCCACACTCAAGATGCTGCACGTCCTAAAATTTAAAAGCCAAATGGAACAGGTGCAAATATGAATTTGGGGAAAGGAGACAAGTGGGTCCAGCGTTTCAGCAGATGCCAACTGAATGTCTCCCGGCCCCCCAAAAGGGTTGGAAACACCCCAGAGGAAAAACACAAAACAAACACAGGCCAAAACCAACAAAACAACTGCAAAAACTACCACACACACACACACACACACACACATCCAAATGTCACTGTTGCATAGCCAGAATTATAAAGGTAATTTAAAATTTCTTCTTTTATTTTATTTTTAAACACCTCTACAATGAAAAAGCATCGGATTATTAATCGATGTAATCCACATACCACAAAATTTGCCATTTTAAAGTCTACAGTCCACGGGCGCCTGGGTTCAGTGCCAGGCTCTTGATTTCTGCTCAGGTCATGATCTCACAGTTTGTGAGTTCAAGCCTCACATCAAGCTCTGCGCTGTCAGCACAGAGATCCTGTCTGCCTCCCTCTCTGCCCCTCCCCTGCACATTCTGTCTCTCTCTCTCTTTCTCCAAAATAAATAAACTTTAAAAAGTATCTAAAAAAAATCTCAAAAAAACCAAAAATAAAGTCTACCTTCCGGCCCCAGCGGGTTTGGGGATATGCACAAGATTGTGCAACTGTCTCCACTATGTAATTCCAGAATATTCCATCGCCCCCAAAAGAAATCTTGTTCTCATCGGCAGCCCTCCCCATTCCCACCTCCCCAGGCCCTGCAACCACCAGTCCGCTCTCTGTCTCTAGAGCTTTATGTTTTGGGCCTATTATATAAATGAAATCACGCAACATGTGGCCTTTTGAACAAACACCAATTGTATGATTCCTTTTGCTTTTTGATATTATGTGTGGAAGTGCACACAAGACCCGAGGTGAGTACAGGACAGGAGGCTGGAGTCACCAGGATTATGGACGCCAAGACATGTCTGAAAGTCACCTGCCAGGACACCAGCACACCTCCACACGCTGCCACGGGAAAGGCGGGGCTCCGGGGCTCTGGACACAGGGGACCAAGTCGGGGTTCAGCACCGCCAGCACTGGAGCTGGTCTCTCCTGCTTGCGCCCTGACTAGCGGGCTCTCCTGGATGTCACTGCTGCTGGCTGACCGACCTGTACCCACCTTCCTAACCCCGCACACTGCCCTGGTGATCCCTGCCAGCCCGGCTGGCCGGTGACAGTCCCCGGCGGTGTGAGCCCCGTGCCATCTCCCTGATGGCCTGCCCAGCACCTCCTCACACAAAGCCCCGCTTCGGGCTTGCCTGGTGCTGCTGCCCTCGCCTCCGCTGGCCATCCGACAGACGAGGAGACCCGAACAGGGAACAACCTAGGGGAGGAGCCCCGGCTGCCCCAACGCCTCGGGACTTAATCCTCTTCTGAAATGGAGCAAATCACATGTCTTTCATTTTGGTGGAAGGCTACAGGGCGTGCTATGAAGGCCACACGTGTCCATCAGGGGCTTGGAATTTCTGATGCTCTAACTCTCCCGCACCAGACGTGGGGGGCTTTCACTGTGAAAACCCACGCAGGGAGACACGGAAGGCCACCGGAACACAAACCATCGATGGCCTCAATCAAGTAAGGGGTTTATCAGCTCCTTAATTGTTTGTTTGATGTTTGAAGAAGAGAGAACATTTAATTTGAAACCAATTGAAATGTGGCTGCTTTAGTGCAAAGACACATTAATTGTATAGTTTGACAGTCAAACTATTATAGTCAAAATTATACTTTAGTCAAAACTATAGTCAAAATTATACTTTAATGCCTAGAAGCAAAGGCTGAACACAACGTGATAATAACCCTTCTGGAACATGGGATTCTGGAACAGAAAAAAGTACATTAGGTAAAGTCTAAGCAAAGAGGAACGGTATGGATTTTGGTTAAGAATAGTGAGTGGCCGGGGCAGCCGGGTGGCTCAATCGGCTGGGTGTCCGACTCTTGATTTAAGCTCAGGTTGTGATCTCGAAGTTCGTGGGATCGAGCCCCATGTCCGGCTCCATGCTGACAGTGTGGAGCCTGCTTCGGATTCTCTGTCCCCACCTTTCTCTGCCCTTCCCTGCTCATGCTCTCTCTCTCTCAAAAATTAAAAAAAAAAAAAACCTCTCCCTCTCTCTTTCCCTCCCCCCACCGCATGCTCTCTCTTTCTTTTAAAATAAATAAATAAATATTTTTTTCAAAAAGAATCAGTCAATCGAGGCACATTTGCTGTGACAAATGTCCCACACTAACGTGTAAGATTTAACATCGGGGGAAACAGGTGCGTGGTGCAGAGGAACTCGATATGACCTTCACATCCTTTCTACAAATCTAAAACTGTCCTCACCGAAGAGCTTACTCAAAAACACTTACACATCCCATCACATGGCTTAAGCCCATAACCAAGGCTCACAGGTAGAGAAGGGCTGTAGGAAAGATCCTATCTCCAAACACCTCGCATTCTTGATCACTGGATACGGCCCCGAAGCCAGGCATGAACGGTAGATTTAGTGTCAGGTGTTCAAAGAGTCCGTAGCAGGCCAGTGACTACTCAGAAGTTAAGTGAGTTAGGTTCGGACCTGAATCCTACGTCATTCATCAGGCGTGGTGACGTCAGCTCTTACTCAGGAACTTAGGGCATATTCTGGGCAGCACTAATCAGTGTCCCGCACATTCAGGGCTGAACTGACCGGCGTCAGAATGGCCCGATGAAAAGATTTGATGCTGATATTTCATGGCACACACGCTGCCCACACGTGGGAAAATGCAGAGCGATTGGGAACCAGGCACCAGCCACACACACACGGAATCTTCCACAGACCTTCTCTCAACACGGGCCTCCAGCGTGACGTCCTGATTTAGGGCGTCCGTAAGAGACGTGTACGTCTGCAGAGCAGCAAGTGGGTCTGTGCTGATTTCCAGGCTCTTTCTGTCCTATTAAAATCCCAGCTTTCTCATCAGCAGCAGAGACACTATGAAGCAAGAATTTACTAATGAAGTTCAACCCACGCCCTCGGATGTGGGCCCATGGTGCTATTCTGTTTGCGATTTGCGTCTCTTAAAAAGTGTTTTGTTATTCCTACTGTTTTCATCCTTACGCCCTACCTGCTGATCTGAATCGGTACACGTGCTGTGATTTAATTAGATGTAGTCTCTAGAATATCTGGACACCTTCAAAGCAGGCTCCTTTTAATTAGTGAGGCTGCCTTCTTCACCGGAGCTTGGCATTCTTGGGTTTGGTCATCCTTGCGAAAAGGTATAATTTCCAGGATATGAGAAAGAACAGCAGTCAGGGAGGGCCCAGAAAAAGCCCACAGTCTGGAGGGGTGATCGTGTAGCAGAACAGGAGCTTCTCGAAGGACAGGCCCGGATTTTACGATGAAAACTCAGACAGCACACCCGTTTTCGACGGGCAACGTTGGCCGTGCATCCAGCGCAACCCCTCGGCTGAGCAACATGTGCAACCGAAACCATCCGTGACGCCGGAAGTGTAAGAATGGAGGGAAAGAAACTAACAACCGAGAGGGAGCGCGGTAGATGGTCCTAAAAGGCGCGTCCGTTAGTCTGGGCGTTCGGCCAGAGAAGGTACGTCCAACAGGAAGAAGACTCCATAACGTCTCTGGGAACACGCTGGTTAAAACGTCGCACGCTGTGTGTCTCCAGCCAGAAAAGCGCACAGCGGTCAGGGTGAGCGGCCTGTGCCCAATCGCCGGCCGTCTTTATTCTCACTATTGCTACCTCGGGGTTGAGTAAACATTGGTGGTGTTCTCCCTCAAGGGCTGGCCTAACCCTGCTTTGGAAACACGAAGTAACACCCACCAACCTGAAACGGAGTCACCAGGGTCCCTCACCAACTTACACTCCTCTTTGATTCCACTTCTGCGGCAAAAAAAAAAAAAAAAAAACCCGTCAAGGCTGCAGGTGAGTGGGAGCCCAGACCCAGCTGCCGCCCCGGCACCCCCTGAAGGGAGGGCTTTTCCACCCTGGGTCCCCGGTGGGTCCCCCGGACCC
The DNA here is from genome assembly GCF_018350215.1 of Panthera leo. Classification (NCBI taxonomy): domain Eukaryota; kingdom Metazoa; phylum Chordata; class Mammalia; order Carnivora; family Felidae; genus Panthera; species Panthera leo. Next base: position 4,732,026 of record NC_056691.1, read on the forward strand.
CCAACAGAGGCCCCGCTGTCAGGGTCCAGTGAGGATCTGGCCGAGGAGGGCGAGGGGCCGCTCGGGAGGCTGAATCGGGGACTTCTGTCTGCCCCAATATCTAGAGCCCCCCGCAGAAAAGGAGCCAACGGACATGCTGGGTATGTTCCCTGTTGCCATTGGGTTTCACGGACGAGTCTTGAATGTCGGTTGTCCCCCTGCACACGAGGAGTCGTTTCTTACCTCGAATCCCTAAATTTCATTAAAGGTAAAAAGAGGAAAAGACACCTTAAAACAAACAAATAAAGCAACCCTTAGTGGGAAAAGAATCCAGTTGTGCAGTAACCCATAGAAACAGGGGAAGTGACCTTCTAACTGTTTAAGGAAGGGATTTAAAGGCCTCGGCCACACGCGCCGCAGCCCCGGGACCCAGGCCTGCGAGACCCGTAGGCTGGCGTGAGCGGGACTGGAGAGAACAGGGTCCGAGGGTCAGAAGAGGCCTGCGTCAACCAAGAATCTACATCCGGCCTGTGTGGCCAGATGCTGCTCTCGTCCCCAGAAGCATCGTCCAATTGTTCTTTTGAAAGTGGGGCATGCGATCGCCTCAAGTTCATGGAAATAAGCAACAAAATGGGGGTCAATGTCTGCTACAATTGACCAGGTGGTGACAGTGATGATTTTTTTAAAAAATTTTTTTTTAACGTTTATTTATTTTTGAGACAGAGAGAGACAGAGCATGAACGGGGGAGGGTCAGAGAGAGGGAGGGAGACAAAGAATCCGAAACAGGCTCCGGGCTCTGAGCTGTCAGCACAGAGCCGGACGCGGGGCTTGAACTCACGAACCGCGAGATCATGACCTGAGCCGAAGTCGGACGCTTCGCCGACTGAACCACCCAGGCGCCCCAGTGATGATTTTGTTTAAAGGTACCTTCTGTATGAGCTTGCCAGCAACAATGCACCACTGCCCGGATGTCCAAATTTTGGAGGCCGAATTCGAGATCCCGATGCGAGCAGGGCTGGTTTCTTCATGGCCCCTCTCCCAGGCGTGCAGACGGCCGTCCCCTCTGCGTCCCCTCTGTGTCCCAATCTCTCCTTATAAGGACGCCAGTCGCATTGGCTTCGAGCCCACCCTAATGACCGCATCTAAATTTAATTACTTCTGTAAAGACAGTATGTCCAAACGAGGTCCCCCTCTGAGATACCGGGGGGCTAGGACTGCAGCGCGTCTATTCTGGGGGAGCACGATTCAACCGACAACAGGTAGCGTTCATTTGCCCTCATTGCCTCTTTAGAAGGAATGCGGATGTGAAAGCGGCTTTTGCGAGCACGGGGTGCAGACGGACAGACAGGCCTCAACGAGACAGGAGGCAGGGGTTTGGACCAGGTACAGAGGTGCGTCTGGGGGACCCGCCCACAGCCCGCTGATGATCCTAGCGCCCCGGCTGCTGCCTCAGACACCTTCTCTCTTGTACGAAATACACCCCGTGGCTGCGCTCCCCCAGACGTGAGTCAGGACAGGGGTTCTCCGAGCTCCATGCGCCTGCGATTTCCAGCAGCAGCTGTGACACCTTCCGAGCCCGCACCTGCCAGGTCCCTCCGCTCACGGCGCTCACTCACGTCAGCGCCACTGTCCCCGCTGGGCGGCAGGGAGGCCCGCAGGGAGGGGGGCGCTGGTCAACGTTTACATGGTGCCTCAGTTTACCCACGTCGTCCTCATAGCCCCTTCCCATGACCTCTGCGTCTGGACCTTCTCCTCCTGCCCTCATTTTCCGTGCCACTGAGTGTCTTCCCCTCCCTGCTCCTCCGAAGGCTGCACCTGCAAAGCTCCTCCCTCTTTCCACCCTTGAGGGGAGAGAGGGCTTGGCTTTAAAAGAGCAAAACAGGGGCGCCTGGGTGGCTCGGTCAGTTAAGCGTCTGACTTCGGCTCAGGTCATGATCTCACTGTTCACGGGTTCGAGCCCCACGTCGGGCTCTGGGCTGACAGCTCGGAGCCTGGAGCCTGCTTCCGATTCTGTGTCTCCCTCTCTCTCTGCCCCTCCCCCTCTCTCTCTCTCTCTCTCTCTCTCTCTCAAAAATTAACTTAAAAAGAAATAAAAAGAAAATGCACAGAGCCCCCAAAATGTACCTTGTCAGGTCAGACCCCTCTCCGGGAAGCCAGTGTCACAGACCCGAGGACCGGTTCCCATCTGATACGCACATCATACTCGACGTGTCCAAGCAGGAACCCCGCTCTCCTCCACAGACTACTCCCCTGCGGCTGCCCCCCACCTCCTGAATTCTGACTCCGTCGATCCACAGGCCAAGGCCCCAGCCCCCCCCCCCCCCAGTTGTGTCTGACTCCCCTTCCAGCCACATTCTGCGTCCAACCCGTCATGAAATGTCAACCGCTCGGTCTTCAAAATGAATCAGAATCGATGCTGCCGGCCCCGCCCCACCCCCGCCTCGCCCCTGCCCCGCTGCTCACGCCTGGTCCCCTTCGCTCCTGGCTCTGCTGGGTCACATGACAGCCCCTGCATGACCCACCTCCCCTCCAGAAGGGGCTTCACGCACCATCACCTGAGACAGCAGAGGTGACCCTCGGAAACATAAGGCCCAGCGGGAGAAGCCGGACACGGAAGAGCCCGGATTGTGTGACTCCCGCTTACACCACGTTCAACGAGAGCCCGAGGCACGTGTGGTGACGGAGGTCGGCAGCACCCTTGCGGGGGACGGCCACGACGGAGCAGGACAGAGGTTTCTGCGAGGCTGCTGGCGACGTGCGAACTGATGCACGTATGCGTATTACGCCCACCCCAAGCTTTCCGCGTTTCCCCTGGCGTGTTCGCTCCTGTAACACTACCTCCTTCAACGAGGCCCGCCCTGACCCCTTCCCTCCACATCAAGCTCTCAGTCCTGCTGCCTAAAAACCACATGTCTGTCTGCTCCCTGCTCAGCCCGGCAGCTGAGCAGGGATGGTTCCTCTGGCGAACGAGTGAATGAATGAATGCTCCTGTGCTCGACACCTTCCAGCACCTTCCACCTGCTCTACCCTCTGTCCGCCCTCCATCCAGATGCACACGCACACGCGCCCTCCTGAACTCGCCCGGGCTCCTCTACCCTTCACGCCCCCCTCCCCCCGTCAACAACTCCAGCCCCTTCTCCCTCTAGAGTTGACGTCTGTTTGCCCCCCGCCTGGAAAACGCCACCTGAGACCTCTCCGCTCCGTTGCTGGCTTGTGAGGCCACCCTCCCCGTCCCTTGCTGCATTTCTCTCCAGAGCAACGTGTCTGTCCCACGTCAGCAGAGAGTGGTCCATGGAACAAGGCTGTGGGTGACGGTCACAGGCGTTACCTCGAACCCCGGCATGCAGGAAGCACCCCAAAACTCCGAGGACAAAACGCATGCTGGCAGAGTCGTGGGACCGTCACGCTCACGTTCCGGAAACCCTGAGGTTCATCTCACGGTGTGAAGGGGGGGCTCACACCTGTCCCAGGCATGCGGGGGGGCCCCTTTGCTGCACTCCTCTTCTCAGAGGCAGATAAGGGGGTCACAGTGCGGGCCCCTGCCCCTCCCAACAGCAAGCGAGCACCTCCCTGCTCCACTGCCCTCCGACCCGACCTTCCTCCCCGTGCCCCAGCAGGTGCACCCGAGATGCATTCTGCTGAGAGACGCCAGGCCCCCGGACCACACGCCGCAGAACTGGCCCGCAGAACGGTGGCCTAAGGATCTCGGTGAACTCACTCTGCCTCCAAAACCACAAAATCCTGGGCCACGCGATGAAAACCAAGCATGTCGGAACTCCGAGAATTCACCAGGGCCACCGAATGAGCTGAAAACAAATCGTCCACGTGAAAGAAAGGACTGAAGGACTGGGCCCCGGGAAGATGGCCTCGCTGCATCGTCTGGACGTACAGCACCCGGGGGAGATCCTAGGTCTGACTCGGCTGGGCTGGGGCTGGGGTCGTAGGGAGGCAGCGGGGAGGGGGGTGTCACCCCTGGGACACTGTCAAACAGCAGCAGGCTGCCAGCAACACCTCAGCAGCTCCCTCGTGGCGACCACAGGGCAGGAAACACCAGGCGCCCAGAATTCAAAAGGAAATCCAGACCCAGGGGACCACAGGAAACTTCGAGAAGTCTGACGTACTTCCCGGATCAACAACACTGCGCATGTGGAAGGCCATGCGCACACCCCAGGAAGGCTAGAAGGCGGAAGACACCGGCCCCTCGTCTCTGGTGCCATCAGGAAGAGGCAGCGAAGGCTGATGTTTGATGGATGCCCGCTCACAAGCTCCCCTTGGCAAAAGGTTCAAGACACGCAGCGAGGTGCGTAAGAAAGTCTCCTGACCAGGGACTGGCTGGCCACACAACAGTGCTGACTGAGAGGTGACACTCAGGAACCCAAACTTGAAAACGTAGAGGACCTTCGGCGCCGGGGTAGCTCAGTCGTTTAAGCGTCCAACTTCAGCTCAGGTCACGATCTCATGGTTCATGAGTTTGAGCCCCTCGTCAGGCTCTGTGCTGACAGCTCAGAACCCGGAGCCTGCTTCAGATTCTGTGCCTCCCTCTCTCTCTGCCCCTCCCAGACTCATACTCTGCGTGTGTGCGTGTGTGTGTGTGTGTGTGTGTCTCAAAAAATAAATAAACATTAAATAATTTTAAATAAAATGTAGAGGACCACATGTTAAGTGTTCTTATCACACAGACAAAATAATAACAATACTAACAACAGTAATAAAGACGGGAGAAGGAGACTTTTGGAAGCAATGGCTATGTTTATAGCCCAGACTGTGGTGATGGTTTCACGAGCATACACTGATCCCCAAACTTACCAAGTTGTGTACGTTAAATCTGTAAAGTTTTCTGGATGCCAATCATACCTCAATTGAGTGGTTTAAAAACAAAACAAAGAGAACTTAAGAATAGCGGACAACTCAGCGGTCACACATCATAGGAAAGAGAGAACCCGCAGAATTAGTCAAGGAAAGCCACTAAACAAACAAACGGTAACAAGAAAAACACCCCCAAAAACCGAAATGAAAAACAAAAACAAAACCACAGCAGCAAAAACAAACCTTGTTGGGTAGAGGGGTTTGCTAATAGAGTTGCTAAAATATTATTTAAAATGTCCAATTTTGGGGGTGCTTGGGTGGCTCAATTGGTTAAGTGTCCGCCTGACTCTTGATCTCAGCTCAGGTCACGATCTCAAGATTTTTGAGTTTGAGCCCCATGTCGGGCTCTGTGCTGATGGCATGAAGTCTGCTTGGGATCCTGTCTCTCCTTCTCTCTGACCCTCCCCAGCTTGTGTGTGCTCTCTCTCTCTCTCTCAAAATAAATAAATAAATTTTAAAACATTTTTAATAAAAAAACCAAAATGTCCAGTTTTAACAAAGAGTACAAAGACATACAGAAAAAAAAAAAAAATCAAACAGCATGCCACATACACAGGAAGAAAAAAAAACACCTAACAGGAAATGTCCCTGAGGAGACTAAGACCATTATAAATATAGTCTTAAACATATTATAAATATGTTTAAAAAAAGAAAGAAAACCACATCTAAGGAATCAAAGGAGGGGCACCTGGGTGGCTCAGTCAGTTAAGTGTCTGACTTCAGCTCAGGTCATGATCTCACAGTTTGTGGGTTTGAGCCTCCTGTCGGGCTCTGTGCTGACAGTTCACAGCCTGGAGCCCACTTTGGATTCTGTGTCTCCCTTTCTCTCTGCTCCTCCCCTGCTCACGCTCAAAAATAAATAAACCCTCAAAAAAATTGTATAGAATCAAAGGAAATTACAACAACTTTTTCTCACCAAACAGGGAATATCAATAAAGTGATAGAAATCAAAAGAATCAAATAGAAATTCTACAGTGGAAAGAACAATAGCTGAAATTCACCAGGTGGGCTCCACAGCAGATGTGAGCTGGCAGAAGATTCAGTGAAGTAGAAGACACTTTACTATCTTTCCTGCAATAGAGATTATCTACTCTGAAGAGAAGAAAATGAAAAGAATAAAGAAAAGCAGCAGAATCTAAGGCACCCGTGGGACATGACCAAGAGCACCAACACATACATAATGGGAGTCCAGAAAGAGATGAAAAAGGCAGAAAAAAATATCTGAAGAAATGATAACCAAACACTTACCAAACTGGAGAATAACTATTCATTTAAACACTTAGAAAATCAAGAAACTCTAAGTAGGACAACCCCTAAGAGACCTACAACTGGACGCACCACAAACAAACCTGAAAAACGAAAGCAGAATCTTAAAAGGAGCAAGAGAAGGGACTCGTCATGTAGTGGGGGTCCTCAGTAAGATTAAGAGTTGGTTTCTCATCAGAAACCAAGTGGGATGACATATTAAAAGTTTTGGGGGGAAGAAAAAGACTGTCAGTCAAGAATTCTATACCCAGCTAAACTCTTTTTCAAAAATGAGTAAGTTAGGCCACTTCCAGATGAACGACAAATGGGGAAAATCTGTCATTAGCAAACTTCTCTACAAGACATAGTAAAGGGAGTTATTTGAGGGAAGATGAAAGGACATTGGAAGGAATCCAAATCCACACAAAGAAGTAAAATAGTACCAGTAAGGTACCTACATAGGTACTATGAAAGTTATATAAGCGTATTTTTGTCTGTAGCTCTTTTTTTCTATTTCTTTTAAAAAACTTCTGCATAAAACCATAACTATAAAATTGTGTTGATGAACTTAAAACATAAAGATGTAAATTGTATGGCACTAATAGTTCAGAGGGAAGGGGAAGGAATAGCAACATATTGGAGCAAAGTATTTACTATTAATATTAAGTTAGTATTAATCTGAACTATATTTTTTAAATGTTCATTTATTTATTTGGGGGTGGGGGGGCAGGGGCAGAGAGAGAGGAGGGAGAGAGAGGATCCCAACAAGCCTCCACACTGTCAGTGCAGAGCCCCACACTGGGCTCAATCCCATGAACCATGAGTGAGCAAGATTTTTTGTTAAGTAAGATGGTAATAGTAATCTTCATGCAACCACTGAGAAAATGATTTTTAAAAATGACATATATGAGAGACAAAGAAATTTTTAAATCACACCAGGAACTATCTACTTAATACAAAAAAAAAGGAAGGAATCAAGGAACAGAGGAACAAAAAAGAAGTGATATATAGAAAATAAGTAGCAAAATGACAGAAGTAAAACCTACCTCATAATTAATTAATTAAAAGCAAATGGGTTGAAAGGACAAATCGAAACAGCAGAGATTGGCCAAAAGGATTTTTAAAATTATCCAACTTTATGTTGTCTATAAAAGATACTTTGTATTCAAGAACACAAATAGCTGGAAAGGGGTATCACACACACAATAATCATAAGAAAGCTGTAAGGGCTATATTAGTACCTAACAAAATAACCTGCAGGATATAAATCATTACTAGAAACAAAGGACATTTTATAATGACAAGATGGTCAATCCAATCTATTTTAAACACATATGCAACTAAAAACAAAGCCCCAAAAACACAAAGCAAAAACTTACAGAAATGAAGGGGAAAATAGCTAAGTCAGCAATAATAACTGGAGATTTCCACTTTCAATAATGGACATAAGTACTAAATAGATCAGCAGGGGAACAGAAAACTTAAACAACACTATACACTATGCCTAACACTAAAGAACATTCCACGCCAACCACAAGATACACATTCTTCTCAAACTTACACAGAAAGTATTCTAGGACAGATAATATTCTAGGCAATAAAATAAAACTTGATAGCTTTAAAAGGAATAAAGTCATGCAAAGTACGTTCTCTAGCAACAGAATGGAATTAGAAATCAGTAACAGGAGAAAATTTAGGAAATTCACAAATACGTGAAATGAAACACAACATTTCTAAATAACCAATGAGCCACAGGAAAAAAATCACAGGAAGATTATAAAATACTCTGGGAGGAATGAGAGTGATGCCCAAAATAACAGAACTTAAGTGTGCAGCTAAAGTAATGCTTAGAGGGAAAGTTACAGTCTTAACTGTCCGTACTAAAAAGGATGTCAAACCAATAACCTCGCTTTACACGTTAAGGCCTTGTAAAAAGAAGAGCAAACTTAACCCAAAGCTAACAGAAGAAAGAAAAGAATAAAAATAACAGAGAAAATCAAAGCTGGTTCTTTGAAAAGATGAACGGAATTGAGAAAGCTTTGTCTAGGGTGACCAAGAGAAAAAGAGAGGAGGCTCAAATTATTAAAATCAGAAATGAAATATGGGGGCATTACTACTGAATTACAAGAAACAGAAAGGTCTAGAAAAGAATACTATAAATCATCGTGTGCCAACAAGTTAATAATATGGATGAAATGGACACATTCCTACAGAAACGCAGCGACTGACACTGATGTCAGAAGAAACAGAAAATCTGAACGGGTCTAGAACAAGTGAAGACATTGAATTAACAATAAGAAAACTGCACAGAAAGAAAAGCCCAGGGCCGGATGGCTTTTCTGGTGAATTCTACCAAATGTTTAGAGAAGAATTAACACCTATAACTTCACAGACACTTCAAAAAATAAAAAATGGAATACTTTCCAACATATTTGATAAGGCCAGTATTGTCCTGATACCGAAAGCACATCATGGTAAATCTGAACAAAGTAAATCTGTACACAAAGTGCAGAAAATTGCGAAGTCAAGACTCTTGAGTGAGCAGAGCAAGGTGAGAGCCAAGTGTACCCTGTGTCCCCAAGGCCAATCCCAGACACAGAAAGGCAGGTGACCTAGAGTCGTGGAAGCTAGGCAGGAAACACAACCCTGCAGAGACTTACGCAGGAAACAGGATGCACCATGTCTGAGTCATGTTAGCAAATTTATACATGTCCTTTTCCACTAAAAAAACAAAGAAAAAAAAAACAAAACACCTAGCTAAATTTTTTAGGTAGAACAAAATAACTCATCTTGGAAATTGTATAACTAACGAGATTTTCTAGGGGCATCTGGGTGGCTCAGTCGGTTGAGTGTCTGACTTCGGCTCAGGTCATGATCTCATGGTCCGTGGGTTCGAGCCCCGCGTCAGGCTCTGTGCTGACAGCTCAGAGCCTGGAGCCTGCTTTGGATTCTTTGTCTCCCTCTCTCTGTGCCCCTGCCCTGCTCACACTCTGTCTCTGTCTCTTAAAAAAGTGAAGAAACATTAAAAAATATGTATATATTAAAAAAAAAAACGAATGAGATATTCTAGTTTTTTTTTAAAGAATGTCAACAATTTAATGAAACTACGTAACTTAAAATATCTACCGCACAAAGAGAGATGCAGCCATAGTGAGAGTCCCCTGCGCGCCCCAGGAGTTTTAAACAACCCGAAAACAGTCTTTATATTCTGTTTCCCAAATACCTGATCCCACTGGAGAGTATCTGATCCGTTCAATGCAAAGAGCAAGGATTTGCAATAGCAACACGAATATTTGCACTCTGTCAGTTATGATTTTGGACCATTAACATTGACTATATTAAAGCAATACAGGGGCACCTCAGTGGCTCAGTCGGTTAAGCGGCGACTTTGGCTCAGGTCATGATCTCACGGTTCGTGAGTTCGAGCCCCGCATCGGGCTCTGTGCTGATGGCTCAGAGCCTGGAGCCTGCTTCAGATTCTGTGTCTCCCTCTCTCTCTGCCCCTCCCCCGCTCACGCTCTCTCCCTCTCTCTCAAAAAATAAATAAACATTAAAAAAAAATTTTTTTAAACAATACTAACCAGTGCAAGTCGTTACCATAAAAATGCAGGTAATTGCCAATTATCATTTTTTCTATAAATGAATGTCGTTGTCTCTTCTAAGCTTCTTTTAAACTAATTTACTGAAAGCATGAAGTTGGCAATCCTATCACCAGACACTGCCTATTTCCTCATGCTCCAATAAAAAAAGGACATTTTTCAGTACATTGTTTTACCTAAGTGAGACTCTTAAACTCATAAATCATGGTCGTTTCAAGATTTTCTTTGAGGGTTTCTTTATTTTCACAGCCAGAAGCCCTAAACTAATCAATCATGGAGTAATGTCATGGGCAATTACCACGGGCGGGACTTGCCTGTTCTGTCTCTCAAGGTGTGTTCTCAGCTTCATATTTTAAAGCACATTTGTCTTAACAACCAAAGGGCACCATGGAAGCCCTCTCTCCCAGTTGTTGGGACACCCAGGAAACACACACACACATACACACACACACACACATGCGTGTGCCTGTGACTAAGAGGGTCCCTGCAACTTCCTCCTCATGACTTTAAGCTTTCAGGATCTTAAACAGACAGATTTGGAAGAAAATGAGACCAGATGAAAAGAACAATAAGGGCTGGCATCCCTGGGCACAGGGACAGGGGGCCGGCATCCCCGGGCACACGGGCAGGGGGCTGGCATCCCGGGCACAGGGACAGGGGGCTGACATCTCTAGGCACAGGCATAGGGGGCTGGCATCCATGGGCTCTCCCTCCTTGTCCATGAAAATGGTAGCATCTCAGATACATCCTATGCAATCTGTCAGCACTGTACTGTACCTTCCCGAAACCTTCTTTCCCAGCAGAGAATTCAGGGAAAACAGCATTTCTGCTCATAATACATCTGTGAAGCTGAACAGACCTCGGGGTGAGGGAAGCAGGGGGAGAGCGAATGGCCACCAGCCAGAGAAAATCCCCTCCCTGCTCATCTGCAGGCAATTTTACAAGGACAATACAACCCTCTTGGAGAGCTGCTTGTAAATAATTTTCAAAGAGAACAAACAGGTTAGTGGAAATGAGTCTCTCTCTCTCTCTATTCCTGCCTCCCTTCCTCTCCTCCCCCTCTCCCATTTTAATTCTGTGTTTTTCCTTTTCGTTTTGAGGGTCCGTACGTGTAGGGGTAGAGGAAGCTGTAATGGGACCCCTTCTCTGTCTCTTGGTCCGGTTCTCCTTCCAGACTCCCAGAGGGTACCCTTCCTTCACTCCACTGGTTCTCAATGGGCAGAGGGATTTTGCACCCTCCCCCCTCCACCCCCACTGATGTCCAGCAATGCCTGGAGATGTTTCTGATTGTCAGACTAGGGTGGGGACACCAGTGTGGCCCCTCGTGGCCCAAGGCCAGGGACGCTCTGATGCACAGTCACCATGCAGAAAAGCCCCCATCGCACAGAATTATCGGGTCCCAAATGTCAACACCGTGTGGTTGAGAAACCCTGCTTGGGTCTGTCCTACCTTCTATTTTGCTGCGTGTTCTTAGTTGAGGGTCCGCAAGCCTGAGAGTGGGAATAAAACTCAGATATAATCTCATCCAGCCATCGGGGCTCCGGGCTCATCCTTTCCCAATGTCACACGCAATCTAAGCCCCGGAAGGCTCTGGCATGTTGGACGAGCCCAACTTTTACAGTCGGACAGAGGTCCCCCCGCCTCTGCCTCTTACCGGCTCTGAGGGGGGGCCAGACAAGTGGCTTCCCGGCCTCTCTGACTTGTACCCCGGGAGACAAGCTTACAGAGCCGTGACGGTCCCGGGAAGTCACACGGAACTTCTTGGACTGGGCTTTACATCCCTCCCACCGAAGCCGGTAAGTGTGTGTTCTTGTTCTCCATCTGTCCCCTTTGTCTAAGCTTTCCTCCTCTGCCACCACGGTTGCCAGTGAGGCGGGGACCCCCCACGAACACCGGCCCAGGGCAGCGGCCGCAACTCAGACGTGAAGGACCGGGCAGGACCAGCAGAAACACCAGCCACGCCTATGTTTGCTTCTGTGACACCGCGTCACCGAGGACGTCCTGCGTGTGTCCCAGGGTGCCCGCAGGCCAGCCGCTGGCTGGGGCTGCACAGAAGGCGGCCCGCTGTCATCGGCCACGGAGGGACTGGGGTCGCCCAGACAGCTAAACTGCTGGAGAAAGCACATGCCCTTTGACCAGGGTGAGAGGGACGCGGGCTCTCACCCTCCCGTGATTTCTCATCGCCATAAAAGCGCGAACAAGAGAGGGGAGGGCGGCCAGCGGCCCAGGCCGTCTCGGGAAGGACACAGGGACTGCGGCTTCCAGCGCCCACACGGCCGTGCAGACGCACACCCTCTCGTACTTGGCTCCGCGCTTAGTGACCAGGCCACGGTGAAGTTCACGGCCCTGCTTCAAATATCTACCAAAGCAGATGCCAAGGGTAACAGCACGTAAACGTCGCGGGGCGCGAAGGCTGGGAAAGCCTCCGCGCTGGAGGGGGAGGTTTTGCAGAAATGGGGAGGTCAGACCAAGGCACTCCAATAGCGCCTCATTCCTACAAAGGAGGCTGGATCGTACCCCCAGGCCACTCCACGTTCCTTCCCACCATCACCTTTATGTGTAAGGAGTTTACAGCATGGGGGCCCCTGGGGGGCTCAGTCGGTTAAGCCTCCGACTCTTGGCTTCGGCTCAGGTCGTGATCTCGCAGTTTCTGGGTTCGAGCCCTGTGTCGGGCCCTGCACTGACAGGGTGCAGCCTGCTTGGGATACCCTCTCTGCACCGCGCCCCCGTCCAAAAAATAAGTAAACTTAAAAAAAAAAAAGACTTTGCAGCACGGACACGGACGTACGCATCAGAGGAGGCTAAGCTGTCCTCTGAACACGGGAATGGCCACGACGTGAGATCCGCAGGGCAGGGTGCTGGGCACGGTTACTCTCTTCCAGGGCTTTCTTTGGACCTCGCTGACCCCCAGGCCTTGTGCTAAAACCGGGGAGTAAAAAGGGAAGAGCCCAAAGATATCTCGGTGGCAGTTTTCAAGAGGGAAAGACGACAAGGGATCACCTCCAGCGGGAATACGCTCTCCTCAGTGGGAACAGAAACGTGCCTTCGGCACGCCACACTGCGGCCCGGCACGGTGACGAGAGGCAGCGTCCACGCAGGGGGGCCCTCGGGAGGGGCAGACAGGTCCACACCTGAGGAGCCTGTCACCGATGCGGGTCCCTGAGGGCCCGAGGCAGCAGCTGTGCACGGGAAGATTGGACAACAGCGGGCTCTAAAAGGAACTAGAACTCGAGGGCTGCTGTGATCCATCCAACATCCCTGAGGCCATCTTACCTGTCGACAGGTAGGCTGGGGCCGGGTCCCAAGTGAGAGGCCTCGTGGCGGCTCCGTGACCAAGTCCTGAATGACAAGCGCACACGTGCAACAAAACTACCGCTGGCAGGCTGCCAAAAGGAGTTTGTGCTTTCAATTTAACACGGGAGGCAGCCGAATGTGTGCGGGGGGCGGGGGGAACCATCCCACGGCGGGGGGAACCATCCCACGCGTGCAGGCCCACCTGGGTGACTCTGGCCCACGAGCTGCCCCGGACCAGAGTTTACCTGGCGTTTCAAAACTGATGGTTCCCATCAGTTTGCCACCATCAGCTGGTAAAGATCCCCAGGTTAGGCTGAGGAAGGTGCAGACACGGCGACGGGCATGTATCTGGGGGAAAGGCCACACGGGACAGCCACCTTCCTCTGCGACGTTCACACCCGCCACCCGACCGTTCCACCTCCAGGAAATGCATCTCGCAAAACGAACTCACGCACGCATGAAATGCTATGCACCCACGGTAACCGAAGCGTTGCATTTCTGCTTTTGTTTGCATTTCCGTGGGCTTTTATTTTGTCTCTCGGTGTCCAGACTTAACAGATTTTAACACAGGAACAAATTCATTTCACCACAACCACAACCGATACGGAGAACAGACTCATCACCCAAAAAACTCTTCCCACACTCTCCCTTTACACACACACACACACACGTGCGCACACACACGCACGCACTTTTTCCTCCATTGGCTTTTTTGAGAAAAATGGAATCACATAAAATGTAACCGATGGAGATCAGATCATGCCACCCCCAAAAGAGGCTACTTTGGCAGAAGGATTATTCTGAATTGAAGACAGCTAAGAAACAGCAAAGAGAGGGGAGCTCTCTGCTCTCGGCATCTGCCTAAAAGCAGGGCATACATCTCCCTTTGTGAAGGCGTCCCCCTCTTCTGTACCAGGAGGGAAGAACGATCCTGATCGCCTGATCGTTGTAGGTAGATGCAGCACCAAGAGGAGTCCGCCTGAGCAAATCCCAGGAAATCACCCTTACCTACCACGGCTCCCCCCCACATACTTCCGGGTCACTCTGTCACAATCCACCACCCTTGGAAGCCCAAACTCTTTCCCTTCGCTTCATCTTGTCTCCGCAATGTTTCGCCCTTCGTTTACGCAGCGTAAGGCATCCGAGCCTCAGCAGTTCTTTGGGTTTTCGCGGGTTTTTTTCCCCCCGAAGCATTCATCCGCGTGAGAAAATCAACATCGACAAAATCCGTGCACCTTTCCTACTGTGACGCAGTCTGTCAGTTTAATTCCCAGGCCTTAGTCACAGAACCCAAGGGAGTAAAGGAAGCTTTTTTCCTCCCCTACGTGACCTTTGATACTGGCTGTTTTCTCTCAACATAATGTCTTCGAGGGGCCGTCTAATTTGGTGTCTGTGGAAAGAATTCACTTGCTTTTTTTTTGGTACAACAGTATTCCATGGTATGGATGGGCCACAGTTTACTTATCCATTCTTTCACTGAAGGACAGCTGCACTGCACCAGTTTGGGGCCATTCCAAATAGAGCTGCTAAGAATATTCGCGGACAGGTTTGGTGGGATTAAGTTCCCATTCTCGGGGTACAGGCCAGGAGCGGGGAGTGTCTGCTTTGAGGTGACCCCTTTGGATTCTGACTCGGCTGGCTGGGACCTGGGATTCTGCATTCCTAACGGCCCCCACGCAAAGCCATGCTGCTCGTCCGTGGACCATCGTGAACGGTCTTGGCTTCTGGGCAGACGGGTCACATGCTTTCAACTTGGCGTGAGTTAAGACTGGCAGCCGTCACCAGGCCCTCTGATTGGTCAATGACACTCGTCACAAATAAACCTTTGCTCAATCCGGAAGGTTTTAGGTGAAGGACGCACTTGGCACTTGTATTCCCCACCGAGCCCTGCGGGCGTTTGGGCCTGAGACCCTGCTGAGCCTCACCTGCGAGCAGGAGAAACTGTGAGCACAGCTGTCTGTAGACCCTAGATGTAAGGGCTGTACTTCCTCTGTGCCGCAAAGCATCTTCCAAGGCACTGAAACGGGGGCAAGTTCACCTGCAGGGCTCAGCAAAGAGAGACACAGAAGAGGCCAGGGCAGTGGGGAGGGGAGGTGTGCAGAGAGCCCGTGAAAGAGCTCCAGATCACCAGCCCTTTTGCCCACGGGAAGTGGACTGAATCCAGCCCCACGGGGCCATGTGTGCCGGGAGAGCCGAGTTAGGAAGGATGTGAGGTTCTTCTGGCTTTCCAACCATGGGGAGGGGCAGGAACCACCACACCATTACTCCAGGGAGAAAGTGCAGGGCGTCGGAGGGCCACGCAGGGATGCCGCCTTGTGAAAAGCCGAGGGGACTGACCAAAAAGTGGGCAAAGGGCCCAAAGAGACACTTCTCCAAAGAGGAAACGCAAACGTCCAACAAGCACATGCAAAGGGGCACTTGGGTGGCTCAGTCGGTGAAGCGTCTGACTCTCGGTTTCGGCTCAGGCCACGGTTCACAAGATCGAGCCCCGCGCAGGGCTCTGCGCTGACAACACGGAGCCTGCCTGGGATTCTCTCTCTCCCTCTCTCTCTCTGTCCCTTCCCCACTCATGCCCCCCCTCAAAATAAACAGACTTAAAAAAAAAAGCACATGAAAAGATCACCGATCATCAGAGAGATTACAAAACCGTCAGCAATCACTGGCAAGACCCACGAGCCACCGCAATGAAATACTTCGCATCCATTAACAGAAAATGACGAGCGTGGGAGAGGATGTCACGAAGCCAGAGCCCTTGCGTGCTTCTGGTCGCACTGCGAGATGGTCACTTGCTGGGAAACGGTATGGCAGTTCCCCCCAAAATTAAGAATATAATTACGACATGACGCAGCGACCGCACTTCCCAGTATGTACCCAAAACACCTGAAAGCAGGGTCCTGAAGAGACAGCCGCACGCTCATGTTCACAGCGGCATTAGTCACAGCAGCCGAAACATGGAAGCAGCCCAAGGGTCCACCCGGGGATGAACGGGCAAGCTAAGTGTGGTGTATACGCACAACACCGTAGTGTTGAGTCTCAACGACGAAAATCTAACGTGCACTGCAGCATGGATGAACCTGAAGATGTTCTGCTGAGTGAAATAAGCCAGTCACCAAAAGACAAATACTCTAGGATTCCTATGAAGCGTCTAGAATAGTCAACCCCACGGGCACAGAATAAAGAATGGCGGTTGCCAGAGGCCAGGGCTGGGGAGTAGCGGTTTAATGGGTATACAGTTTCAGTCTTGCACGGTGGGAAAGTTCTAGAGGTTGTGCGACATCGTCAATGTACCTACGACTACTGAACTGCACGCTTAAGAACGGCTAAGATGGCAATTTTTATGTGGTTGGGTTTTTTGTTGTTGTGGTTGTTTTTAACCACAATTGAAAAATAAATCTGCACGCTGGATGGGCGCACAGAAGGACGCACAGGTGGGGCGTGTGGGTGGCTCAGCTGGTTGAATGCCCGACTCTTGATTTTGGCTCAGCTCACGATCATGGTTCGTGGGATCGAGCCCTGCCATCAGGCTCTGCATTGACAACACGGAGCCTGCCTGGGATTCTCTCGCTCTAGCTTTCTCTGCCCCTCCCCCATCCCCAAATAAATAATCCAACTTAAAAAAAAAAGGAAACAAGGACACACAGTCTGGCCTCAAGACACCCACGTACAGCGTTCCAAGCAGAGAGGTGCCCGACGGTCCCAGGCAGAACCACAAACACGCCCCCAGTGGGACCACGGCCGCACACGGACGAACACGGACACACGTCCTCTCCGGACCGGCTGGAGCCCTGCACAAAAGCGGCGTGGTCTATGCTTTCCACGGGGCCTCGGTCACTGGCAGGAACTCCTCCTACACCACAGGTCCTGCCTGGCGACCGCCGCCTTTAGAATCTCACGGAGTCGGGGTGTGGACGTCAAGGCCCACATCGCGTGGGATTACATCATCTCTGGGTGAAAGCATTTTACAGTTTTCAGGTACCGGGACCCCGGGGAGGCCGTCGTCACCAGAAACACGCTCGTTTCTGAATGTCCGACACAACGAGAGCAATTTGTGGCTCTGGGTTGGGCGCCCGGGGGCGGCTCAGGCGGTTAAGCGTCCGTGGGTTTGTGGGTTCGAGCCCGCGTCCGGCTCTCGTGCTGACGGCTCGGAGCCAGGAGCTGCTTTGGATTCTGTGTCTCCCTCTCTCTCGGCGCCCCCCCCCCCCGCCTCACTCTGTCTCTCAAAAATAAATAAGCATTAAAAAAAACAAACAAACAAAAAAAACGCGTGGCTCTGTCTCCCGTCTGCAAATGGGAGCAATACGAACAGCGCCCACCCGTGAGAGCCGCCTATCAGCACAGCACCGGGCACATGGGGGCTCGGGGCTGGCCCACTGCAGCGACACCCAACGAGGAGCACACGGTGGAAGCATCACATGCCACCCGCGTCTCCCCGCCGTGCCCCAGCAGCCCCTGATTTCCCACGCCGAGCCAACGTACGCATCGCTAGATCCCGTGCCTGTCCCCACAGCGGCAAGGCCACCACCTGGCTGCCCCCGGAGGAGCCTTGGCTTGGCAGCCTCTTAACCTGAGGTCCTGTGCAGCTGGAGGCCTCCCAGGGCGGGGGGGCTCACTCCCTGGCGTCCCGGCCCACAGGCTCCGCGTGGTGGCCAGAAGGTAACGGGCACACAGGACCAGCCTGGGCAAGCCCACTTTGGGTCAGGACTCGGCAGGTTGGCAAGAACCTACTGCCGTCCCAGCTCCAAGCGTGACTGCCCTGCGTCGTGGCCGGTCCTTGCCCAAGATGCCTGTTCCCCAAGAGGCCACTGCCCTTCTCCGGCCACCTAAGCTCTGGACTCCGTTAAGAGCAAATCCTTTTTTTTTTTTTCTTTTTAATGTTTATTTAACTTTGAGAGAGAGAGTGCAAGCAGGGGAAGGGCACAGAGAGAGAGAGAGAGAGAGAGAGAGAGGGACAGAGGATCCGAAGCAGGCTCCGCACTAACAGCAGAGAGCCCGACGCGGGGCTTGAACCCAGGACTCACGAGATCGTGACCTGAGCCGAATGGGATGCTCAACCGACTGAGCCATCCAGACGTCCCCAAGAGCAAATCTTCAGGGACGAAGCACGGCAGTGGTCCTGAGCTCTGCAGACCAGAAGTCTGAATGCAGATCGTTGGGACATTCCTTCAGCACAGGGCTTTTGCGTCATTTTCCTCTATTTTAATTAACTGGATCATTTGAAAGCTTCATTTGTCTTCTCCAGTCATCTCTATTAGCATTTCCCCCGAGGAACATTCCTCTTCCTTTTTTTATGGTTTAAAAGCTTTAAGCGAGAACGCTCAGCAGGAATAAAGCAGATGCCCTTAATCCTCCAGACGTACCCAAAGCACCTCACGTTAACACTCCCATACTAAATGTTCAATGAGTACAACTGTATTCAACAGCTTCTAGCCTTCAAAAGGCCACAGGACTATGCTCAAGTCTCCAATCTCCTCCGTATCCCCCTCTCTGTGCCTCAGTGTCCCTTGCGCACACACACACACACACACACACACACAGAGCACAGAGATCGTCACACAGGGCCGACACGGGCCTCTGGACACCCACACTGGGCCGGCAACAGTCACGGGCCACTTGCTTTTTACCCACTCCCTCCCCAGGCGCTGAGTTCAGGGAGGAACAGGGAACCTGAGAGCCCCTCCTCTGGCATTAGCTGCCGCTTGGGGCCCAGTTACACAGGCAAGGACCCCAAGTCAGCCCGGGCAGACCGGCCGGAGGCAAAGCCAGAACAGCCCTGAGGTCCTGCCTCCTCCAACCCGCCCCTCACCCTCCAAACACGGCCCCACTCTCCCCCTCTGTCCTGAATTAAAGACGCTGCACTCTGGCCTAGAGCAAGAAGCCTAGAGAAGGGGCACCTCTTGGCTCAACAGTCCCACACTCCCAGCACACGAGCTGAAAAAGTCAAAATGCAGACACTTACAAGCAAAGGGAGCAGGACAGGAAGAAATGCCAACGTGCTCTGGGGGTGTCATGAGGGGGAAGCCACGCTCACAGATGCACGTGTCCACACATGTGCACACACGTTCACTCACAAGGGCACTCGTGCTTTCGTGTGCACGCACATACGTATATGCACACACGTGTGCACACATTAACTCACATGTACACCCGTGCTGTCGCGTGCACGCACATATATATGCACACATGCACGCACATGTGCAGACCCCCACACACGTGCACATATGTTCACTCACATTCGCACACATGCTGTTGCGTGCACACACATACATATGTGCACCCATGCACACACACATACACGCAGGCACGTGCAGATTCCCATACACGTGCACAGGGTCACTCGCAGGCACACACATGCTGTCGTGTGCACATGCATACGTCTATGCACACACATGCACACCCACACATGGGCACATGAACACACATATAGACAACACCTGCACACACAACTACACTTTTCACAACACCTCGTTGGGAAGCATCTCACGACACGCCCTGGGTTGAACGAAGAAAGAACAGGGATGGAAGGGGCTCCTGGGCGCCTCAGTCCATTAAGCGTCGACTCTTGATCTCAGCTCGGGTCATGATCTCACAGTTCACGGGATCAAGCCCTGCGTTGGGCTCTGCTCAGACAGCGAGCAGCCTGCTTGGGATCCTCAGTCTCCCCCTCTGTCTGCTCCTTCCCCACTCTCCCCTCCTTCTCTCTCATAAATAAATAGATAAACATTTTTTAAAAAAAGGGACCAGGGACAGGATGATGAGAGCCCACTCAAACTTTCAAAGGAATTGCATTCCATCATCAACATCATCCCTTCCAAAAGGATAAAGGGACTATTATCCTCAGCCAGCATTCTTCCCGGGGTGTAACTCCCAGGAGAGCACAACACGTAAGCACGGGAGGGGGCGGGGTGCACATCACCCCACGACGCGGACACTGAATTCAGCAGCAAGTTCAGCTTTACTTGGATAGACAGCTGTGTGTGACGTGCATTTCAGCGGTAGGACCAGCTGCTCCTGACTCCTGGGTGGGGAAGGCGAGAGAAAGGGGCCCAGGGTGGATTATTAACAGAACCAGGGAGAACACGTAAGCAGTGGTTTGGGAAGCGAAAAGGCATTCCATTCGGGGCTCATGGGGAGAGGCGGATGAGATAACTGCAAACTACGGGAACATGACAGACGGTTTCCAAACCAGCTGGCGGACCCACTGGGACAGGCCGTCTGGCCTCCCCTGGCGGGTGTCCTGGTCCCCTCCACGCCCCGACCGCGTCGCCGAGCCCTGTGCCTTCGAGTGGCAGCTGTCGGCCCAAACCTGCTCACGGCAGCCGTGTGCTACTTGCACGGGGCCGCTGGCGAGAAGGACGTTACCGCTAGAGAAGCAAAGGTGAACGCTTCCGGAAGAGAAATGAAAGTGGGTTCCCTGGCAACACTGCACCCCGTGTGCACATGACAGCAGTAAACACTGGGAGGAACGGAGGCCCGCATGCTGCAAGTGTCTCAGCGCTTTCTTTTTCTTTTGTTTTGTTTTTTAGGTTTTTATTCAGTTAGAGATAGACAGGGAGCCAGCAGGGGAGGAGCAGAGAGAGGAGAGAGAGAATCCCAAGCAGGCTCTGCACCGTCAGTGCGGAGCCCGACGCGGGGCTAACGCTCACAAACCCTGAGATCACGACCGGAGCCGAAATCAAGAGTCAGACGCTCGACACGCTGAGCCACCCAGGCGCTCCCCCACGGAGGTTTCTTTCCATTTTAAAGCAGTGGATGGGGTGCCTGGGGGGCTCGGTCGGTTAAGCAGCCGACTTCGGCTCAGGTCGTGATCTCACGGTCCGTGGGTTCGAGTCCCGCGTTGGGCTCTGGGCTGACAGCTCGGAGCCTGGAGCCTGCTTCGGATTCTGCGTCTCCCTCTCTCTCTGCCCCTCCCCCGCTCATAACTCTGTCTCTCTCTGTCTCAAAAATAAATAAAACATTAAAAAAAATTTTTTTTTAAATAAATAAAATTTAAAAAAATTAAAAAAAAAGAAGTGGAAACATGAAGGTCTCTGAAAATGTGCTCTGGGTGTGGCCGGTGTGAGAATGATGCTGTGGCTCAAAGGCCTCAGCTAAAATCCCAGCACAGCAACGCACGCTGGGAGTTAAAACAAAACGTGTGGAGAGGACACATCTTTGTGCTTCCCGACCCAACCTCCCCCAGCTGACAGTCTCGCGGCACCAAACGTGGGGACCGTTCACGCCATCGGCGGCCTCCAAGCTTCCCTTTGCTGAACGTTTTCGCTGTGCTGAGCATTTTGCAATCTTACCTGCCGCGTTCCTTTCAACGACCCCGTGAAGCAACCACTGTCATACCCATCCTGCGGATGAGTCAACTGAGGAAAAGAGCAACCGAGCGATTTAACCAAATGCACATGGGGCCGTGCAGGGGTCTCGAGCCATCTTCCCGCCCGACAGCCGCTGTGGAGACCTCGCTGGCCTGCGGGGCCCATCGCGGGAAGCGTTGGCAACATCCACTGAAGCTGTTCTCGTGAAAAGAGAGCTGCCAACAGAGAAAGCAAACGGGGACACGTACGCCAAGCCACAGCAACGTTTTATGAGCAATCCTCTTTTAAAAACTGGAAACTTCCACGCACACCCGACGAGTGAATCTCAACCACCGAAGCCCTCACTTACGGACCCTTCACCCCCGGCAACCAGCTCGTGGCCAGACGTGGCAGCAGCTTCAGAGACACCAAAAACGTGCACACCGGCCTCCGAACCGAGCGGGAGAACACAGGACAGAGCCTGGGGGCGGGGGGGAGGGGGCCGTGCCACAAAATACCCAGCACGTTTCGGGGGCAGTGCAACAGAAATTAAACAAAACTCCACTCGAGAAAGAAGACAGGACACAGTCCGTGGCCTCAGTGGCCAGGCAGCACCACGTCGGGGGCCCACGAAGAAGTCTGTTCCAGCCGTTCCTAACACGACCCACGCAGACAGAGCACCTTGAGGTCACCCGTCCCAGAACCAGCACGCACGTGGCTCGGCTGCTGGGCTATGTGACACAGAAGGACACTTTCCAACTTTGTACAAGACACGGCCACCAAGGACAAAGACACGGTCACTGAGGAGAGGGCTTCCCTGGAAAGACACGCCCAGTGGTTGTGCCCGTGGACAGCTTTTCAGGACAGCGACACGCCTGACTGGGGAGTCGGTCACTTGCGTGTGCCATGCGTGTCCCCTTCCCCGTGTCACAGGAAGAAAGCGGAGCTCGAGAAACAGCCAGGAGGACCACCTGCCCCCAGCTGCTTCACGTTTTGACGCAAGTGTCTTCAGAAGAGGTCCCCCCGCAGTTAGAGGGCCCCCAGGACCGAGAAGAGCCGGCTTTCAACCCTGGTATACACCGGGACCACAGGGGCTTTGTAAACCCCATGCCCAGGCTGCACCCAAGCCTGCCAAGCTCCCCGGATGATTCCTGCTTAGACCAGGGAGCACGGCTGTCCGTCCCCACTCAACCTTGCTGGCCCAGTGCCTCTGAAACCCGTGTGGGCATCAGAGTCACCTGGGAGCCTTGGGAAGAGTCCCGCGGGGCTCAGCAGGTGTGGGAAGGGCCCGGGAACCTGCGCGTCCAACAAGGTCCCAGCGTGTGATGCTGCAGGCTCAGGGACAGCATGCGGATGACAGCTGCTCTGGACGGTCCACCCACGTGGCGTCATCTGAGCGGCCCCCGAGAGGACCTGAGACTCCGATGCTCACTGACCTTCCAGCGATAACAGCGTGCCAGCTTTCCTCCGCTCCCTGCGGCTTCTGCTTCTCTGCAAGTAACCACATGCCGTTCCGGCCACTCGTCTGGCAGAAGCAATGATTTGGCTCCACAATTGTCTGTATCCCTTTGGACAAACCACTGACTCTCCCTGACACACACACATACCTAAGAGACACGGAGAGAGAGAAAGAGGAGGAGGAAGAGGAGAGAGGGAAGACAGGTGGGGGAGGGAGGGGAGGAGGAGGTGGGGAATAGGAAGAGAGAGGAAGGAGGGGCAGGAGGAGAAGCAGGAGGAGGAGGAGGGGGAAGAGGGGGATGAGGGGAGAGAAGGTGGGGGGAAGGAGGGGAAGGGAGCAGGGGAGGAAGGGTTGGGGAGGAGGGGAAGGAGAAGGAGGAGGGGAGGAGGGGCAGGGGAGGAGGGGGAGGAAGGGAGGAGGGGAGGAAGGGCGGGTGAGGAGGGGAAGGGAGGAGGGGAAGGAGGGGCAGGTGAGGAGGGGGAGGAGAGGGAGGAGGGGAGGAAGGGAGGAGGGGAGGAAGGGAGGAGGGGAGGAAGGGAGGAGGGATGGGGCAGGAGGGGGGAGGAAGAGAGGGTTGGGAAGACCAACGCAGGGAAAGGCCAGGCCTGCCTCATGGCTGTCTGCAGCTTGTACTAACCGGG
Source organism: Panthera leo (assembly GCF_018350215.1). Lineage (NCBI taxonomy): Eukaryota > Metazoa > Chordata > Mammalia > Carnivora > Felidae > Panthera > Panthera leo. The sequence continues at coordinate 4,755,392 of NC_056691.1, forward strand.
AAGGTCCTGGGCCAAAACCAAACTCGGTCAGCAGACCGCAGTGCTCACCAGCATGATTCACATTCAGTAATTCATTCCCACGTGGCCACATATTGTGGGTTTCGGGGACCGGGGGGCAGCAAGGGAGGGTACACGTAGCGGGCGCCCTCACTGCTGCGCGCGTCCAAGCGCCCACGCGCCCACAGACCAGACCCAGGAGCCCCCACGCACCCCACCGTGGGTGCCGTAAGGGCTGAAGTTAACCTTTAACAGATGGGACCACGTCGCCAGAAAAGGCTGTAACACATCCACACCCGTAACGGCATCTAAAGGAACAGTCAGCTGTGACCCACAGGGAGGGCCCGTCTCGGACACAGTTTGTGGCAATTTGGTGAAACGGATGGGACGCACCCGCAAGAACAAAGCTGGCCAAGCTGTGCCGGTGAGCCCCGGCAACCCCAGCTACGAAGGGAGACAGCGGGGTCCACCCGTGGAAAGGACGAAGAAGAAACGAGCATCACGGGGCGGGCTCCCACACCACCCAGAGGGTGCCGACGCCCACAGGCTGGCCGGGGACACCTGCCACCCCGCCTGGGGCCGCCCCAGCCCCCGAACGGGCCACCGCGATTTCCCGACGCCCCGGCTCGAGCTGGGAACGCCTTCGCGGCCACCCTGTCTGTGGCACGGGGAACACGGAGCTCATTCTAAGCCTTCCTGTGCGAGGGAACCGGGCACAGAAGAGAGAGGCAGCCAGGGAGCGACTGGCGAGACCCGAGGGCCTGCGGGACTGACCGGGGTGGCGTGGCAGGACGCGTAAGCAGCTGTTTCCACAGGAATCACCTACCCGTGCTACGCGCTCGTGCAGGCCCACGGGGGCTGCCACACTCGGAGCCCGCTCCTGCCTCCTGGCGTCGGGCTGGGTGTCCGTGCAAGTGTGCCCGGCCCCCGGGGCCGCGCGGGTGGCCGCGTCGGGAAGACACGGGACACGGCAGGGGACGCCCTGCAGCCACGTGCCTCTAACACTGGGGTAAACTGGACCTGAAACAGGCCGTAAACATGGGGCACCTCCAGGCTCTCCCCACGGAAGCCCGGCGGCTCAGGAATACAGGCTGCCGCGTGGCTCCCACGGACGGCGGGGACCGCACTGTCTGCACTCACAGTCCCGGCGTAGGAGGTGACAGAGGGCACAGCCGGGCGGAGGGTGTCCAAGAAGCCTGGGTACTGAGGCTGGCCTTGGTGATGACCTCAGCACAGGGGGCCCCGTGGGGCTGTGTTCCAGCTGCGCTGGGGCTGGGCCGAGCCACCTACGTCCACGGGGGCCTGCACGCTTTGCGCGGGGAGGAGGGCAGCCCCCCACCTCGGCCGGAGCCCCCTCCAGGGTGCCGGTGACGGGGGCGACAGAAGACGATGCCAGAGGGACTCCCTGTCCTGCTTTCTCCGGTCGGCGTATCTGTTATGGGCTGAATCGTGGCCCCCGTGACCCGTGAGTTGGAGTCCTAACCCCAGCTCCTCAGAATGGCACTGTATCTGGGGGAGGAGCACGGACAGAGGTGATGAAAATACTATGAGGTCACTAGGGTGGGTCCTAAGCCCATAGGGTTGGTGCCCTCGGAAGAAGGGGAGACGCCTCCAGGACTGGGAGACAGTAAGTACCTGTTGCTAAGCCACCCGGGCTGTCGTGCTTTATCACTGCGGCCCCAGCAGACGGACACAGCGCCTTCCAGAACGAGCAGCCGCTGGGTGCTAACAGGCTGGAGGCGAGGACAGAAGGCCACTGCAGCGGCCTGGAAGTGCTCGACACCTGCCCGGGAGCCGAGAGCGGGCTGGCGGTCTCCTGCCTCGGCGGCCCCGGCCCCGGGCTGTTGTTTCTGTTCCCGTTTATAATCTGCTCTTGGTCATGACTGCGGATATAAAGGGGGCACTTCAAGTAGAGGAAGAAAGCCAACGGGGTCCTCATCCCCGGCATCAGAGCTGGACCTCCACGCACCTGCTGGAAGGGGTGTGGCCACCTGCGCAGACACAGTGCCCTCCCCTCCCCCCCCCCCCCCCCCCCGCACAGGGGAGGAGAACTCACAGAAACCTCCAAGGACGGGCTCCCAACAGTCACATGAGACCCCACCTGCAGTGACAGGAGCCCGTGTTCCGTTCACTCAGCCGATCCCACGTGCCTGCAGCACCTAGGTCCTTGGGCACCACCGTACCTGCCACCGAGAAGCCACAATCGTGTCACTGAAGATGGCCGGCCTTCTGCGGGGATGGGCAGGGCTGAGGGGAAGAAGCTGAGGTCGGGTGGGGCCCAGGAGACGCCCGCGGGGACCCCAGGAGCAGCGAGACGACGGGGGGAGCCGGGGAGGTGAGGTGCTGGTGGGCTGCAGGCGTGGACGTGGATGGGCAGGAGCCCAGCGGGGAGGCCGGGGCCCGCCCGGATGGGGCAGAAGTCCGCAGGAAAGGCGGAAGGCGGCGGGGGTTCTGGGTGAAGCCAGCCCCCAGCAGCCATGCACACCACGGCTGTCTTTTAAAACGTCGACAAGCAGTAGCCTTTGGGCCAGTCTGCAGTCTGCGTAGAAGCAGAACCGAGAGCCCCAACTCTCCAATGCCACGGCCAGCGGCTCCTTCTCGAGACGAGGGTGGGAGCCAGTCAGTGAACTGCGAGGCCCCACTGGGTGGTAAATTTCTGAGGTCCAGTTAGAACCCTTACATATCCTTGAAAGGAGCAGTTCATAAAGGAAATCCACGATCTTTAGTGACAGCGGCATCGAAGCTATTTGCACAGCGGAACGTGAATCACGGAGCGGATTTCCAAACAGGACCCGCATATTCGGTTCTCGCCAGCCTGGGGGACTCCAGAAGTGTGGCCCTCGGGAAGCAAACGGCAGAACGGCATGAACAGGTCTCCCCCAAGCGGACGCCTCGGGCCCCCTTTCAAACGGAGCTGGATTCCAGCACTCGGAAACGTGAGCCCATCACACCTCGGGGTCAAGAGGAGAAACGAAAAAGCACAGCATGCCCAGATGACTTGTTTTTCCGGAACCGTGTTAGTGGAAACGGTAAGATGATACACAGAGAGGTGGAAAATCACGCAGGAGGGGCGCCTGGGTGGCTCAGTCGGTTGAGCGGCCGACTTCAGCTCAGGTCATGATCTCACGGTCCGTGAGTTCAAGCCCCACGTCGGGCTCTGTGCTGACAGCTCGGAGCCTGGAGCCTGTTTCGGATTCTGTGTCTCCCTCTCTCTGACCCTCCCCCGTTCATGCTCTGTCTCTCTCTGTCTCAGAAATAAATAAACGTTAAAAAAATTAAAAAAAAACAAAAAAACAAAAACAAAAACACGCAGGAAAGAGCCGTCGCAATCCAACGATTAGCCGGAATGTTTCTCTGCCTCGCTTAGGTCAAGCCAGGCACACGAGTGCGGCCTGAAACCCTTCTCATGGCTTCTCTCTTATGAGGATTTAGATTGTTTTCTCTTCATGTAAATATCACAGGCTTGTAAAGTAAATGAACTGATAATATTGTAAATGTACGATAATGCATTTCTGTGATCCAACTAAAATAACCCCAAGAAACCCAAATAAAATGAATTCCCATGATAATACAGACACACTAAGACAGAGAGTCAAAGATATTTTTAGAACCACTCCCTCTGCGCACCTCGCTTTGCCTCGTCTCTGGGGCACATCTTCATTCCAGGTAACCTGGTGAGCATCCTTCCATCCTTTTCTCCGAAAGAAATGCTCCTGGGTGTGGCTGGGGCCCACGTGAGGCCTCCCTGAGGGAGGGGTTATATTAACCACTCCTTTGTATTTTCTGCAGTTCTGGTGTTTTGACATTCAGGGCCTTTTGGACCCTGAAGACACCGGCCCCCACCCGTGGGGCTAGCCGATACGCAAACCAACCACATTCTCAGACCATCACCCCCCTGCCCTCATCACCCCCAGGACCAACCCCCACACCCCAACCTGCTTGGCCTGCTCACGCCGTCTCACCCATTTCTTCCTGTGGAAACTACAGTCGAGGCTCCTGGCCCAGACTCCCCTGTGCCTCGGGACCGACCCCCGAGCTTCCCCGCACGGCCCTGCGTGCATCCCGGGATCCGTGAGGATAAAGCTTCTCTCTTCAGAAAAGTCGTTTTCCATGCCTGCTTGTATCACGACCTGATTAAAGCAAATCCCAGGCACATCTGGGAACGGAGCCTTGCTGTCGGGGGGATTCCCACGCACACTTCCAGCACCTGCCTGCCTCTCACTCGGGGCTCTGGTGAGGCCCGCCCTGCTCTTCAGTGCACCTGTGTCTGCTTTTGCGCTCAAACACACACAACCCCTCCTTCAGCTCCTGTGGGTGCGTGGGTGCGTGCACGCACGCGTCTAACCCATAGTTCTCGTCTCCTGGGAGGGGAGAGGCGGAAGAACGTAAGTAGACTTAGCAAACGGCTAGTCAAGATGACCGATCCATCTACTTTCCCAAGTAGGTAAGCTTGTCTTTTTAATTTTTTTCATGTTTATTTATTTTGAGAGCCTGAGCAGGAGGGGGGCCGAGAGAGAGGGAGACACAGAATCCGAAGCAGGCTCCAGGCTCCGAGCTGTCAGCACGGAGCCCGTCGCGGGGCTCGAACCCACAGACCACGAGATCACGACCTGAGCTGAAGTCAGACGCTCAATGGACTGAGCCACCCAGGCGCCCCCCCCCCCCCAAGTAGGTAATCTTAAAACAAATATGGCCTCAAACCTCCAGGCTGGGCTGAGCCTTTGGGGAGGAGGGGGCATCAGGGAAGCCTCAGAAGCCGCCCCGGAGTTGCAATGACTGAAAAGTCGACGCAAAGGTGACCTCCAAACACGGGGCGGGATCAGCACGTCCAGGGGTCAGGCACCCCCAGGCGTGTGGCCGCCTGACACCCCAGGGACCCTCTCCAACAGGCCTTGGGTGGGAAGCAGGGATGCTGGAAACCCGCCGTCGCTGGGGAGAAACCCCAGTGATCCCTCCCACCCGGGCGGCTCTCTGCCTCTCCCGTTTCTCCTCATAAAGAAAACTACTTAATTTTACGGGACGTCCTGTAGTTCCCACCTTGGCCGAGAAATAGAGAGGGAGCCTCCGCTCTGTCCTCCCACAAGAGAGGCCCCGCCCTCCGTGCCCCAGCGGCGGAGCTTGAGGCCGGGGACTTGTAGGCGACACTGCGGTTCCTCACGCGTCCTTCTGTCCGCTTAGCGTCCGAGTCACCTCGATCACAAGTCTTTGCGGCTTGTCTCTCGTTCTGTTTCAGTACCGGGAAAAGAGCCGCCACAGGTGACAGCAGGCCCCCGGTGCAGGGTTTACGGTCAGCCCGCCCAAGCCAGCCTCATTAACACCAGCCACCTATGCGGGGTCGACTTTTGCCAAAGACATTTTTTTTTTCTTTTTCTGGCAGGTGCTGCCTGCCCCCTCGTGATTAATTCCCCGCGAAGGAAACAGAACGGCGTTGGCCTCCTGGCACGATGACAAAACACACATGAGCGAAAAGGTGGGCTTTCTCCGGCTTCCATCACTCACACCCTCCGTCTCCGTGGTGTACAAATTACAGCTGTGGAAGTTTTCACATAACCTAAACTTTCACTCGGCAGACCTCTTACTTGTCGAAATGTATTTATACTCTCGGTAATGGAGGGGCTCATTATTTACACCGGTTGTTTAAACAGTAACCAGATTGTTTGGGGCTGGCGCGTCTGGGTCGGGGCGGGTCTGCTGTCTGTGGGCCGCCGCTCGGGACCCGCACGCTTACAGGAGCCAAATAAGCGGGCAGCGGGGAGATTATGACGTGAGAAGAGACCGTTGTGGGTTGTAAACAGGGGTACATTGTAGGGCCTGCTTTCTGGGTCCCCGGTGAAACACACGGCGAGAAACATTCCACCACAGAAGCCCCACCGGTCCCTGTCCCAGAGCCCAGCGCAGCCTTCTAGAAGATTCTGTCGTGCCCCGTCCCCTGGGCTGCCCTGGGCCACTCAGGAGGAAGTCGGGGCCCACTCTAGAAAGTGCCCTGAAGAGGCCTTTCCGACTCTCCCTTCACGGATGCCCCATCGGAATCACGAAGCCCATGCAACAGAAGAGAAGGCCTTCGGACACTGGAAATGAGCAAACTCCACGGGGAAAACATAAAGAGGGCAGAACAAGAGAGCTGGGGACCCGCTGGGCACCACGGGCACTCGTGATGACCCTGAATACTGCTGCATTTTCTCCCCACGAGGAGAAACCGCGACATAATTCTGCCAAGAAAGGAGGAAAAAGTCCAAGCAAAATTAAGTCTGGCATATTCCCATTCTCCATTTCTGAGGGGTCAGCGGCCCAGAGAGCCGAAAACCATGCACAAGGCATGCACGTGTATTTCCGGCCTTTAGCACAGCCCTGTGCACGTTCTGGTGAGGACAGGGGACACTCAGGGCTGCGGGTGAGACCTCTCTGGGACGGGGGTGGGGGGGCAGAACATCACAGCAGGTGGCTGCCCCAGGGCCGTGGCATGACAGGCACCCTAGATCCTGGTCGCTGGCTGGTCCTCGCTCAGTGACTGCAGGGTTGCCACCAACCCGTGACTTCCGAATACAAGACAAAAATACAACGTCACCGTAAGCAATACTGCGAAAGCAGACCGGCGGCTCGGGACTGCACTTTGGACCACGCTAGAAACAGTAACAATAATTGGGGCGCCTGGGGGACTCCGTCGGCTAAGCGTCCGACTCTCGATTTCGGCTCAGGTCCTGACCTCACGGTTCATGAGTTGGAGCCCCGCGTCGGGTTCTGCTCTGAGAGTGCAGAGTCCGCTTGGGATTCTCTCTCTCCCTCTCTCTGCCCCGCCTGTGCTCATTGTCTGTCTGTCTCTCTCTCTCTCTCTCTCTCTCTCAAAATAAAGAAATAAACTTAAAAAGAAAGTTAACTTCTGTTCCCTGAGGTTTAGGAACTCCGCTCGTGCTCCATTCTCTGCAAGAGTAAAGCGACGGGGTTCCTTCCTGCCTCTCAAGGGTCTGGACGATGGAGGGACAACCACAGCCTCCCAGGAAGAGGAGACGGGGTTTGTACGGATCAATACCGTGAAACGGGAACATAGGCTTCGTGATTTAGAAAGCAAAACAAAGAACACGGAGTTCAAACCCACTAGCTGCACTCCCCGGGCGCTCTATCCCCCCCCCCCCCTCAGCCCAACGGGCCGACACAACCCGTGACAATCCCGGGGCAAGGGTGGGAAATAAACCGTTCCTGAGAAGTGCCTGGTCAAGGCACTTTGCCGTCCAGCAAGGTTTGCCCTCACGATCGGCTCAAAATCCAGGGTCCAGAACATGGTAGCGCTTCTACGTCAGGGTCCGTGAATGCAAGCAATTTAATCCTCCTACTGAATTGTGAAGGTATGTGTGGGTTTACGAAAAAGTTCACCGTTACACAGATTATGTGTCAAGAAGGAAATCCAATCATGTCAACCGCCCTTTCCCATAATAAATGATACGCATTACATTTTTTAAACGACCTATGGCTTCCAACGGGCCGTATTACAGATTCATGGCATATATAAAATGATTTTTCTCTGACGAGCCGGTATTAGAGAGCACTCTAGCTCCCTCTCAGGAGCCAAGAAACCACCAGCGTTCTCAGTCATAATAAAAGTTATCACGTGGCTTGAAAAATAAACCTTAAGGCAATTAGAATACACGGGTCAGAAAAGGTGCTTAAAGAAGAACATTCACAATTTTGCAGGTAAGATCACTGCATTTGAGTCAAGACTGAGGCATTAAATCAAGCTCCCCTTACACTTGACAGGCTCCTGAGAATTACAGGATTTTCACTAATCCTCGAATAAACAGTGTAAATACTGTTCTTAGCTCCGAAGTTGCTGGCTGGCCGTCGAGGGGTATTCCTGATGGAAACTGTGACAGCACCTTCACTGTCAGCCTTCCAGAAACTGATGGTCTTCCTGTAAATTCCTTACCAACCAAAACTAGTCGAAGGGATGCCAAAGGAATCAAAAGGGACCGCTTCGCCATGCCGGGTAGCTCTGGGGGGCCTTTGTAATCGATGAGGAGGAAAGTACGAAATCCCTAAGCGACACCCAGAGGGCTGGAAGGTGTCTGTGCTTCAAACACCCAACAATAAAAACAATGCAAAAGCAACAATCACCCAGGGCAAGGGGCAGGGGTGGCGGGGCGGGAGGGGGTGGGGGCGCGCTGCCCTTGAATCTGCTTTCCAGAGCTGGTTCTCTGAGTATGCTCACGGTCACGGGCAACTGATAACGGACAGCCCTGTAGAACTCCCAGAGCCCATGGGTTCCTCCTCTCAGAAAACCCTTCTCAATCAGTGGTAAACACCCCCGTCTTTGGTCCAGGTGTTCAAGGCAAACACCATCCGCCATCTTGCGTCTGGCAGCCAGTGGGTCAGGAGTCAGTTCTACCCCAGGGCAGGTCCCGAAGCAAGTTTCTTTTCCCAGCCTCCCCTGCCCCAACCCAAAGACCAGCCTCCGCCATATTTGTTCTGGTGCCACAATGCGGCCTTCACTCAGGCTCTCCACCTCCACATTCGCCCATCATAATCCACATGCTTGCACCCCCCCACATCCCCTCACACTGCTGGCTGCATTGCCATTACCTCTATCCCCAATCCCTTCGTTTACCCTTTGGTTGGTTACTGTCTCCCCCCTTTTCCAGAACTGGTGGGCTCTTCGTATTTCAAAGGAAATTACATGATAATCCACAGAGGCTTTAAACATGAGATAACAAATCAAGGGCGCAGGGCCAGTAGGGGAAGACCTTCATTTACCACGCATTATTGGTTTTGAGCCCAACTTCAAAAAGAAAGGACACTTATAAACGCGACTTGTGAAAGACTCATAACCAGTCGCTAGCAAGTTGTGTTATTTTAAGTCGACATTATCTCAACTCGCCCAAAACTGTGACAAAGTGTAGTTTAACGGACCACCCCCGCTTCAATGACTTTCGGCAACACGTTCTGTAAGCTTGGTGCTGGGGAGGCCCCTGGCTTCGGTCGTGGCCAACATCACATCTGGGGTAGAGCCTGGGGGGAAGGGAGGTTTGCACCCAGCTGTGGGACAGAGCTGGGCGGGTGCGTCCCCCCCATCACCCCAAGGTCATTCCTGCTTCCAACTGGTGGGAGGCTTTCCACGGCGTCCAGGGATCCCGGTGGCCGCCCAGACCCACAGGACCACGGCTGCCTGAGGGCCAACCGATGGATCACATGGTCACGGTAAATGAGCGAGGCCACATCAGGAGCCTCTAACTGCGGCCTCAGGGTGTATATGCATCTGAGAAGAGAACGTCTACCACCAGAAGCCAGAGAAGGGGGTCTGTGTCCAGAAGGCTGTCACCTCGTCTTCCCACATCTGGCAGGCCCCAAGAAGGGGCCTCCCTTGGTGCCCACTGGTCCGGGTGATGACGCCCAGGAACACAGCACCACGGTCCCCCTGCAGCCGGGCAGTCCTGCGTCCATCTGGCCAAGCCGAGGCCCCATCTGGTAACCATGGGAACGGAAGAAGTCAAAGCTGGGCTTAACCACGATGATGCAGATTTACTTAGGGAGTAAAAGCAGAAAGAAACCACAAGGCCGGGGGGTTGTTAACGGGAGAGGGGAGAAGGCGGGAGGAGGGCGCGGAGGAGGGGCCGGCCAGGCCTCTCGGTGTCTCCCGCGTTTGTTTGTGGCTGTTCCAGACGATCTGAAAATTATCAGGTGGGGGAGAGGGAGCCTCGGTGCGCTGGTCCACGGGGCAATTTATGAAGCATTTCCTCTTCTCCGGGGCCAGAGATGGGGTCCCATGAGCCTTTGCTTTTCTGAGCTCCATGTTTGTTTTTGTAGTTTCTGCCAAACTAAATCAATCCAGCTTGTGGCAACCTTTAAAGAGTCGTGACTCGCTCCAACAGTCTCCAAGTTTGACTTCCTTCCAGGAACGCCGACCAACATTTGTACAGGCTTCACATGCCTGGTGATCAAACCCTCTAATTACTCAAATCTGTGTCACATAACTGTACATTAGTGACTCCTGAGATGACAGATTTCCACTCTTTGATGTGCACAGCTGAGCATCTTTCATTCAAGCCGGCAGAGACACTCAAGCTTTCCCAACAGCACCCACCAGGCGGCCGCTGGTGCCTCTTGTAACATGTGTAATGGGAACAGAAGGCCACACGTCCCCGACAGCCCTCTGCCTCCACCCCATCATGGCCCCTACCCCCCCACCTGGCCACGTCGACCCTCCCGTGGAGCCACCCCTCAGCTGCATGGTCACCGCATCTCTGGAAGCCTGACCGGTCCTAACAGAGCCCTCCGGTGTGGAGAGAGGAAGAATCTGTCACAAAAGTAGCCCCCGTGGCTTTCTGCAGAAGACACGGGAACCAACGGTCCAGGCCGCACAGAAATCGAACCCTTTCACACAGGAGAACACAGAAAAGAACGGGCAGAGGTCAGGAGCACTCAGCCACTGCCCCAGGGCACTTGTGCTACGGTCAGAATTCCTGTATGGTGGCGTTAGTGGGGGAGCTTTGGGACGTGAGCAGGTCCCGGAGGGGGGGCCCTCACGAATGGGATTAGCGCCCTTAGGAGAGGCCTCGGAGAGCTCCCCACCCCTTCCTCCACATAGAGGACGCAGGGAGGAGGCAACCGCCTGCCATCCGGAAGAAGGCTCTCGGCAGACCCCGTGAGCACCCTGATCCCACACTTCTGGTCTCCAGAACTCTGAGAAACCTTGTTTTTCCAACCCATCGGTCTGTGGTGTTTCTTCACAGCAGCCTGGATGGACCGAGACAGCTTGGAAACACAAAACACCAGCCAGAGGCCAACTGGCCCGCCCACGGCACCGGGAGCATGAACTTGGGTCTCTCTCCCCGCTGGAACAGACACGGCCAACGGCATGAGCGTCAACTCCGGTGAACTCTGACCTCTGGACCCTGAAATCTCCCTACCTGTGACCTGCGGGGCATCAGACCTTCTCCACCCTCCTACCGTCTCCTCTCCACGGGTCACCTCATTTGCCTCTGTTCTTCAAGCACGGTGCCCCTTTCTCTGCTCTACCCGGGCAGACCCTGGGGAAGTCACCCCTCCTTCCCCGCCTCAACTGCATCGAGGAGCCTGATGGTCCAGCTTCGGGGAAGAGACCACTGCTGGGCAAGCAACTAGGCCAGGGTGAGCGTCTGGGGGACAGGCTGGCTGGATCCCCTGTGGCCCGGGGAGGGCGGGCAAGGGGCCAGGAGCGGAATGGATGCCTCCATCCCGTCACTAACCTTCCGATCCCTTCAGCCGCTGGGCACCTCGCAGGGTTATCACCACACAGAGAACACCCTTGCTTCACGGTCTCCTCCGCATGAGGCCCTGAACACTCTTCCCTGGGGCTGTATTACAGGGTGGTGGTGGGGAGGGTATCTAACACACACCAAACTTGTTAAGGAACAACTAAGTAGAACTGGACAAATCCCAGCTCTGAACTGCTAACGGGGGGGGGGGGGGGGGGGGGGGCGCCTCCCCTCCCCCAGAAACGTGTGTTTCTCTAAGGGGCCAGGAGTAGAAACGGGTTGGGGAGCATGATGCAAACGGTGCCTGGGGTCAGGTCCCAGGGGCCCCGTCTCCCAAGGCTTTCTGCTTCCTGGGCAGGTCACGTAAAATTGGTACTTGAGGTGCACCTGGTGAAGGGTGAACACAGGCAGAGATGACACGGGAGGAGACAGCGTTACAAACTCACCACCAAACAAAGACCAAGAAAAGACCCTTCAAGGAGCGGCAGACGGACAGCTAACCGAGGTTGGGATGCGGGGAATTCAGGAAAGTGAGGAAAACGTAGAGGCGTGCATTCCGATTCTAATTTGAATCACAACGATCTGGACAAAATCATCATTTTTTTTTTTTTTTTTTTTTTTGAGACAGAGAGAGAGAGAGAGCGAGCTGGGGAGAGGAGCAGAGGGAAAGACCGAGAAAGACTCTTAAGCAGGCTCGGTGCAGAGCCCAACACGGGGCTCGATCCCACAACCTGGGGACCAGGACCGGAGCCGAAATCAAGAGTTGAACGCTCAACGGACCAAGCCACCCAGGCGCCCAGAAGTCACGCCTTTTAAAAACATGGAGCTAGCCACAGAAAGGGCCTGGAAGCAATGAGGGCCCCGTAATCAGGAGGCCAGCAGCACCCATACCTGGGGTCTCCACATCGCTAGCAAGGACCAGGCTCCCTGGGAAAAGGGCTGCTTGTCTGTCTGGGTCAGGGGGACGCTGAGAGGAGCCGGGCAGCAAGAACGCACCCTCGAACACTAACAGGGTCAAGTCGAAGGACACAGGTGCCAGCCTAAAGCACTCCACTGACTAAACGTGAGCATCAGCCAAACTAAAGACGCCTTTAATTCTAACATATTGAGGGTTTTTTTTTTTTTCCTTTTTTTAAACCCGCAGTCCTAACGAGTCCCAAAAACTGGGGTGGACGGAAGCCTTGCGGTATTAACGACTAAATGAGAACGTCATCGTTTCGCCACCTGCCGCGTCGCAACTGGTTGGGACAAGGCTCGTCCCGGGAGGCAGAACACTGTGCAGAGAGGGCTGTGGGGGAGCTGGGACCCTCCGTATGCGACGCGGTAGGAAGCACACAGCTCACCCACCCAGCGTTCGGGCCACAAACGCTCAAATACTGTCCCGAGAGTGTGCACGAGGGACAGGGGAGCCAGCAGGAAGGAGTCCGGCATTCGGGGCGGGTGACATCCCACAGGCTAACCAGCCCGCTGTACCACATGGCCAACGTCACAGAGATAGGAAGAAAGGGGGAGGAGACTTTCTGGATAGAAAGAGGCCAACTGGTTATAACCACCAAACCGATGAGTGTTTGGGGACCCTGGTTTGTGGGGGGGGAGATAGGAAGGACACACGCTTGGGGAGACCCGGAGAAGGGAGCACGCAGCCCACAAAGCAGCCGCTGACATCCCTGGACAGCGGCTGCTCTTCCTCCGTGTAGGAACGGTGTCGCCGGGATGTACAAGGAAGCCGTAATTCTCAGGAGATGCTCATGTGCGAGGTCCGGGCACAGGCCACAACGTCATCAGCTTAGTTTCAAACAGCTCAGCGAACGAGGTTTGCAAAACGTGAGCGCGGGGGCGGGGAGTCTGTGCGTCTCTGCCCTACCAATACTTTTTTTTTTTTAAGTTTATTTATCTTGAGAGAGAGAGAGGGAGCATGAGCAGGGGGAGGGAGTTGACAGAGAGAGAGAGAATCCCAAGCAGGCTCTGCACCTCCAGCGCAGAGCGCGAGACGGGGCTCGAACCCATGAACCGCGAGGTCATGACTCTGGAGTCTGCCGATTACCCGACTGAGCCTCCCAGGCGCCCCCTGCTGTACTGTCTTTCACACTTCTGCACACTGGAGAATGTGCATCGTCAGGACATGAGGGACATAAGGAGGGACACCGGCAGGGTGACGACGAGTCCACAGGGTTATGTTCAGTTAGGTTCCCGGGGAAGCCCGATACGTCACCCCCCAAAGTCCTCGCATGCAGTCCTGCTGGATTTGGGTGGCTCCTCTGAGATCCCCAATTGGTAGCCGCTCTTCCCCCCTCCCCCCCCCACCTGCCTCGGGTTCGCGAGCCCTTAGAACGCACGCCCTGCTCCACGCACATGGTCTCTCTCTCGGGGAGGAAAGAGCGAGGTCTGCTGACCGTGCATTTGTGGGACACCACTTCCTGCGTCCCTGGCGCTCATCGTGACGCCCCCCCTGCAGGGGAGAGATGGCTGCTGGCCCCTCTACGTCGAGAAGGGACTTCAGGGGGCGCCCGGGTGGCTCAGTCGGTTAAGGGTCAGACTGCGGCTCAGGTCACGATCGCCTGGTTTGTGGGTTCGAGCCCCGCGTCGGGCTCTGTGCTGACAGCTCGGATTCTGTGTCTCCCTCCCTCTCTCTGCCCCTCCCTGCTCGTGCTGTTTCTCTCTCTCTCAAAAATAAACATCAAAAAAATTAAAAAAGAAAAAAATAACGGACTTCAGGGGGGTCAGCGGATGCTCGGGGCCACAGGGAAGTGGCCAGTGGGACACAAGCCCATGACTCACTCACGCTGCTGTGCACGCAGGCCCTCCCCACTCCAGGTTAGGCCCCTCGGGCGGCATCAGCGTCCCCTCTGCGGGACACAAGGCAAACACATTCACAGGAAGAGAAAGCAGAGGCAGAAAGACTGGAAACCATTTCCCGGAGCTGCAGAAGGTGCCCCAACTGCAAGCAGATCCCAGCGCTCAGCAACCTGCCCCAGGACGTTTGTGACGGGCGCGTCCGGGAGGCGCACCTGAGCTGAGGCAGGTGTCCTCTGTCCCTGGTAAGGGAGGGGATGGCCCTGCTTCCTCGAGGAGAAACAGGGCATCAGGGGCGGGACACGCACAGCTCTCAGCAGGCGGACACACAACCGGTCCCCGAGTTCTGGAACTCACCCATGTGTTTGCAATCAGGAGACGGCCTGGCAGGAGGGGAGGGCCCAGCAAAGCCTCCTGCCAGCTGCCAAAACAATGCCCCCTAAACCCAGCGAACGGCACTGCTCACAGGGCGCCCCGGTCCTCTGGCCTGTGGGAAATGGAGGACAGGGAGCTCTGGGCTGCAGATACACGTCCAAGTCAGACGGGCCACACGGCCAAGCCCCTGAATGTTTCTTTACGGCCTTCTGGAAGCCAGTGCCAAATAACATGTGTCTCTCAGACTTAGGGGACGATCAGAAAAACACACACATCTGTTGCCACCGCCGGCATGCCCCACACAGGGGCCAGTGCCGTGCGGTGTGAGATGGCCAGCAGGGAGGGGCGGAGGGGAGGTGAACGGGACGGGCCCGGGGACACCCCCACCCTGGAGAGCCGGTGTGCGGGTGACCAGTACGTCCCGCTCACGTTTAATTCATCTGTAATCACGCTGGGGTGAAAACTGAAACCGAGCAAAACATCTGAGAAACCATCCTGAGATCCTGCCCCTGAGAGACCCGGAGAGCTGCCATTGCCCAATGACTTACAACGATTCCTATAGGACTATCTGGCCTGGGGCACAGCATCTGACTTCGGCTCAGGTCATGATCTCACGGTTCGTGGGTTCGAGCCCACGAGCTGTGCTGACAGCTCAGAGCCTGGAGCCTGCTTCGGATTCTGCGTCTCCCTCTCTCCCTGCCCCTCCCCTGCTTGCGCTCTGTCTCTCACTCTCAAAAATTAATATCAAAAAAAAAAAAAAAAATTGGGGGGGGGGGGGATATCCAGCCTGACACCCGGGAGGGGAGAAGGTGGCTCTGAGGACGCCTCCCGACTCCCATCTTCTGGGACGCCCAAGGGACGGGACACGAGTCACATGTTACGGTTTTATAAATCACAGGACTTTTGAATCAGCTCAGAATTGGGCCATCAAAGGAAAAGCATCAATTTAGCAAAGCCGCAGAGAGAATCCTGCGGATTTTCTCCGTGGCCACAAACTGCTGACTCGGGCAAACACTCTGATTTTCAGCAAGACAAAGTCCTCCTGAATTCGGCAAAGGCACCGACGAAAGGCATCAGGGCTCATTAAGTCAGCCGTGATCCACAGGCCCAAGGGACACAGGCTTTCAGGTCCACACTTTCCTGGCTTCTATGAAAATCTAACCGGGTGGGAAGACGGGAAGGCCCACGTGGCAGTTCTGACTCGCGGGGGAGTAACCACTTTTCCTGGGGTCTGTTCTGACAGCGTCGCAGTAGATGTCCTATAGTTTGCGGCCAAGTCCTAGACAGGCCAAGGATGTCCCCAACGAAGATGTTCTCCTGGTTCACAGGATGAAATGCACAGAAGTGTAGACAGAGCATGATACATCGAGCATCCCACCCGTGCTTACGGTGGTAGTTCATTTTTATATGTGTCTTTCTTCTCCTTTCAGTTTTTTTAGATGTTTATTTATGAGACAGAGAGAGAAAGAGAGAGAGACAGAGAGAGAGAGAGAGAGACAGCACGAGTTGGGGAAGGGCAGAGAAAGAGGGAGACACAGAATCCAAAGCAGGCTCCAGGCTCTGAGCTGTCAGCACAGAGCCTGACTCGGGGCTTGAACTCATGAACCATAAGATCATGACCTGAGCAGAAGTCAGACGCTTAACTCACTGAGCCACCCAGGTGCCCCCGTGCGTGTGTCTTCTCACACACTCCAGGTCTTGCTTCTTCTGCATGGTCCTTTTATCCTTGACATACTTTTTTTTATCCTTGACATCTTTGTGTTATAACCAAAGTGTTCTCCCTAAAACTCCACATGTGTTGTGGTTAAATTCCTTGACCCTGCAGTTGTACAAGGTAACTACAAATCCAGTAGTTAATTCATGGGTTAAGCAGACGATCTTTTGTCAATGCGAATAGGCAACAATTACTGTGTATATAAATGGCTCTGTGTTTAATTACTCTTGTGGTCACATTTTGAGAAGGGAACACTGTAAGTTCCCTTCCTTTCTTAACTTTGTTCTTAGCTTTGTTCTGATCACTGAAATAGAAGTCAGATTTTACGGAAAATTTGGGAAATACTAGAAAGCACAGGGAAGAAACAAAAACAAAACAAAAAAACCTATCAGACTTTGAGCCAAACAAAACCAGTATTAACATTTTGGTGTGCGTTTCTTTTTGACTCCCCAGACCATACATGCTTACGTGGTGATAAAAACACTTTTTGTTACCAGAGGAGAGTCATTTCTTAAATTGAGCTTTATATTGTTATACGATCCTTAACAGTACAGTCATAATTCCTCCCTGGGCTCTATGCTCCATAAGGAAGGGAATTCTTCATAGTTCAAACAGATCCTGGGAGTCTGGAGCACTGTCTGAGACACGTTAAGCACTCAATATGCCTTAGTTGAACAAATGAATATTATATTGTAACATTTTCCCCCTATCATTATAGGTATCATTGTGTGATGAAGATTTTGCTGTATCATCAATTATTCTTTGAAAATGTAATTTTTTTTTAATGTCTACAAAATACAAAATGGAGTATGTCAAGTTTACTTAACTAGTCTCCTGCTGCTGAACACTCAGGCTCTTTCTAATAATTAACTGTACCAAACGAAGCTATAATATACATCCCTGTCTATAATTCTTTATCTCTCCCCATATTCCCAAGATGGATTCCTAAAAGTGTAAGTAATAGACACAAGGTCTGATCCTATCCACACATTTGCTTATGATATATGTAAGAATACTGGGGCACCTGGGTGGCTCAGTCGCTTAAGCATCTGACGTCAGCTCAGGTCATGATCTCCCAGTGGGTGAGATCGAGCCCCACATCGGGCTCTGTGCTGATAGCTCAGAGCCTGGAGCATGCTTCCAATTCTGCGTCTCCCTCTCTATCCCAGAAATAATAAATGAATAAACAACAACAACAAAAAAAAGAATATAATTTTGGGGGCACCTGGCTAGCTTAGTCAGTCAAGTGTCCGACTCTTGATTTTGGCTCTGGTCACGATCCCAGGGTAGTGGGACTGGTACCCAAGTTGGGCTCTGGGCTGGGTTTGGAGCCTGCTTGAGATTCTCTCTCTCCCTCTGCCCTTTCTCTGCTCATGTGCAAGTGTGCGTGTTCTCTCTCTCTCTCAAAAAATAAAAACTAAAAATAAAAAGAATATACTTTTTGAAAGTTTCATGATTCAACAACTAAAAAGCAGTCCATCGTTAAGGTTAATTTTTATTTGCATATTTTGAAGGATGTTGAGGCCTTTGTACATTTCTGTGATGCCCATTAGTGTTTTTCTTCGGCAAAGTTACTTGTATCATTTGCCTATTCTCCTATCATTCATTAGTCATTATTTGGGGCAGAATCATACTGTGTTAGAGACTACAGTTTTATAATGTATTTTAAACATAGCGATGATCTGCTTTAAGCACTTTTCTTACTCAAAAATTTTTGTAGCCACTTAACCAATTCTTTATTCTTCAAGATGGGCTGTTGGGTCATTTTGTCCAGTGTCACCCAAAAGTCCTATTGGGATATGGATTATTTCTGATGTCTGTTACCCTGGGGGGAATGGACACCTTTAAAGCATTTAACCTTCCTGGGGCGGCTGGCTGGCTCAGTCGGGAAGAGCATGTGACTCTGGGGTCACAGGGTCTTGAGTTTGAGCCCCACGCTGGGTGTAGAGACTACTTGAAAATTGAATCCAGGGGTGGGGCGCCTGGGTGGCGCAGTCGGTTAAGCGTCCGACTTCAGCCAGGTCACGATCTCGCGGTCCGGTCCATGAGTTCGAGCCCCGAGTCAGGCTCTGGGCTGATGGCTCGGAGCCTGGAGCCTGTTTCCGATTCTGTGTCTCCCTCTCTCTCTGCCCCTCCCCCGTTCATGCTCTGTCTCTCTCTGTCCCAAAAATAAATAAAAAACGTTGAAAAAAAAATTAAAAAAAAAAAAAGAAAAAAAGAAAATTGAATCCAGGGGTGCCTGGGTGGCCCAGTTGGTTGAGTGTCCGACTTTGGCTCAGGTCATGATCTGACAGCTCGTGAGTTCGAGCCCCATGTCGGGCTCTGTGCTGACAGCTCAGAGCCTGGAACCTGTTTCGGATTCTGTGTCTCCCTCTCTGCCCTTGCCCTGCTCACGCTCTGTCTGTCTCTCTCAAAATAAATAAAATAAACATTATAAAGAGAAAGAAAGAAAATGGAATCCAGACCATGCCTAAATTGCTGTCCTTTTAAAAATTTTCATCATTCTAACACACGTTCATACCCTTTGGTAAAGGTGTGGTTTTAACTGGTTATGCTTTGTGCAGTGAAATTTTTCCCCTAGACAGTTTCTGATCATTCATGGTGTCTAGAAAAGGTTTTCCAATGGATTTTTCCCAAATATATTAATGATTTCACTAATTCTGAAAGTTTTTAGTCTATTTACCCAGGTTTCTAAAGTACACAGTCTCTATAAACAGTCACCATATCTTACACAACCCATTCAACCTCCCCTTTCCAAACGTCACGTAAGGCTTCTTTTACTGGCCTGGTATTAATAGGATTATCTAGGCTACACAACTCATGTTGGTTTCTACTTTGGCATAGATATTAATTAACATTAGAAAAAGTTATCTTTTCTATCTCTAGTTTCCTACAGCTTTTAAAAACGAGAAATGTGTGATTAATTTTCTTAAAAGCCTGTTTGGGGATCTCATAATCTCCCTGTTTACAACGTCTAAATGGTTACAGACGCCAGAAAGTAAACACCAGCTGAGAACGAGGGAGAATTCCATTTTCAAGCGACCTCAAGGTAGAGCTTAAATACACATCGGCGGTCACTATCGCTCTGCCACACCTCTGACACGGCACGAGCAGTCACCTCCCTGGAGTGCATTCAGAGAGACAAAATGAATGGACACAACGTTGTTCTCCCCCAAACGTGTGGCCACACTTTGTCGCGCATCAGCGCTTAACCGCGGACATCCAGGGTAGGTGTAATCCGTATTTCCACATCCCTGGAACCACCAGAGAGAGAAGAATTTTAAACAATCAGAACGGGGAGTGACCAAATGAAGGCACGGCCATATCCTGGAGTGTAAGCCCAACGGACACCTTCGTCCCAAAGTGACCGGGATTTGCAGATGGCTGATTAATGGAAGCCAGCCACATGGAGCGGGGAAGTCGTAAAAAAATGACATACGCCTACGATAAATATTTTATTTTAACCTAAAACACACAAAGGAGCCATCATTAATCAATCTACTGGTGTAGATAGAGCCCAGGACCTTTCTTGGAGTAAAAATCTACTGAGTTCTCTTTACACTGATTTCTTCACAAAGCACATACAGCTGATCCTTGAACAACACGGGTTTGAACTGCTTCCATCCACTTTTACACAGGTTTTTTTCGATACAGTACTATAAATGTATTTCCTCTTCCTTAAGATTTTATTTATTTTTTTTTAATGTTTATTTATTTTTGAGAGACAGAGACAAAGAGTGAGCAGGGGAGGGTCAAAGAGAGGGAGACACAGAATCCGAAGCAGGCGCTGGGCTCCGAGCTGTTGGCACAGAGCCCGACGCGGGGCTCGAACCCACGAACCACGAGATCATGACCTGAACCGAGGTCAGCCGCTTAACCGACTAAGCCACCCAGGCACCCCAATTCTTTTTTTTTTTAATGTATGGGAAAAAAAGGTTGGAAAAAGAGACACCAGACTATTACCAGTAACTTTAAAAAAAAAAGAAGTATGCAAGCAGGAAGTCGTTTTTGGGGTCAGATGAATCAAATGACCTTCTGGAAGAGACCAGCAGAGTCTGGATTTCACTGCCGTTACCTCTTAGAGGCAGCTGTGTGCACAACCTCCTTCCTTTTAAGAAAAGCGGCAAAGTGGGGCGCCTGGGTGGCTCAGTCGGTTAAGCGTCCGACTTCAGCTCAGGTCATGATCTCCTGGTCCGTGGGTTCAGGCCCCGCATCGGGCTCTATGCTGACAGCTCAGAGCCTGGAGCCTGCTTCGGATTCTGTGTCTCCCTTTCTCTCTGCCCTCTCCAGCTCGTGCTCTGTCTCTGTCTCTCTCTCTCTCAAAAATAAACAAACATTAAAAAAAAAAAAAAAAAGAAAGAAAAGCAGCAAAGTGACCGTGGATGTCAGCTTGCACTACTGGAAGAGAGCACCCGTCTCCCATGCCTGTAAAAGAGGCTCTGTGTGAGGCCAAGTGACAACTGAGAACGTCCCAGAGTCAAGAAGGGGCGTCCTGATTGGGACTCCTCACCCAATATGCCACACATCGGGCCGGACACGGGTCTCCTGCCCTGCTGGGCCTCGCCGGCTGATCCTGGCAGGTCACGGCAAAGCCGACCTTGCAGAACAGGTTCAAGGAACAGAGAGAGCCAAACGAGGCACAGGCACCAAGGGTCCCCAGCCCTGCCCCAGCCACTCCCGCACTCACAGGACATGACAGCCCCATCCTCTGAGTGCACAACATCTCTAGTCCCTCCATGGCACCCACAGACCCCAGTTCTGTGCACCACCTACCTCCCGGTGCCTCCCCTCCCCCCGCCCCACTGAAACAACCCAAGACCCAGCCCAGTCTGTGGACCTCATGTGACTTGACCAGCAAGCACCCAAACACCCTCGGTGACCCATGTCCTGCCGGCTTTCCCGTGGTCCACCTCCTAGACCCTGACTTCCCTCCTCCTCGCACAGGAGAAGGAGCTCCTGCCCCAAGCATCCACTTGAATGCACCGATTAGATCGGCTTTTTCCCAGCCCAGCTTTCGGGGAAAATCCAAAGCATTTGTGAGCAACATGGTATCTTCCAGGGGTCTTGCCCCCCAGCCGTCAGCACTGCTGGCTGAGGTCAGGGGCGGTGCAGGAGGGCAAGGAGGGCTGGCCCTCCCCCCTCCCCACCCTCCCCTGCTGGGCCGTAAAGCTCATCCAAGTTCCCTGCCAGCTGGCAAAAGGGAAAGCAAAAATGTGGCTCAGGTTGCAAATTGATTTCCATGACAAAGAGCAGTAAATCCTGTTACCCAGAGAAAAAGAAAAAGGCACACCCTTGGCTTGGGGGACAGGCCTAGGAGCAGGGACAGGCCTAGGATCACTGGGACCAGCTTCCCACCTTCAAACCTGCGGCCCCGCACGGCTGCTGGCTCTTGCAGCCAGCCCTGCTTGAAGGGCCACTGTGCTCTGTGGTTTCTTTTTTCAATCCAGGCGCCGAGCAAACATGAATTCTGGACTTGGCCCGGCGTGTGCTGTGTGAATTTTCGGTACTTCTAACTCCGGCCGAGGCAGGAGATCCGCTCAACCAGCCTCCCAGAGGAGTAACAGGGAGAGAACAGCCCCCAACACCCAGTCAGTCCTTCCAGGGCCACTCAAAGCCAAGGTCAGCGGGATTTACATTCTAGCCCCAAACCAACATCACCAGGTAACGGACCCATCTACCCAAACGCTTAAAATTCCAAAGTAATTTTTTTTTTTAATGTTTATTTATTTTTGAGAGACAGAGCGTGAGCACAGGAGGGGCAGAGAGAGAGGGAGACACAGAATCCAAAGCAGGCTCCGGGCTCCGAGCCGTCAGCACAGAGCCCGACGCGGGGCTGGAACCCACGCACTGTGAGATCATGCCCTGAGCCCAAGTCGGACGCTTAACCGACTGAGCCACCCAGGCGCCCCTTAAAATTCCAAAGGCAAAAACCTGAAATGGAACCAAGTTTTTAAAGCCTCCTCAAAAGGTACAGATCCCCAAGTGGAAGCCCTTGCGATTTTAAAGCTGAGACAAGCGTTTGTCGAATCCTGAATCGAAGAAAAGCGTGGCTCTGAAGTTTACCTAAAGGTTTCACTCGAGCCTCGGCTCTGACTCCCCCGGGGCTCAAGACAAGCACAGCCCTAATAAAACCTGATAGCGCGGGCTCTGTCTGCTCACGGGAGGCCACTTTATAACCTGGCCAAGCCCTCTGCCAGGGAATGATTGCTTTTCCACCCCAGCACAAGAATGCGCCCGGCCTCGTGTCTGGGAGCGTAGACGTCATGCGGACGGGTGGGCCGGGGGCAGCGGGCCAGAGGCCGCGTCGACGCCCGACGGGGACCCTGCGGACCACGGCCCGGCCGGTCTGGAAGCAGCAGGAATGGAAGGGGGCCCGCGAGCCACCTCCCTCCTTCCCTGCCAGTGTCCTTTACCAACCCAGCCGCTCGCTGATGAACGCTGAGATGTGCCTCACGTACCAACAGTGTCCGGTCTTCGTAAGGCATTCCAATTCCATGCTTCCTCGGCAACTCGCTGGGATCGCGGCCTTGGTTACGGGCTCCTTCCCTCTCTCCACGCACCCACCACCCTGCCCCCAGCCGCTATTCCAAAACAGCAGCTACAGCTCAGCCAAATAAGCAGGTCCAGAACCCTGGGCTGCCCCGGCAGGCTTTGGGTTCGATGCATGGCAGAACGGGCCTCTCCAGGATCCCGGGCCTCATTCCTGGCCCCCCCCCTTTGCCTACTAGGGAAGATGCCCCGCTCTTCCTCTGGTGCACCTGTGCCAGGGGCACTGGACGTTCCTTCCAGAAGATTCCTGAAAAAACGGTGCACAAAGTCCCTGCAGAAAGGCCAGGAAAGGCCTGAACACAGGGGTGTACCTGTCACCGTGGGAGAGGGCAGGACACAGCTTGGGAGGCTAGGGGCTGACCCCAGGAGGCAAAGCCGGCCCCTCCCCTGGCCTGGAAAGGTCACCCTGCGAGGTCCTCCTCAGGAGACACTGAAAAGTACTGTCCAGCGACAGCTCCGTGCGTCCTTCCCGCTCAGGGTCCCAATCCCCTCCAAACATAACCAAAATGCTTCTGTGGTCACGGCTTCCCCACTTCTCTATAGACGTCGACCGCCTACATCGTCGGCCGGGCGGAAAGCAGTTCCGCAGGTTGGAATCCCGCACCTGCGCCTGCGGTCTCTGTAGACACCCGCCCGAGAGATTCGCCCACGATGCGGCAGGAGCGCCCCCGCTGCCCTGGCGTGTGTAGACCGTCCCCGCCCACGGATCCAAGACTCATTTTCGTGCAGCGCTAAGAACATTCTGAACCGGGTCTCCTGTGTCCAACTGTAGTGATGACGCGGGACGGCACCCCGCCTCGCCCCAACACCCCACAGGGTCTGGGGGCTGCCCGGAGGCTGTTCGGGCCCCCCCTCCTCACTGCAAGAGCCGGAACTTCCCGGGGCGTGGCTTACCCAGCCCGCCCAATCAGGACTCATGGTCATGGTCAGGGCCAAGCCACGTGCACGCGTCTATGACACGCTCAGTGCGAGTGTGCAGCCCACCCCCCCCCCCCCCCCCACCCGGCGCTGCCACAGAGCCCGGGGCAGCGACGGTCCCTAAACGAATGTCCCTCTGCAGCCCCTGTTACATACAGACCATCTGGGTCTGAAGGTCATCACCAACAATTCGTGCCCTGGCCAGCAGCTGGCTACCCCCCAAAGGATTTAGGGACGCCCTACTATGTGCATCAGCTTCTATACCAAACACCTACTTCTATTCAGTCCGAACAGCAGCTCCTAACCTTGGCCGTACTTTAGAACCACTGAAAGTATACCTGCTCTGGGGCGCCTGGGTGGCTCAGTCAGTTAAGCATCCAACTCTTGGTTTCGGCTCAGGTCATGATCTCACGGCTTCATGGGTTTGAGCTCCACATGGGGCTCTGTGCTGGCAGTGTGGAGCCTGCTTGGGATTCTCTCTCTCTCTCTTCTCTCCGCTCTTCCCCCATTCGTGCTCTCTGTCTCTCGCAAAATAAAGAAATAAACTTAAAAAACACAATAGGTTTCCAGGCCACACCCTGGACCGAGGAAGTCCGCGTTTCTGGGCCTGGGCATCAGCATTTCCCGAGACGGTCTCAAGGAAGGCTCCCAGGCACGGGACAGCATGGCGGGCTGGAGGCAGCGGAGAAACCTCGGTCCTCTCCCACTTCCCCTCGAGTCTGGGTGGGCTCCAAGGCTACTCTGACCCCAAGAAGAAGGCAGAAGCGATGCTGTGCCAACCCCGGACCCAAATCTCATGAACCCCCGGCAGTCTGTGCTTCCGGTCCCCCAGGAAACTCCCTTCCGGAGCATGAAGCATCAGCTGTGATGCCACCTGCCTCAGCCTCCCGCACACCTGGAGAGAGAAGAATGATCTGGGCCGCCCTGGGGTTCCAGCCGCCCAGCCCAGGTACCAGGTGAGGACACCCCGGGCCACCTCAGCCTGTCCCGTTCAACCCGTCTCTCCAACACGCTGCACTAAACACAGTATTGAAAGCCGGGCCACCTCTGTTTGCAACTGCGGTCAATGGTGTGTGGTTATTATTACCTCCCAGAGAAAAGAATTTACAATAATTCCAGATTACTGGATTTGAGAACCATCAGAAAAAAATAACGAAAACATTTTTTTTTCTTTATGGAATGTGTACCCAAAGAAGCTATTTTAAAAGTTCATTTCAGGGGCGCCTGGGTGGCGCAGTCGGTTAAGCGTCCGACTTCAGCCAGGTCACGATCTCGCGGTCCGTGAGTTCGAGCCCCACGTCAGGCTCTGGGCTGATGGCTTGGAGCCTGGAGCCTGTTTCCAATTCTGTGTCTCCCTCTCTCTCTGCCCCTCCCCCGTTCATGCTCTGTCTCTCTCTGTCCCAAAAATAAATTAAAAACGTTGAAAAAAAAAAATTTAAAAAAAAAAAAAAAAAAAAAAAAAGAAAAAAAAAAAATAAAAGTTCATTTCAGGTTAAAAACATTTATATCTATGCATGTTATTAAGTCTTTCCTTAAGAATTTCTGTTCTACGCTGTATTGCGGGCTGAAGACCAGAAAACCATGTCATGAGGTCACATCCAGGGTAGCAAAGCCCAAAACTGTAACAGTAAAAAAAAATCACCAAATAGTATAAGCAGAGATGTAAGTGTTGGGGAGGGAGGGAAACCTGACTCTTATGAACACCATCCAAGAGTGGGAGATCTTGAGGGGTTTGGGGGGGGTGGTGTAAATCAGTTATGGGGGGGGCAGGTATTCTCAAAAAGGCTTCTCATAAATTTTCCATTTCCCAAATGTCTCATTTCCAGGATTCTTAATGTGTTTCAAAAGGAGGAAAAAAATCCCAATCGTGCCCCAGAAAATGTCTTAAGGTCCAGGGTTCTTAGACTAATCGGTGCACATTTGGCAAGCGGAAAAAAAAAATTTTTTTAAGTGCTATTGTGGGTTCAACTCATGGTCCCCATACCTTATTTTAAACTACCCAGTAGAAGTAAAAGAATGAAAGATACGGCAGGGTGTCTGGGTGGCTCAGTCAGTTAAGCGGCAGACTCCTTTTATTTTTTTAAGTTTATTTATTTATTTTGAGAGAGAGAGAGCACAAGCAGAGGAGGAGTACAAAGAGAGAGAGACAGAAAGAGAATCTCAAGCGGACTCTGTGCGGTCAGCACAGAGCCTGATATGGGGCTCGAACTCACTAACCATGAGGTTGTAACCTGAGCCGAAATCCCGAGTCCGACGGTTAACCAACTGAGCCACCCGGGCGCCCCGGGCAGCGGACTCTTGATTTCAGCCCAGGCCGCCATCTCAAGCATCATGAGATCGAGCCCCACGTCGGGCTGTGCGCTGACAGCTCGGAGCCTGCTCGGGATTCTCTCTCTCCCTCTCTGTTCCTCCCCCACTTGCACTCTCTCTCAAAGAAATAAACTTAAAAAAAAAAAAGAAAGAATGGGAGACGTGGATTAAAGTGCCACTTGTTCCCACATTCTAACTGAAAACACGTAAAAGAAAAAACACAATCCTCACGTTAGTTCTAATTGTCAAACTGCTACCTTAAACGCACATTTTTCGGAAACACAGCAGTCACCCACACCCCCACTGCCCTCACAAGACCAGTTCTGTGTTTGCCTGTTGACTCGGACGCTTTCCTGCCTTGTCCAGAGTTTATTTTGGGATTTATAGTTTATTGGGCAGTAAACATCTTTACCGTATTCCTGAAACCGGGCACATCTGAGATGCAGAATGTTCCCTTTGGATCCTGAAAGATGCAACTCAGAGCATGAAAAGACTATCCCTATGAGAAGGTCAGTGTCTCCTGTCAGCTTGTAAAGGCAAATGAGAGCAGGCGGTACGAGCCGTCTGGGGACAGAGCAAGCCACCTAAACCACCAGTTTGAGACTGCGTTAACCTGAGGGCCCAGAGGGAAGGCATCAGGGCCTCCACTTACTTCTGAGCCAGTCTGCCGCGGCCCAGGCCCCGTCCCCGCACGGGGCACGCAGGGGGACGCCCGCAGCACGGCCCCATCCTCTCCGGAGGGGAGGGGGCCCGGGCTCCTGGGGACACCGACCCCGAGCAGTCAGAAAATGTGATGTGTGGTACCAGGCCCTTTTAAAATAGCAAAGCAGGCATTGTGTGTTTATGCACTTCGCCATTACAGATGTTATGAATTTTCGTGAAACCCAGCATTCATAAAAGCAAACGCTCCGCTCTGGGGTTTTAAATAAAAGGCACAAAGAACAAGAAAATCGTTTTTCGGCCTAGAGTGGAAGTCTGCTTCAGCAGAAACTAGAGAGAAGGTCTCTTTGTGAACTCGGGAGGGAAAAGTGGATACGTTTCCCTTCGGTAAGGGAAAACCTAATGACCCATCCTGGGCAGGGAGTCAAGTGGACATTAAAGTAAAGACACTCAGAGCTCACTCTCCACGAGGTGTGGAACAGAGAGAGGAAGGGGCTCACGGGGAGTGCGGGGGGCCTTCTTCTGTCTTTACCAAGATACCTCCTCCAGTATCCCGGGCTGATTCTTGGGGTGGCCGGCCCAGAGCACACGGGTGCGTATGCATGTCTGTGTGTGTGTGTGTGTGTGTGCGCGCGCGCCTGTCTCTGTGTCTGTGTATCTGCCTCTGTATCTGTATGTATCTGTGTGTGTTACTGTGTGTGTGTGTGCGCCTGTCTGGGACGGGGTCAGCGGGCAGCGTCGGGAGCCAGAAGCCCCCGTCTCGGCTGACGTCACGACACCACCCGCAGGCCGAGACCCCTGTAGGGAAGCCGCGTCTCACCTGCCCTCCACCCTTCGCTCGCAGCCCTGAAGCACGTCCTGGTTCTCACGAGCACGTCTGTCTCAACAGCTCACAGAAAGGCCTTGCTGGCGGCCAAGTCCACACCCGTGTTGCCCGAAGCCCAGCCCGCGCGTGCGGCCTCCCTTCTCCTGCAGGAACAGCATCCCGAGAGTGAGCCCGCCCCAGAACATTCCAGAGCCCTACCTAGACGTCTGCACACTCCACCCGCAGCCCCACCACGTGGGCCCAGGCGTCTGCGTCTGGGAGGCCGGATGGGAGGCCTGCGTAACTGCGGGTCGACCAGGGACAAATACTGGTGCCTGCACACGTGGCTGATGGAAATGAGGCAGAACGTGACCCCCAAGAGCAGAAACTCCCAGCCGCACGGGCTGTACCTACGAGCGACCCCACGAACACGCCGCAGCCACAGGTCACATCGGGGCATCCTTCCTTGTCTACCCGTCCCTCTGTGATGAGGAAGGCCAGAACCGGGCTTTCGACGAGAACAGACATTTCCACACATGCATGAAAACATAAGATATCTGTCTTTCTGTGACTGACTTATCTCACTTAGCATAATACCCTCCAGTTCCATCCGCCTTGCTGCAAACGGCCAGATTTCATTCCTTCTCATTGCCACATAGTTCTCCATTGTATATATAAGCCGCATCTTCTTTATCCATTCGTCAGTTGATGGACATTTCGGCTCTTTCCATCATCTGGCTATTGTTGAAAGCGCTGCCGTAAACATCGGGGTGCATGCGCCCCTATGAATCAGCACTCCTGTATCCTTTGGATAAATTCCTAGTAGTGCAACTGCTGGGTTGTAGGGTAGTTCTCTTTTTAATTTTTTGAGGAATGTCCACAGGTTTCTTTTTGTGGCATCGATACTTCTAGAAGCTCTTCCACTGAGCACGCGTTCATAATTCCCTAGCTCCCTGCCCTGACGGTCAGTTCTGGAGGCCTCAACATTTCACTCCGGCTCGTGGGACCCAGGACGGAGCCAGGTGGGAAGCCGGGCCCAGGCCCCAGCGGAGCACCCAGGGCACTGGGAGGGGAAGGGCAGAGGTGTGCCGGGCTCTCCTCCCGCCACCCACGCCCCAGGCTCCCGCACCACCAGCCCCACGTCTGCTGGGTCTGCAGGCCCCTGAGCGACGCACGTAGCAGAGCTGAAGGGCACAGAAGCCACGGATCGTGGCAGGCTCCCGGCCCCCAGGGCAGCATCCTCCCAAGGCACACTCCCTTCCGCCCCTTGGACCCAGGTGTCCACCCACACCGCTGGTGGAGCCCGCACCCCTGCAAGATGGCCTTCCAGACTTGCTTTCCATGAGCACCTGCTGGAGGAAGATGGACTTAGAAGAGAAGCCCCCCCAAGGACGGACTCTGGAGAAAACCAGCCTGTCCCGAGTGCTCCGCGGGACATGAGCCTACAGGCTAAAGGGAGCACCCGGGGAATTTCGGACGGACACAGGATGTCGGAAGGGGCCCGTGGGAAGATCCCGATCACAGGCACAGGGATACAGCCAGCTCCCATCTGGGGGGGGGGGGGGGCTCCACGCTGCCCCCGGGAGTGGCACAGGTACCGGAGCCACCCAGAAGCCCACATGGCCCCATCAGACCACCTGTGTATCCTAACCTTACTGATAGTTCCAGAAAGCTTCTCCGGGCCCCACATAACACATCCTGACAGCCCACAGTCCCCCCCCCCATAGGAAGTGCTCATCTAGACTGGGGTTGGCAAGGTGGTTATCAGGGCACTTCTGCTCCAGTCTTTCCGGCTCCTTCCCACTTACCGATGACCCCATGTCCACCAACCCCACGTGTCCAAGTGGACATCGAGGTCTATATGTAACAAACCAGGGGGCGGTTGAGAGCCTGGAACACGTGTGCGATCCTCCTTCGCAACCCCTGCTCCCCTTCCCAGAAACCCCAGCCTCCGCGGACACCGGGCAGAGAGGCCGCTCGTCCTGGGCAGTGGCCCCCACCCAGCGACAGAGCCGTCCGAGAAACGGGGCCAGACCTGCTCAGCCCAAGCACCATCTGCACTTGGACCTCAACCAAAGGTGGACACACCAGCCCCGACGTGAGGGGAGGAGGGCAGACACCAGCACCAGAGCAAGGGTGACGGAGAGGCCAGGGAGGCCCCACGGGGGGCGCCGTGGGGCTCCACGCCTCGCCCACCTGCCACCACAAGGCAATCAGCTCGGGCCCCGAATCCACACCTGCTGATGCCGGATGCTCAGCCACCTGGTCCCCCGTGCAGAGCGGTCCCATCAAGCCCAGATCCTGACAGCAACGTGGGGAACGCAGGCACAGAGCCGCCCCTCCCCGGCCAGGATGGCCTCCACCCCGCTGTCCCTGCTCCCCTCTGTGGAATGGGGGTCTCCAACACCGAACTCCAGGGTCTCGTCCTGTCGGAGGCGCAGAGCACAGGGTCCCAAAAGCCTCAGCTCAGCACAAAAGGAAAGCAGCCCGCGGGCGCGCATTTCCCGGCTGGTTGGCCCGCCCGGCCGCTTCCCTGCAAGACCCCCTTCCTTTCAACAGCCACTCGCTGCACCAAGGGCCTCCCCGCCCTCCTTCTGAAGTGTTTTTTCATCCCTGGAGTGGGGGGAGGCCGCGGGGAGGGGGTCCTCCTAACTGCGCGCAAGCCGCCCAGAGCCAAGGGCATAAATCACAACGTGCCTTAGCATTTCGGGGCAGAGGAAACGGCTCTCCGGCTAAGCTCCCTACTGTTTCTTAAAGTGATTATTTTGATTTAAACCGCTGCCTGTGACTAGACTTCCAGCTACCAGCTCCAGGCCGTTAGTCCCGGGAGCCGCGCGCACAAAGAAACACTGTTGGCTGGGCGTCGGGGCCTCCTCGTCCAGGAAGGCGCGGGCTCCTGGCTCCGGTTCCGTCCACAGACAGCCGCTTGTTCCAGCCCCGGGACGCGGCCACCGTGGACTCGGCCCGCGGCCGCCACCGCTTTCCTCGGGACCAGCCGTCCGTGTTCCGCTGAGCAGGCCCCCGCGTGTCTGGGGAACATCTCGTTGCTGCCAGGACCCGCACGGCTGGGAGGGCCGCGGGGAGAACCAGAACCGGGGGAGGTTCACTGGGGCAAAAACAAAAAGAGGCTGCACTGAGTAACTGTTCCCCCACGACCTCCGCGGTCGCCCCTGGGTCAGGGCCGGACAGAAAAGCGGGACTGATGCCTGTGTTTTCCACACACGAGTCCCGACTCAGAGCAAACATTTCCTGGTTTGCAAACTCCTGCCAGGCCAAAGCGCAACGCATTCGTGACCCTGCTGGAAATTACGGGTCCGATCAAAACTGGGGGTGGGGGGGTGGCTACGGTGTCGTGCTGGGTGCTCCTCGTGCCCTGTCCTCTCTGGGCCCAGGTGCGGCCCTCCCTGCCGTTCAAGGAAGGACGAGGACGGCGTTCTCTGAACGGCCGTCTGTCCGGCGACATGAGGACACGGTGGGGTCGGTCCCCCCAGCATCCCTAACCCCGGTGGCCAGCCTGGGCAGCTCAGAGTCTGCGCTTATCCTGGAGGAGGTCGTTCTGGACTCACTCAGGGTTCTTCGATGGAAAAGCACGGAGGCCGTCCGCCTGCGAGCCAGGAAGAGGCCTCCCCAGAACATGACGCTGCGGGCACCCCCGATGCTGGCCTCCGGCCCCCAGAGCTGCGGGGTCTAAACGTCTGTTGTGGGAGCCGCCCGGCCCGTGGTGTTCTGTTACGGCCCAGGCGCAAAGACACAACACTTGCCTTAAGGAAAACCTCCGGGGAGGCCCCACTTACTCAGCATGTGACGGACCCGCCCTACTCACGTGGGCAAAGGGCTGCAGGTCGAGCTGTCTCCTCCAGGGCTCGGGAGAACCCCCGAAAGCCCCCCGGGCTAGAAACGTCTTTTTGTTTCCCGCTCCGTGCTTTCTACAGAAGAGGAGATGCATTTCCCTGGGAAACCCCACGACCCAAATATCAACAGCTCGGGGACAGAACTGCGCTTCCAGAAACTATGTGTCAAAATGCATAAAGGCATGCTCAGGAAAAAGTGTCCACCAGCACACATTTGGAGATGCCGGGGGAGGGGAGGGTGCCACAGAGCCGAAGCTGAAAGAGGACTGGGTTTCCCAGGAAACGGAGGGAAAGACAGCACATGCTGAGGGAACAACATGTGCAAAGGCACTGGGGCACAAAATGGCACAGGGCGGAGAAGGGCGGGGAGAGAGAGGGGGGTTTACAGAGGGAGGAAGCAGCTATGCAAGGGAGTCTCGGCTAAAAGTAGGTCTAACCCCGTCCCTCCCAAAAACGACACGGGGGCTACTGTGGCCAGGACGGGCAGTCAGTCACAACAGCCCCATGAGCCCTGGGTGGGACGCTGTCCCCAAAAGAGGAGGGAGATCAGACTCAGGGTGTCAGCATGTACCAGCCGGGAGGGGGCACCGCCCCACCAGGACGGGCTCTCACGAGCCACCTGCCCTCCCTCCTGGAACCTTCCACCCAGCCGAGGCCTGGGTTAACTGTAGCAGGCAGGCCACCGTCTCCAAGCACCCGTCTTGCTAAGAGCTTAGATGCCCCCGTGCTCCTCTCTGCCACGCACCCGAAAATGGAAGGCTGCACTCACACACCACACAGAGACCCAAATACGCCCCAGAAAGCGCTACCAAACCTAACTCCCCATCTCAGTCAGCTGCCAGAGCAAACACCACCGCCTGGGGGCCTTCAAAGCTCCGGAGGCTGAAGTCCCAGATCCGGGCACTGGCAGATTCGGTTCTGGTGAGGGCTCTCTTCTGGGCGTGCAGACGGCTGCCTTCTGGTTGTCCTCACGTGGCAGAGGAAGCGCTGTGATCTCTTCCTCTTCTTACAAGGGCACCGACCCACCACGGAGACCCCATGCGTGATCTCCTCCCAAAGGCCCAACACCAAACACGACCCCGCTGAGAGTTAGGGCTCCGACACGCGGACGCGGGGCAAATGGAGTTTCAGTCCAGAGCACCCCACACACAGGCAGGCTCGGAGGGCACCAGAGACGACAAGGGGCAGCTTACAAATAGAACAGTAAGTCCGGTCTTTTATGTGTTTAATTTTTTTTATTTCTTTTTGAGAGAGAGAGGGAGAGAGAGAGAGGCACAGAGTGCGAGTGGGGGAGGGGCAGAGAGAGCCGGAGACACAATCGGAAGCAGGCTCCAGGCTCTGAGCTGTCAGCACAGAGCCCAACCTGGGGCTCGACCTCGTGAACCTCGAGACCATGACCTGAGCCGAAGACGGACGCTTAACCGACGGAGCGACCCAGGCGCCCCAGCAGTTGCCGTCTTTCGAGAGTCGCTCGGAACCCACAACACCCGGCCGTCCTCAATTCCGCCCCGAGGGTGCCGGGCGGACGTCAGGCGAGAACGCCCCGGCACACGGCGGGCCCTGCCCCTTCCATCCTGCTGTCGAGCAGGAAGGCATCCTTCACGTCTATGCAGCCACCGAAATTACACTCCCCAGGGCTCCAGTTCCGCTCGGCTGGACGCGCGTCTGTCTTTGATCTGGAGAGCGGCCCAGACTCCTTCCCCGGGATGGGAAGCACGCAGGCACCGGCTTCAGCCGACCTCATCGCCTCGTGTGTCCCGCCAGGCGGTGTCGAAACTGCCTCGCAATGCGAAACAGATGAGCCTTCTAAAGAAAAGGTTATTTATGCTGCGGCATCTTTCAGAGCAAGCAGAAACTTGAAGAGGCTTATCACCTGGGGCACAAAACTAATGACACTCGGGCCTCCCTGCACCCAAGGGGCGGATGTGTTTTACGGAAACGAAACACAAGGAAAAGGCGTTGGTTTGATTCTACTACCCCGTGGTTTCGCCTTCCTGTAACAGATGCACGCCGTTCTCATCCATCAAGGGAAAATGCCATTCGGTGAAGGTGCTCCTTCTTTATTCTTTGTTAATATTTACTTATTTTTGAGAGAGAGAGAGAGAGAGAGAGCATGAGCCGGGGAGGGGCAGAGAGAGAGAGGGAGACACAGAATCCGAAGCAGGCTCCAGGCTCCGAGCTGTCAGCACAGAGCCCGACGCGGGGCTCGAACCCACCACCCGCGAGATCATGATCTGAGCCGAAGCTGGACGCTTCACCGACTGAGCCACCCAGGCGCCCCAGAAAGCGCTCCTTTTGAGACTGCACACCCTGAAGGTCAGGACTAAGGGGAGGGAGGCTGTATTCTAAACTCTGCTGGTTTCTCAAAAAGGGGTGGACGTGTGTGTGTCCAGCCATGCAGAGGGAGGAGGAGACGTGGAGTTGGATGCGTGGGGCCCCTGCTCCTTGTTTCTTCACCCGCCTGCTGAAGTTCTGTTACTTCGACAACAGCTGCACACAAGACTTTGGTCCATAATATCAGGTTGGACTCATGCTGGCCTACGGCTGGGGCCAGCCTTAGAATGATCTCCAAGTCAAACATGGGGAAAGAAATATGTTAAGACAGTACTTCTCTGTTCAAAGACTGTTGAAGCAATCAGAACTCTAGGAAAATCAGGATTCTCAACGCTCCACCCCAGAGAACTGAGAAGTCAAGTCTTTGGCAGCCACCGTGCACGCACCCATCAGTGCGTCCACCTCCCCCGTGCCATTCTGGAGGCGTCCACAGGCTGCTCACTGTGTGGGGATATCCCCTCGGCCAAGAATACCAGGGGACCCAAGGCCTTCTTGCGGGGTTGCGTGATTTTGGGAGCATCTCAGGAAACGTGCCCAACCGCGGGCCCCAACAGGAGTCTCGGGTTTCTCTTGACTTCAACACTGAGAATCTCAGGAGGGAAAAGAGAAAAAGACCAGAGGAAGGGACCCAGGAGGTGGAAATAAAATGCAACGTGAGAAGCATCTCCACGGACAAGCAGATGGTCCCGGAAGCAAGAAAATGCAATTGCTGAGCCTCTAGGTTCTGCTCTTTAACTCTTCGGATGGGACTAACTCTTGCAACGGAGCCAAGTTCACACAGGACCCAGAGCCTGAGAACCAAGTGCATCCCCACAGACCCCACGCTTCTGGGGGCTCACTGCTGAAGAGCTGATTTCTGCTTCAAGTGAGCTGTCCATGCCTTTCAACCGTCGGGAGTCATGCCCACGGACAAAAATGAAGTTCGCCTCAATCTCCGCACACGTGACCAGTTCTGGCTTTGTCACGGACGCTTCCAAAAGCACGTGGTTCTGAGCGTATCTTCTCCCCTAAACGGCATCGCCGTGGGCGTGCTATTCTACAAATGACTTGGGTTCACCGAGCCCGGACCTCTCAGGGCAGAGTCGCCTCACTGCCTCCATGGCTGCATAATACTCCCCAGTACGAATGCACCGCATCTGCGAGTGCGTTTTTACACCGCTTGCAACACAAGAAACAGTTCGTGTTTTTTCTTCTTGCTCACAAACAGCACTGCCATGAAGACCCCATATACTCTCTGCGCCCCAAGCTCTGTGAGTCTGGATTGGAAGCCCGAGACACGGACCCAGCAGGCCCATGGGAGTACACGCTGTTCATTTATTTAAGAGATACGGCTAACGAGGGTGCCTGGGTGGCTCAGTTACATGTCCCGACTTGGGCTCAGGTCATGATCTCGCGGTTCATGGGTTCGAGCTCCACGTCGGGCTGCGTGCTGACAGCTCAGAGCCTGGAGCCTGCTTCGGATTCTCTGTCTCCCTTTCTCTCTGCCCCTCCCCTGCTCTCTCTCTCTCTCTCTCTCAAAAATAAATAAACATTAAAAAACATTTTTTTAAAGAGATATGGTTGGCCTCAAAATGGATGAGGGGTCTATACTCCACAGTTTATACCAATGCCCATCCCCCCACACCCTCCACAGTCCTTAGCAAACTCTTCAGACCTTGCCAGAATGATGGTGGGAAATCATAACTCATTGCGTGTTTCTCAATCCTAGTGTGGTAGACAGAATTACGGTCTGCCAAAGATGTCCACGTCCTGATGCCCAGAATTTAGGACTATGGTACCTTACACGACAAAAGGCGCTTTGCAGATGTGATTAAGGATCTTGAGATGATGATCTTGGATCATCAGGGTGAGTCCACTGTCATCCCCAGCGCCCTTGTGAAGAGAGACACAGGAGGGTGAGAAAGGGCCATGTGACGAGGGACAGGGGGAGACGGGAGGATGCTCCACTGCCGGCCCCGCAGGGGAGGACGGCCCCCAGTCAAGGAGCGTGGGAGCCTCCAGGAGCCGGAAGATTCTCCCCTAGAGCTTCCAGATTCTCCCCTAGAGCTTCCAGAAGAAATCCAGTCCCGCCGACCCAGTTTAGATTTCTGACCTCCTGTTTCAAGCCACGCAGCTTATGGTATTTGTTACAGCAGCATTAAGAGCTTAAACTACCAAGGATGAGCATTTTTTTTTCTCATGTTCCCGGCCACTTGTATATACCTTGCTGTAAATCCCCTTTTTAAGATCCTTTGCCCATCACAGCTTCTATTAAGATTTATCCATCGTGGGGTTGCCTGGGTGGCTCAGTTGCATAAGCGTCTGACTCTCGATTTCAGCTCAGGTCATGACCGTAAGGTCGTGAGATCGAGCCCTGCGTCGGGCTCTGGGCCGACAGCACAGAATCTGCTTGGGATTCCCTCTCTCTCCCTCTGCCCCTCCCCACCCCTCTAAAATAAAATAAAATAATTTTTTTTTTAGGATTTATTCATTGTTCCTTTCATAAACAAACTCTCATATCTACTCTTTTTTGGTGACTGGTATAAAGCAGGTGTCTGACATGATATTCTCCCCAAGGCACACTTAATCACTGCAATACTATTTATTATAATAACTCCACTATCTCCCCACTCATTTGAAAAGGCACATTTATCATTTAACAAACCCCCTTATATTCCACGGGCCTGCCAAGGGATTCTCTAATCTATTCCATAGATCTATGTGTCTATTTAATTCTGGTTAAGACGTCCTCGTATCAGATACAGCAAAAATCCCACTAGCTTTACTTTTTCAAAACGATCTTGGCTCTCCTTGCTAATTTTCAGTTCTAGATTTTAGAAAAAGACAGCTAAATTCTACTACAATACCTTACAAGGGCACTCGCCGAAACCGCATTAAATGTAGACGTTCGTTTCAAAAGAACAGGTGTCTTTATAACGTTGCCTTCCCACCCAACAACTGCATTCTCGCCTCCAGGAATTCCAGTCTTCCTTTACCCCCTCGCGGTGACGTCACAGAGCTGTCACACGTTTCTCACGAACGTCATTCCTGGGTATCTGACTGGTTTGATTCCTGTTCTCATCGTTTCTGCAGGTACGTAAGAACGATGCCGATGTTTTCGAGCTGATCCTGATTCTAAGCCACTCGTCCTATCCATCCCATCAGTGCTAAGATATTCAGTTGAGAACTCTGTATTTTCTATACACAGGAAAGAGAACCAGATGCAATTAGTTATAGATTTGTCACCTTAAACAATAGATACCTACTGTTTGCTTCATTTAACTTCATCTGAGAGAAATTTTGTTGTTAACAAATAGATCCATACGGCTCTGCACGGCTTCCTGGAGTCTGTGAGACTGGCGTTGCCCCTCCTAACGGGGGAGACGACAATGACAGGGCTCTCCCACGTGGGCCGGGGAGTTAAACACCTAATTCCATCCCAGGTGGTGATGGTGGGGGGGTGGGGGGGGGAGCGTATTCTAGATACAATACAGAAGGACTTCCTGGAGGAAGCGTGGAGGGCAGAATTTTAGTTCCAATTGCAGGAAATATCAGCATACCCAAAAGGAAATGAGGAGAAGCCGGTTGAAAGAGCAAGGCCGTAAATAAGTGAAACGGACACACGAAGACACGGGGCCGTAAGAAGCTGGAGAGGAATGTGGTCCACAAAGTAAACCAAGCAACTGCCCTCCAGAAGAAATCATCTTCCCCATCCTCACAGGGAGACAGAGAGAGAGAGAGAGAGAGAGAGAGAGAGAGAGAGAAGGCAGGTACGGACATGATGCAGACCAGGGACCCAGCGCGTTTCCCTTCTAAAGGCCTCCTTCTTCTCTGAGAATCAGGAGGACCATCTGGGGAGCTGGAGACAAAGGGAGATTTCTAGCATCCAAGTGAAGCATGCCTCAGGCCACCCGATTTGCGACACATCATTTCACACCACCCTACACTCGTCCACACGCTTGCTGCCTTTCTCGGCCCCTCCGGGGAGCACTTGGGAAACGCTGGCTACCTGAACGGATCAAAATAATCGCTGTGGGGCAGGGGAGGACACGCCCCTTGAGCCAGGCTGTGAGTCCAGGGACGGGTCCAGCTGGAGGTCC
Source organism: Panthera leo (assembly GCF_018350215.1). NCBI lineage: Eukaryota > Metazoa > Chordata > Mammalia > Carnivora > Felidae > Panthera > Panthera leo. Next base: position 4,792,999 of record NC_056691.1, read on the forward strand.
CCACCACGGGCAGAGTTGGACCACTCTGCCCCGTGGGACGCCCTCCAGCTGCGTTGACGAGCAGGTTTCTGGGGCTCAGTCACACTGGGCACCCCTGGGAGGCCGTGCAGAACGCACCTCGTGGAGCTGACCCACCCACGGGCGAGGCAGCTGATGTGTTTCTTTACCGGGCCCTGGTCATCGCCGGTCAAAGGACACCGGACACAAAGGGTACGTGCACCTACAGTGTACCTTACCGCTGGGCCCAGGACGGCCCCCGCCAGCCTGTGGCACTGTCCCCTACGTGACCGCGAGGGCTCACAGCGTCCTCGGCACATATACGCCCTGGTGCCGCTGACATTCTGTACGCCGACATTCCTCATCTGCGGAGTCCTGGCCGCAGAGGAAGAGAGCGACAGCTCGATTCTACCCTCAGCTCTCGGCTCGCAGCAGAGGTGATTTGGCTTTGTATCACTTCCCAGTTACTTAAGTCAAGAAGTTCACGGGGCGCCTCAGTGGCTCAGTCGGTTAAGCGTCTGACTCTTGATTTCAGCTCAGGTCACGATCTCCCGGTTTGTGAGACTGAGCCCCGTGTCGGGCTCTGAGCTAAAAGCGTGCAGCCTGCTTGGGATTCTCTCTTGCTCTCTCTTTGCCCCTCCCCTGCACACATGCACTCATCCCCCGTAAAATTAAATGAAATAAAATAGGGGCGCCTGGGTGGCTCAGTCGGTTGAGCATCCGACTTCGGCTCAGGTCACGGTCTCCCGGTCCGTGAGTTCAAGCCCCGCGTCGGGCTCTGTGCTGACGGCTCAGAGCCTGGAGCCTGTTTCGGATTCTGTCCTCCCCCGCTCATGCTCTGTCTCTCTCTTGTCAAAAATAAACAAACGAGGGGCGCCTGGGTGGCTCAGTCGGTTGAGCGTCCGACTTCGGCTCAGGTCATGATCTCACGGTTCGTGGGTTCGAGCCCCGCATCAGGCTCTGTGCTGACGGCTCGGAGCCTGGAGCCTGCTTCGGATTCTGTGTCTCCCTCTCTCTTCTCCACTCATGCTCTGTCTCTCAAAAATGAATAAACGTTAAAAAACTTTAAAAAAAAAAAAAAATAAATAAATAAACAAACGTTAAAAAAATTTTTTTAATAAAATAAAACAAAACAACATAAAACAAAACAGAATAAAATAGAAATTCAGATCACGTATAGCTTTTTAAGGAGCCCAAGTCAAGAGGCAGGAGCGGGAGCTTCCTAATCTCAGGGCACAGGATCCTCCGTGGCCTCCAAGAGTGTGGCACAGTTGTGGACACTTGGTTAGCCAAGGGTCTTACGCCAAAACATTATCAGGCAAAACCATTTTTAGAAAAAGCCCTTCTCGTGTTGACTCCAGTCGGAAGCGGGGTTTGAACTGTGGAGAATCGCTTTAGTAGCGTTTGGCTTCAATAAGCCCATGAGGAACTAGCAAGGGCTTTCTTTTAAAAACTGTAATTAGGAGAGAGGCCTCAACGATTCGACAAGAGGCAAAGGGGAACACCTATCAACAGGTTAACATCACAACTGATATTTCCAAAATGCTTGAAACAGCGTTCGCAAGGGAACGGAAGTATTCACACGTCAACTTACTGTTCTGCAAGTGAGAACAGAAGGCCTAGCTCAAGTCCCCCCCTGACCCAAAGTGCGCCGACCGGAAGTTAGGTTCCCGTCCCCACGGCCGTCCCCACCAGGACGGCTCACCCGTCCCGTCCAGCGTGCATCCCTGAGGCCCAAACCCCCGGGGCCGGGATGCACTCCCTCCCGGGACAGGGACGAGGCTGCTGGAAGGGGCACTTTCCCACGGAAGCAACCTGAGTTGGCTGCAACCACGTGGCCGGTGAGGGTCCAAGAGGAAGACAGGTCAGGACAAGCCCCAGAACGGTCTGGGGCAGAGGCGTCGTGCGCCCGGGGTCTGCGCTCGCGGGGCTCGGTGACCCTCGATTGAGTGAGGGCTGGGCTCCCCCTCCCGGAACGGACAGCCCGGAACAACGGCGCAAATCCCAGCGGTGGACGGGCACCCCTCCGCTGCCACCCTGGCGTGCACAACCTCCTCCCAGGGCTGCTCGACGCGGTGTGGAGGCAAGCGTGTCGTCACCCACCCCGACGGATGGAGCAGAAAGCGGGACCGCTTTCTGCTCAAGTCACTCTCCCGGGCTCACCTAGGGGTCGGCGGCAGGGCCGGGACTGGGGCCCAGGCCGTGAGGCTCCAGAACCCACTCCCCCTGGTCGGCCCCTGGGTCAGGGGGCCCAGCACACACTTGTGGGGACTGGACGGGGACTGGACGGTGGCGCCTGATTCGCTGGTGACCGTCGGCAAAGCCGTCAGCACCCCCGCCCCACCCCACCCAGCTCTGCAGTCTGGGACCTCAGCACTGTCACTAAATGCTCCCAACACCCACACGAATCGCAGACACAAGGTCGCAAACAACAGCAGCAGGTCCGAGGTCCTTCCCTTCCGCGCGTAGACCATCCATCCGCCTGCCAGCCGTGACCTCGCCCGTAGAGTCCTGGGAGGGTCCCCAGGAGCGAGGGCTTCGTGACCCGCTGATGGCACCATCAGGCATGCAGTGTGGCCGTCGTGATCAGTGTGACCGGCACCGGTGCGAGTCAGCCGGAAACACGCTCTCCACAGACGTCCACACGGGCTGGCAGGAGCCCGTCGTGCACACAGGCTAACACGCGGGCGCGGCCCCGGGGCAGGGAGGCCGGGAGCACAGACTGGGTCACCCCGGGGCGGCTCCGAAGGCCCCGAACTCCCGGGCGCCGGACGTGACGGGGCCGTCCCTGCTCTCCTGCAGGTTCAACAATCTGGTTTTCATCGAGGGCAGTCTCGAGTGCTCTCCCACCACATTTTTCTTTAATTATGATAAAAGAGAGTAACTTAATCAAGCATACATCCTGTGGAGACGAGCATGAGAAAATAACGGGGGGAACGTGGGAAGGGGGTGGCAACTACTCCCAGAGGTCCTCCGGGTTTAGGGGGACGCCCGCGAGCGGCCGCCAAGCCCAAGAAAGGGAAACAGCGGCTCGTCCCCACTCAGGATCAGGCCCCGGTCCTGCTGCGGGAGGAGGGAACAAAGGCGGCCCGGCCCCGCCCGACTTCGGCACCGGGGGGGGGGGGGGGGGGGGGGAGCAAAGACCGTCCCCCCGGGGCTGTCCCCTGCAGCCCCCCACCCGGATTCCTGTCCCACCGCGCCAGGGAGGTGCTGACCGTCAGCAGCCCACCTGGGCCACGGGAAGAGGCACACGGACACACACACGTGCACATCCACCCACATGCAAATGCACACGTGCACATACACGTACGCGACCACATACGCACTCACATGCACACAGAGAAATGCACTCACATGCGCGCGCGCGCACACACACACACACACACACACACACAAGCCCGCCAGAAGCCCAGGGAAAGTCCTCCGAAATGCAGCATCCCAGCCACACCACAGACCTACAGGACCCCGCACTCCGGGGCTGGACGTGAGTAAGAAGCCCTCGAGGCTCACGGCTGAGAACCGCAGACACTTGGAGCGGGTCTGACTCCTACAGAGGTCAAGTGTTGGTTTATAAAACAAGACGGCGATCGAGGCAGGGGAGTATTACGCAGCGCTAAAAGGAAGCGGCCCATCAAGCCGCGGAAAGACGCGGAGGAACCTCCGATGAGTTTCATTAATCGAAAGAAGCCAGCCGGAATGGGCGATATAGACGCTATGCTGTGGAAACGCAAAACTAGGGAGACAGTAAAGGGACCGGGCAGGCGGGGGAGGGGTGACCGGGCAGGGCGCGGAGGGATTTCGGGGCAGTGGACCAGTCTGAGAGACACCTTCGTGGCGGACGTGTGACGTCCCACACGTGCCCAAACACACAGAATGCACACCACCCCGAGTGCGCCCCAGGGTAAACTCGGGGCTGCGGGGGACCACGACGGGCCAGTCCAGCTTCGTGGGCTGTGACAAACGCAGCAGGTGGTCAGGATGTTGACGGGCTGGGTGGGGTCAAGAAGGACGTGCGAGATCTGTGCCTTCCGCCCAAATTATCTGGGCACCTACAACTGCTCTAAAAAGAAGGTCTGTTTACATTTAAAAAAAAGAAAAAGAAAAGAGCAATTTTACGGCTTCACTTAACCCTTGGCGCTCACAGGCAGTAACAAGGGCACTTAGCGCCAGGAGCCCCCCAGTGCCCTGAACGCCCACACACCAACCCCGTGACCTTCAGAGACACACCCTGAGGCTGTGATGCCTCTTGCACCTTACGGTTGAAGAGCCAGAGCACAGGAAGGTTGAGCAACGCGCCCGAGATCACACAGCCAGCGAGGCGTGAGGCTTGGCAGGTCCCGGCGTCCACCCCCTGAACACACAGCCACGGCGGCCATCACACAAGGAAGGCACGGTCCTGCCTTCTAGAGCTCCCGAGGAGAGACAAAGGACAGCCGATGGACAGACCGAAGGACAGAGGGCTCGGGAGCGTGCAGGTGTGGGTTCCCGCCCAGCTCGAGACCCAGCCCGGGCAGGTCTGTCAGTGAAAACCTTGGTGACCGGTGAGGAGACACCAACGCTGGCCCGGCCCCAGCCAAGGACCACGAGGCCCCCACTACACGGAGCATTTGAAAGTCTTGTCCCCCACACACTCAGGAAAGACTCCGATGAAGGCCGGGGTCCTCTCCAGAGCATTCCAGGCACAACACGTGCGGGCACATGCTCCCAGTGGGTGGCAGCGTCCTGAAGGACCCGGCCCAGAGAAGACCTAGCCGGCCTCAGCCCCCACACCCCCTCTGAGAGGTACCGGGCGAGTGGGGTCCTGCAGGCCCAGGGTGCTGTGCCCATGGGGACAGCGACAGGGAGGGGGCTCTTCTCGTGGATGCGTGTAAAGATTCGCATGGGATGGTTTGAGGGAGGGAGATAGAAGAGGAAATGAGAAACCATCAGGAAGGGCTAGGGTCCAGGTCCTGCCTATCAGGGACTTCTGGAAAAGTGAACCCCTGGCCAGCATTTAGGGAAAGGGCAGAGTCAAACCCACTGGCCTTCCCGCGAGAGGGGGCCGGTGGGGTTCCCGCGGGAGGCAGGGCCCTTCCCTGAAAAAAAGTCGAATCCCAGCCAGGGTGGTCCCCTTCCCTCCGGACGAATGGAGGGGCCTTGTCAGGAACACAGGAGTCAGGAAGAAGAGGGGGAGGGGGGTACTGAAGCCACCAGTGAGCGTGTTGATAATCAATACACAGAACATAAATACAAAACGCAAACCGCATTTCCATGCACTAGCCATGAACGGCCTGAAAATGAAATCTAGAAAACAATTCCATTGGTAATAGTCTCAAAGAGAACAAACTGCTTAGCGTTAAAGTCATTCCCCCCCAAAAGTGCAAAACTTCAAAACGTTGCTGGAAGAAATTAAGAAGATCTAAGTAAACAGAAGAACATCCCACGCTCGTGGACTGGAAGGTTCAACACAGTTAAGATGGCAACGCTCCCCAATCCGCACAAACATCCCAACTGGTTTTCCTGCAGAAGTTGTCCATACGGAAACGCAAGCGACCCAGAGTAGCCAGAACAATCCTGAAACACAAGGCTGGAGGCCTCACACTTCCCCAGTGACTGAGACAGCGTGGCAATGACACGGGATGGGCATACAGATCAACAGCACAGAATTCGAAGGCCAGAAATGAGCCATCGCATTTATGGTCCGCTGATCTTTGCCGAGGCTGCTGGGACAATTCAGCTGGTGTTGAGACAACCGGACATTCACACGCCAAAAAATGAAGATGAACCCCTTCCACACCAGACACAGAAAAAGATTAACGTGAAATCGACCACAGACTTCAACACAGGAGCTAAAACTATAAAAGACTTAGAAGAAAGCACAGGTGTAAATCTTTGTGACCTTTGTTTAGACAGTGGTCCTTAAGATGTGGCACCCAAAGAAAGAGCAACACAAAACACAGGAACCGGGGTTCATCGATATTGAAAACTTTCGTGCTTCAACGGACAGCATCAAGAAAGCAAAACGATACCCACAAAATGGGAGAAAAACTTGCAAGCGATATATTTGATGAAGGATTTGTTTCCAACATAGATCAAGAAGGCCATCACGGACTACATGACTGTGTCCCCCAGAACTCCTACGTGGAACCCTCAGTGGGATGGTATTTACGGGTGGGTCCTCTGGGAGGTGAGGAGGTTTAGCTGAGGTCATGGGCGTGGGGGCCTCGGGGCCCCACAGCTCTGTGGGTACCCTCAAAGTCACTGCATTTTATACCCTCTATGGTCAGCTGCAATTGTATGCGAATTGTATCTCCATAAAAGCGTATTGGTAAGAATGACTAAATTGGAGATGCCGGCAACAGGACAGGGAGCAGGCGGAGGTGATATAAAACCTAGAACAAAAGCAAGGAAGCAGAAAGAAAGCAGAAGAGAAAGTGGTTTCCAGGAAAGGTGGAGGTGGGCTCCATTTGGGATCACTGGGAACGCGCGAGGTTCCCATCTTTGTGCTCGCGTGCGGACGCATTTCCTTTCCCTCTACACGCCTGTGTGCCCCAGAGTTTAAACGCAGCCCGATGGGGCACCAGGGCGGTCAGCAGGTTGAGCGTCCAACTCCTGATTTCACGCGCAGGTCACGATCCCTAGGTTGTGGGATCGAGCCCCACATCGGGCTCCGGGCTGAGTGTGGGGCCTGCTTAAGAGTCTCTCTCCCTCTGCCCCTCCCCCATTCACGCCCCCTCTCTAAAAATACTACCCCTCCTCCTCAGATAAATAAACAATAACAATAAATAAGAAACTCAACCCAAAAAGCCCCAACACATGTGCCAGACTACCAGACCCCCGCCCCCACCATGAGAAAGCGGTCCTTCAGTTTCTGACGCCGGTCACTGGGCTTGGCCAGGACGAGAGCTGGTTCCTGCAAGGGAGAAAACCTACGTCTCGCTCTGAGTCCACACACCCGCCCTGGGCCCCCATCCGCCCTGGGAGCCGAGCACCGGGGCCGCGGACCTCCGGAGGACAAAGGGCACAGAAATAAGGAAGCATTCCCAACACGCGCACGCACGCACACACACACACACACACACACACACGGCAGGAGGGGACTGTTCCAGGAATTATACCTCAGCGATGCTACGATCCTGGTGCTAGAATCTGCAGGGAAACGCCACCGTAGATCAAAGCGTGTGGAAGGCGCCCAGTAGGGACAGCACAAGTCACAGGACTTGAGAGGGCCCCTTTCCGGGGCGGTCACTCGCACAGTGTATCCTTCCGAACGAGTCCAAGAATCTACGGTTTCCGTGAGGGCATGCCAGAGGAGCCGGTGACGCCAGGATAGTTTTCAGAACGTGCTCGTTTTAGGCAACTTATTTAAAAGGCAGCTCATGGGGCGCCTGGGTGGCTCACTCTTGATTTCGGCTCAGGGCATGATCTCAGGGTGGTGGGATCGAGCCCCACATCAGGCTCCGTGTTGACAGCATGGAGCCTGCTTGGGATTCTCTCTCTCTCCCTCTTTCTCTGTTTCTCTCCCGTGTGCGCTCTCTCTCTCTCTCTCTCAAAATAAATAAATACACGTTAAAAAATAAATCAGTAAGTAAAAATAAAAGGCAATCATTTTCACCATAACCGAGCACAAAGAGGTAAATCAGATCTTGGGAAACTGAAATGGGCCATATGTTTCCTTTCTGCTGACACTGCACACCCTCCTCCCGTCCCCTCCGAAAGGGAGGGCAGTGGTTCACGAAAAAGGCATTTTGCATCCCATTAGCCAACAGACAGCCTTCCTCAAAAGGGAAATTGGAATGACCGCAGCCAGGAATTTCTGCGCTCTGCAAAATACTCCCCCCCCTCCCCGCCCCCCACCAGCAGCGAAGTCGTCGACTCAGTTGTCTGTGATCTCCAAATCCCCAAAGTACGAGCTAAGGCTGAAAGGTTTTTTTCAGTATAGTTTTCAAATACGGTAATTCTATATGGCAATAAAAAGCTTAAAAGATCTCCAGCAGCCCTTTCAAGGGACAACAAAGGGAAAAACCACATGAAGGCACTCTCGGTCCTTAAGCCCGTCACTCGACGTAAATAGGTCGTTTATACACCTCCAACCACCACCAGGTTCTTCCTCGGACTTAGGGTGTCACCTCTCTGTGTGAGTGACACCTCCACTGAGGAAAACAGCCACCAGACTACAGAGGCACAGACTCAAAGGACTCAACTGGGAAACCAGTTGTTTTGGGGTTTTTTTGTAATTTCACGTGATTTTCACCACGTGAACGTTACTCCTCTTTACGTGGAACAAAGATATCAGAACGCCAGCTTCCCAGGGACCGTGGCAGGGTCATTTCATTTAAACCGGCACGCGAAGTGACCAAAAGCAATCAGTAAAGATCTCGTTCTAAGCAAGAAAGAAATTCCCGTTTGCAGATGAGTCCTTCACCGTTCCTTAGAAAATCAGACAAGGGCACGGGGTGGGGGGGCACAGTGAAAAATGTCAGTTCCACTGGGGGCCAGGTCAACCTCCCGACGGCGATTTCTAAAAATCAGAGTTCCCAGAGATGTTCAAGAGCCACCACGCCTCCCCCAACCCCCACCAGATGAAATCTGGAAGATGTTTTCTTTAAGCTGTTCCACAGCAGACGCCTGTAACACGGGCCACTACCCAAATTTAGCAACACAGGTTGAAAAAACAGCCACTTCCTGAATTACCTAAATCAAAACACTCCGCCGGGTGCCGTGTTACAACTGTGCAGTCGGTCTGAGGCACAGTGAAAATGCTGTCGTGTGAACTGGCAAAGGAAGAAGTAGAGATGTTCTTTCCTTTGACCCAAGTCCAAGCTCGCCAGCTGTGTGCTTCGAAGGCGCAACATACATGCAGCAGGGACGCGGCCACACAGATGGGGCTGCGGACGTTTCAATTAATTACAATGAAAGAAGTTCCCAGATTCAGTTACTTGGTCCCACCAGCCACACTTCCAGGGCTGAGGGGCCGCGGGAGGCTGACGGCTCCCACACGCCGACGTGGAACATCTCCATCATCCCCCGAAGTTCTACGGGGCAGGAGTGATGAAGGAAAGGAATTAACTACTTCGTGGAGATGCTTTTGCTTGGAGAAAAGAAACGGGAGAGGATCTCCATACAACCTGAGACCCACAAATCCTTCTCAAGTGGGGTTGGTGCTATCGTGTTTGAAGACACAACAGAACATGAGATCGGCACATTTTCTAGGATGATCTCAACACCTTGAGGGCTGGGCCCTGGGCAGGATGGGGCTAGTCACACTCTGACCGTGTCTCCCAGGGAACGTGCCTGGGGCTTCTGCAGGCCCTCCCGACACAGCCCGAAACACAGGTGGGCACCCGCACAGGAGAGTGAGCGCCGTGAAAAGCCTTCCGGATCTGTTTGAGGAGAGTCGAGAGAAGTATAGAACACAGGAAGCACCCCCACTTATTTTCCAATTTTTCCCTTTTCTTCATTCTCTTACACCCCAGCCCCATGGGATGCCGTGAAGGTGGTCTTGAAGTCGGCAACAGGTGGCCGCAGGAACTTGACCTTCTGAGGAGAGCTTATCTCTGCACTTAGAGGGGCTGGGGTCCCAGGAGGGGATCAGACCTGCTGTCTTTGTCTCTTTCTGTCCTCTAACCATGGGTATGGTCCAGGAGAGCAAGCAGCAGTAAAGGTAGCTAAAACCCAATTTTGTGCCAGGGGACTGAAAATGGGAGCCCCTGGGAACCAGAAAGTATAGAGATCACAGGGAGGATGAAACTCAGAAAAGTATTCCCTTAATGTTGTTTATAACCAAGGTCCCCCACGAGCTGTGTGTGGGGGTCCGACCCCAAAGAGATGCTTAGAATAACTGAACAACAGGGGCGCCTGAGTGGCTCGGTCGGTTGAGCGTCCGACTTCGGCTCAGGTCACGATCTCACGGTCCGTGGGTTCGAGCCCCGCATCGGGCTCTGTGCTGACAGCTCAGAGCCTGGAGCCTGCTTCGGATTCTGTGCCTCCCTCTCTCTGCCCCTTCCTGCACTCTCACTCCCTCTCTCTGCCCCTTCCTGCACTCGCTCTCTTTTTGAAATAAACTTTTTTTAAAAATATACAAAAAAAAAAAAAGAATAACTGAACAACGGAATACCACCCAGGTCCTGACAGCCATGGTGAGGTGCCTGTGGGGGGCACACCTGACTAGCACTACAAAGGCTTTGAACACAGAATTGACATTGATCCACAAATACAGGAAGCAGTTGGGACCTTGTAGGTGAACCCAAATGAACCAACTGTGCTCACACAACACCAACATTCCCCACAAGGACCAAAACAACATTCTGGGTCCCACAGCCAAATATAACACCTCAAATCTCCCTGATACAATCCAAAGTTACTCAACGTACAGAAAACCCGGAAAATCTCAAGCAAGCAACAGACATAAAGAGCAAGAGGACATAGGTGTTGGAATTATCTGACAAAAACCTTAATGTAACTGCCAAAAAAAAAAACCACTCCAACAAGTAAGGATACACACTTTGGAAAACAACAGAAGTAAGAAACAGTTCAGCAAAGAAACTGAAAATATAAAAAAGAAAAAAAAAGGAAATTTTAGAATGAAAACACAATAAACAGAAGAAAAACCTTGTTGCATGAGAATGAAGCCAGTATGGAGATGGCAGGTGTCCATAAAAATTACAAAACCTGAGGGGCGCCTGGGTGGCGCAGTCGGTTGAGCGTCCGACTTCAGCCAGGTCACGATCTCGCGGTCCGTGAGTTCGAGCCCCGCGTCGGGCTCTGGGCTGACGGCTCGGAGCCTGGAGCCTGTTTCCGATTCTGTGTCTCCCTCTCTCTCTGCCCCTCCCCCGTTCATGCTCTGTCTCTCTCTGTCCCAAAAATAAAAAATAAAAAAAAAGTTGAAAAAAAAAATTACAAAACCTGAACAGAAAGATTGGAAAAAGAAATGAAGAGATCCTCACAGGTCTGTGGGACAAAATTAAGTGATCTGACATTTGTACCATCAGCGTCTCAGAAAAAGAGGAAAAAAGGGTAAAGAAATAATAGCTAAGTGGCTCCTGGCTGCCTCAACATGTAACTCGATCTCAGGATCATGCGTCCAAGGCCCAGGTTGGGCACAGAACTCACTTTTAAAAAGAGAGAGAGAAAAAAAGAAATAATAGCTAAGACTCTCCTAAAAGAGGCAAAAATATATATATAAAGCCACAAAATAAAGACCTCAATGAATCCTTAAAAAGATAAACTCAAAGAAATCTACACCTGAACAGATAATAATCAAACTGCTGGAGAAAAAAAAAAAAAAAAAAAAAAAAAAAAAAAAAAAAAACAACTAAAGATAAGGACAAAGCAAAACGATCTTTAAAGCAATCAGAGAAAAACAAAGTATTTATAGAGGAAAAACTATTTTTATGGCTGCAAATTTCTCATTAAAAATAACGGAGGTCAGAAGAGTGAAAAACCAACTATTAAAGGTCTCCGAGAAACAAACTATCAACCCAGAATTCTATACCCAGCAAGCGAAAGAAGCACCCTTACCAAATGAAGGATTTTCAATTTCAAATGAAGGCAGACTCCTGGATCCCACTGTCAGCAGACCAGCAGGAAAAGATCTGCTAAAGGAAGCACTCTGTGCAGAAGGAAATTCCTACTGGAGAACCTGAATGATCAAGCACGAAGAAAAAGGAACAAAAATGGGATGAACTATCGAGAGCTAGAACCAGATGGGTGAATCAGGAAGGTTTATGCCAACTCAGAAGGTCAAAGCCTTGATGACTCCACAACATGACATTCTTGAGAAAACAAGAATACAGGACAGAGAAAAGATCAGTGGTTGCCAAGACTTATGGGCGACGAGGATCGGAGCTATAAAGGGGTGCCACAAGGACGTTTTGGGGGCCACTGGGACTGTTCTGAATCCTGCTTTCGGTCGTGGTTACACCCACCAATCTCTGCTTGTGATGTTAAAAGCAACTCAAGATCAAAAGTGATTTTTTTAATGTTGAATAACATGCTGAATGCTGAAAGTACAGATTTCCAAAGGGGGGAAAAAAAACCTTCATATTTCAACAAATCTGGACTGCATTATTTTATGCAGCCTGCAAATGGCCCTAAGCCACAGATTTGGAACTGATTTTAAGGAGAGTCTGAGCGAGTGTGTATAATATTTTTATATACCTGGGGGAAAATATTTATTCTAAGGACACTCACAGGAGCAAGGAAACTCTAGACACGAGCATCCTTTAATTTCTGGAATGCTATTAGCAGAGCTCACATTAAATAAAAATACAACCACAAAGAATTGTTAATGCCAACATCATAAATAGTATCGTTCTATAAATACGGCTCAGTTGAATTACTCTTTAAAGTGGCGCCTTCTGGGGAGAGGCACGATCCAGGTTTAGGGACTGACTCTGCTGAGCACAGAAACCCTTGGTTGACCTAGCACAGCCCAAAGGCCAAGAGTACACTACCTTCTCCAAGCGAGAAGGTACGGCCAGAGTGCAGCCCACATCAGCTCCCACATGCCGTTCTCCCCTCTGTCTGTTGAGTCTCGCCTTCTCTGCGTCCACACTGGGCCTCCGCCCGTGTGGAGAGCAGCTGTCCAATATACATACCACTGTGTGTCTGTCTCCGTCTAAAACACTTGTCTGTGTCCTTTACTACTTCCTTCCACCTCGTCATTTATGGGCCAGGATGCGTCCAACAGC